>NC_044994.1:56100380-56439958 GCF_008728515.1 Papio anubis
CATTTTGTGTGTGTGTGTGATATTCTGAGTTACTAGACAATTCAAACAATTCCACCTTTTAAAAAACAGTACAATATGTTTTTAATTGGGAAAATCATGTATGCTTTCAATTAGCTATTCACAATTGAAGTAACCCTGTTTTTCCTTTATACAACTGTGCTGAGTTATACAGAAAATGCATTCTGAAGACAGAGATTTACCTGTTTATCATTAATAGAGTGCATTTCAATTTCTTTCTTTGCCTGCAGCAGCTTATCCTGAAAGCAATACAGAACAATTAGTCCTGGTGATTATCTATATGCATGCCTGTTTAATGTCAAGGAGAGAAAACAAGCAATTATTTCTATGTGTATGTATTAAATTCCAGAAAACACACTGAACAGTATCTACATTGCATAGACAGACTGGGCCACAGCCTATAAAAGAAAGAAGATGTGAAGTATGCTAAGCTATGAATAAGTGATAATAAGTTTGAAAATTAATTACAGAGAATAATAGAAAAACTGATAAACCTCAAAACCCCTGTTAACAGTACTCATTGCTGAGGCCGACTCTACAGTTCTAATAAATGTCTTATTATTTAGTTGTGATATAAGAAAAGAACAACTCTATTAATATGCAGTGCTCCCCAAAGTTGAGGGTATGTGTGACTCCCTGTCAACAGTGCTTTTTGTCCAATATTTTCTTCTATTATAAAACCAAACATAGTAAGAATCACTTTCTGGATAGACTGGGTAAACTAGGCCTGGCTACTATAAAATACTCTTAAGCAAGGTTACCCGTGTAATTGTGTAATTCTTCCAAGGTCCTAATTTTGTTTGTTTTACTTAATCACAAGAAAACAGGTATCAGATTATAGTTTCTTAATTTGCTGTAAAAAGTAACTTAAATAATATCATGCAATAGAGAGGAACCAAAGTGTAAGCGAAATCTTCCAAAAGGTAATGCAGGGTTTCTAAACCTGAATATGTCTATAATGAAATAATATTGTCCTACGACTAAAGATACATACAGCTTGACTTTGCAAAGACTGGAATTAAAAATTACATTAGAAAAGAAAGAATTTTTCAGCCACGCATGGTGGCTCACCCCTGTAATCCCAGCACTTTGGGAGGCCAAGGTGAGTGGATCACCTGAGCTCAGGAGTTTGAGACCAGCCTGGGCAACAGAGCGAAGCCCCGTCTCTACCAAAAATACAAAAACTTAGCCAAGCGTGGTGGCGAGCACCTGTGGTCCCCGATACTCAAGAGGGTGAAGTGAGAGGATTGCTTGAGCCTGGGAGGCAGAGGTTGCAGTAAGCCGAGATTGTGCTACTGCACTCCAGCCTGGGCGACAGAGTGAGACCAGGTACAGTGGCTCATGCCTGTAATCCCAACACTTTGGGAGGCCGAGGCAGGTGGATCACTTAAGGTAAGGAGTTTGAGACCAGCCTGGCCAACGTGGTAAAACCCCGTCTCTACTAAAAAAAGAAAAAATACATATATATATACACACACACACACACAAAAATTAGCCAGGTGTGCTCACACACACCTGTAATCCCAGGTGTTCTAGAGGCAGAGGGTACAGTGAGCCAAGATCGCGCCACTGGACTCCAGCCTGGGTTACAGAGCGAAACCGTGACTCAAAAAAAAAAAAGAATGAATTACTCAACACCACAGGTTCTTCATTCAGCTCATTCATTTCTAGCAATGCAAAGGCCCCATGTGAGCTCCTGAGGGCCTGAAATGCTGGCCTTCTTTGCCTCCACTTTTATTTACTTGCATCAAAACTGGTGTTTAAAACTCACAAAATGCCATTTCATTAAATTTGTGTTTTCATTTATGTAAAGTGGCTTCAATGCCAAAGCAAATTCATTGTTAGAAAAGTCAAGCTATAAATATAAGGTAGCTAATTTTGCCGTTCTTGGTTTGTAAAAGAAATTACAGACGTCCAGGCCAGGCGTAGTGGCTCACACCTGTAATCCCACCACTTTGGGAGGCCGAGGCGGGCGGATCACAAGGTCAGGAGTTCGAGACCAGTCTGGCCAATATGGTGAAACCCTGTCTCTACTAAAAATGTAAAAATTAGCCAGGTGTGGTGGTGTACGCCTATAGTCCAAGCTACTCAGGAGGCTGAGGCAGGAGAATCACTTGAACCTAGGAGGCAGAGGTTGCGGTGAGCCAAGATCATGCCACCGCACTCCAGCCTGGACAACAGAGTGACATGCTGTCTCAAAAAAAAAAAAAAAAAAAAAAAGAAAGAAAGAAAGAAATAATAGAGGTCCAAGCCTAAGTCTGCGACATTATTTAAATTTCCCCCCAAGGCCCTTCCTGGCCTGCCATTCTTACTGGGTCCTGTCCAGCCCTCCACCCACTTGAGCAGTTACCATACTATCACCCTCCTTGCACATGGGTGAGTCCAAGGTCCCCACAGAAGTATGCCATGCTGACATTCCCAGGCTCTCCATCATTCCTCCCTTCATTTCTTCATTCAACAAACATGTCTGAGCATGTGCTATGTGCCAAGCACTATGCCAGGCATAGAATTGCAGCAGCGGACGAGCCAGCTCTGAGGTCACTTTCCTCCAGTCCCCATATGGGGAGCAAGAGGACGTCATGACAGTTCACGTGCACACAGTGTCACTGCTTTGTGGTCTAAAAACAACTCTGGCAAGACAAAAACAAGCCCTGACAAAAAATAAAAACAGATTCTGTGTTGACTTGATACAGAAAAACACATTTTGCTAAACTTCTAGGGAGGGACGAGGTTCCTCTTTGGTGTCTAGATTTCACTAAAGATATCCATCATGTCTTAAGCAAATCATAGGGAAAAATTATAGAGAAACACCTACACACCTTCGGATATCAGCTCTAGAATCACTGCTTCCAGCACTTTAGGCCTGGCTGAGGGGCCCTCCCTGGCTTCCTATGGCCAGGTGTGCTCCTTAAACTAGACCTTGGCCTCTCCCACCTCAGGATCTGCAGTATCTATGACGTTGTCGCCTAATATGCCAATGGTACTAAATAAATACTTGTGGGGCCGACCTGATTTCAATAGAGAAGTGTTTGGCCTAAATACAAGAGAGAATCAGTAGTTCAAGAAACACATCTCACACCAAGGAAGAAGCGCTTTCTAGGTGAATGCTAAGACGTTTAGCACAGCCTCTTTGACTAATTTCGAGTTGAAGAAGTCAGTCAGTAATAATGAATCTAGAAGCCTCACCTCATTTCGTGCAACCAGAGTTATAAAGGCTCCTTGTTTATAGCACTCAATGGCAATGCACTTCCCGATGCCACTGGAACCTCCTGTAACCTAAAACAAAATCATAAAATATTCTTAGCACTTGAAATCTCCCCTCTGTAGGAAGTTTTTTTTATAAAAAACAACTATGACAGGCTCTTGAAATGAATCTACAAGAACTAAATGGTTAGCTGTTGTTAACTTCTTCACCCCAAACTTAATGACTGGAGTAAGTGTAAGCATGAAAGATACTATCACAAGGCCTGCTGCTCTGACTGTTTTCTTATTGAACCATAAATTGCACACCTATAATATTTTTCTGAGTTCACTGGTGGAAAAGTGTCCTATAAATCTAGCTCATAAATAATATATTAGTCTGCCTCTGATTCCAAATCCAAATGACTCTTATTTCCTTAATGCACCTTTATGCAAGATTAGCTCTACAACAGATGAAAAGAATGGCCACCTGCATATATATTTGAAATGACTGCTTAGTATAAAAGTAATATACAATCACAAGGAAACTCTGAAAAGTAAAGCTCTTCTTGCCCTATTGTACCCCTGTCTACAGTTCAGCTATACCGGCTGTCTTTCAATTCCATGCACCCTCCAACCACAGTATCTTTGCATATCCTACTTCCCTTGCAAAGAATGCTCTTCTCCCCACTTCATCTGACACCTACTCGCCCATCAAATCTCAGCTCGAATATCACTTCCTCAGGAAAGGCTTCACTGTCTCCCCTGCCCCCACACCGACACACTTTTCAGCACTATGTTTCTTCTTTATGACATGCACATAATAAACAGCGCTAGATTTGTGTGATTATCTGATTCCAACCATCTCTCCCATCACCTACCCATAAACTCCATTAAAAACACCAATGCTTTTCCTGTTCCCCACTACATTCCTAGCACTTAGCATGGGGAGGGCTCAATATATATTATATATTTCACTGAATAAGTGAACAATGCAACATTATCTGTCTTCCTTTCTTTTTTTTTTTTTTTTTTTTTTTTTTGAGAGAGCCTTGTTCAGTCACCCAGGTTGGAGTGCAGTGGCGCAATCTTGGCTCACTGCAACCTCCGCCTCCCGGGTTCAAGCGATTCTCCTGCCTCAGACACCCAAGTAGCAGGGATTACAGGCGTGCGCCACCACACCCAACTAATTTTTGTATTTTTAGTAGAGATGGGGTTTCACCATGTTGGCCAGGCTGGTCTCAAATTCCTGACCTCAAGTTATCCACTCTCCTTGACCTCCCAAAGTGCTGGGATTATAGGAGTGAGCCATCGCACCCAGTCATATCGTTCTAGTCACTGTCCCATGCAAATTACATAATATTGCATAGTATTGCGTCCTGTTTTTTAAAAATTATAACCTATTATGTCAAAAAACGAAAAGGTTTCACAATATTGCATCAAATAGCTAAATCAAAACTTAAACATTTCCCTATAATCAGACATTTAGATTATTCCTAGTATTCACTGTTATACATAAATCATGCTGGGAGGAAAATCTCTGACTCCATGTTAGGATTTTAACATCATTGGGAAGTGTCTCCCATGCAAATGCACCTATCTCTATGGGACTCATAGGCATCCCTTACTTCTTTTTAGCTTCAACCTGTCATCACTGAAGAGATTTACTTGGTGGATAATCAGCCAGTTATCAGCAGAAGATTACTGTAAAAATATAGCTGTTGTTGGCCGGGTGCAGTGGCTCGCGCCTGTAATCCCAGCACTTTGGGAGACTGAGGCGGGTGATTTTCTGCTTTTTTCCTGCAATTTTACTACTGTAACTAGATAGATAACACTACTATATAAAATTGTTCTAAAAATGAAACAATTGTTATAAGTTTGTTCTTAATTATGTACAGTCTAACCATCAGCCCCCTCTCCCAACAATACCGCCCAGTCAACTCCTAACAAATCTCAAGAACAATAATTACACTTTTCACTCTTCTTATGACATTAAAAAAGAAGACACATGGTGACACCATGCCAATTATTCATGTCATTCTCACATTATTTAGAGTCTGAAATAATAATCCTGCATATTAAAGCAGGATGGTAAAAATAAGAAATTCTTCTTGGTCCACCTGAACAGACACAGCATTTATTATTTCACCTACGACCTGCCGCAGGATGGGGTTGGAAGGACTGGAGCCAAGGCTCAGTGAAACTGTCTTACAAAGAAGGAATTCCAATTTTCATTCTGCGTTTAACTTTACTTTTTGCAAAGTTATGCTCTATAAACACAAGCTCTGAAAGGATCCAACGTTCAAAGCCATGCTTTTGAGGCAGCAGTTCTCTTGCGGATGTAAAACTTTCAGAATTTAGTGTGTCAAGTTTTGCCTTTCTCCTTATTTGTTTTTTGTAATGAATCCACACTCTTTCCCCCATTAGGAACAGGAGGTGTTGGAAAAAGCTAATAGCTTACAAAGGAGAAATTAAAGAGATACATTTTCGCATTCACAAACCCTTCTACAGATTTAAAGCACACTAAGAGAAATGACCATCTTATCTTACACCAGCTCAGCAGGGAGGCTCCGATCTCCGGTGCAGAGATAGGACAGGAAGAGGTGTGCGGCCAGCTTTGTAATCAACCCTCCTTATTCCTAACTCCCCGATTCACTATGCCTCGGGATTGGGAGATCCAAACAAGAAAGCTGGTGAGAAAGCCACTGCAAACGGGGAAGTGCTGGGCGCAGGTAACGAGGCATTCTCTCTGTTTAAGAAAGGTGCCACATTTGTACAACAGGGATCGCTGAATATGCGAGCTTCCGCGAAGAAACAAAAGACACCCATCCACCTCTCCTTCATTCTTCGCACACTAGCCCTGTCATTTAGCTCATCCTTCCCACTAGGAAACAGCAAAGGATTGCATTGGAGCAGCAATCAGCAGATGCCACGCTGAGCTCAGAGACAAGCAGTGTAGACGGGACAGGCGTCCCAATACCGCTAAGCCACCACCGCCAGCCCGCTGGGTTCTGAGCAGTTTCCCCAGGTGAGTCACTTCCTGGAATCCTCTGGCAGCGGCTCTTCCAGTCACTCGCACAGGCCATCTTCCAGTTCCGAGCTGCCTCGGCGGGTCCCGGTGGCTGGGACCCCACCTCCCCGCTGTTTGCCCCCGCCCGGGACCGTGCGCTGCACCCTGCGCACCACCGACCCCTGTGTTTTGGCAAAGTTTCTCAGCCTCTCTGTGCCTCAGTTGACTCATCGGAAAAACTGAGGACAAAACATCCACATCCCAGGGATGTTGCGTGGATTCACAAGCAGCCACCGAACCCCTGGGCCCCGGGAACCCTGCGGCTGGCGCGGTCCCCCGTCGCACGCTCTCCCGCCCTAGGAGGAGCCCGAGGCAGTGGAGGGCGGGTCCGCGAGGCCGGGTGCCGGGGCCGGGGCGAAAGCGCCGGGGTGGACGGCGGCAGGTGACCTTCCCCATTTGGCCATGCCTTCCTGGGGACCGCGGCCTGGAAAAAGGGACGCAGGCGGCGCGGCCTGGGCGGCAGAAAGGCCGCGCGGGCGGGGAGGTCGGGGCGCAGCAACAGGAGGCCACTCACCACCACATGCGCCCCGGGCAGGGCGAGGGGCTTGGGGCTGATGAGCGGAGACACCATGTAGAGCAGCAGCACGAAGGCCACGAGAAAGGCGGCAGCCAGCAGCAGCATCGCTCCGCGGGGCCCGGGGCCCGGAGCGGCCGGGCGGGGGGCGCCAGGCGGGGCGCGCAGGGCTGGGCGGCGGCGAAGCGAGAATCACGCGCGGTGGGCGGGCGACTGGAGTGTTTGGGTTTGCGGGCCGGGGCGGGCCGCTGCGGAGGGGAAGAGGAGGAGCCGGCGCGGGCACCACCCAGGCGGGGCGGTGCTTCCAGGGGACGCGTAGGCTGCCCCCGCCGCCACCTCCGGAATCGCCTCTGGGGGGTCGCCGGGTGTCTCCCACCACCACCCCTCGGGACGGGGCCCACAGTCCGCAGCCTCTCCCGTGGAAACCGGGCCTCCCGTCCCTGAGCGCTGCGAGCGGGCTCTGGGCATCGCCTAATGCGAGCGCTCCGGGAAAGGCTGCGAAGACTGGCTCTTCGGGGGCTCGAGTGGCTTCTTAGGACCCCGCAGGGCGGGGTTTCCAGGCCTGCCACGGCCTCCAGTGTGGGCGTGACAAGCGCTCCTCCCCGGAGTTCCGCCCTCGGCTTGGGACCACCCGCCGGGATGCTCGGAGGCCCTGGGGCATCGGAAAGGGCGGCTGGAGGCTCCCGGAGCCGGATCAGCCTGGAGCCCGGCGACTACGCTCTGAAATCCTGTGCTCCATTCCGTATTTTCTTGGCGTTCTTAGAAGATGGTCACAGCCCACTTTCGCTTTTCAGAGGACCTGAAAGCCTTAACTGGGAGTTCTGAGAAATCACCAAAGTAATTCAATTTCATTGAGTTCAGAGTTCATCTTTACCAAGCAGGTTCAAAACAAATAAACAACAAACGCAAACAACTCAGCTTTATTAAGGTCTCATTCACATACTATACCATACAATTCCCGATTTAAAGTGCATAATAGGCCGGGCGAGGTAGCTCAGGCCTGTAATCACCGCCCTTTGGGAGGCCAAGGTGGGCGGATCACTTAAGATCAGGAGTTCGAGACCAGCCTGGCCAACATGGTGAAACCCCGTCTCTACTAAAAATACAAAAATTAGCTGGGCATGGTGGCATACGCTTATAATCCCAACTACCTGGGAGGCTGAGGCAGGAGAATCACTTGAACCCGGGAGGCAGAGATTGCAGTGAGATCATGCCACTGCACTCCAGCTTGGGCGACAGAGCAAGACTCCGTCTCAAAAAACAAAAAATAAAAATAAAGCTCATAATAAATTGTTTTTAATATAGTCACAGTTGTGGACCCATCACTACCATAAATTTTAGAACATTTTTGTCACAACCCCCCAAAATCCTATACTTATTAGCAGTTACCACCCATTTCCTCCCAAGCCCTGCCCAAGCCTAAGCAATCCCTCATCCTTTCTGTCTCTATAAACTTGTCTATTCAGGATATTTCACATAAATGGAATCTCATAATGTGTAGCCATTTTCATCTTATCTTTCACTAACTGTAATGTTTTTAAGGTCCATCCATGATATGAACTACATGTTAATACTTCATTTCTTTTTATTGCCAAATAATACCCCATTGTATGACTATACCACATTTTAACTTTCCACTCATCAATTGAGGAATATTTAGGTTGTTTCCACTTTTTGACTATTAGAATTATGCTAACTGTAAATATTCATTTACAGGTTTTTGTGTGGGCATATGTTCCATTTCTCTTGGGTATATGCCTAGGAGGGGAATTGCTACATCTTATGGCAACTCTATGTTTAACTATTTGAGGAACTGCCAGAATGTTTTCCAAAGTGACTACAACATTTTGTGTTCCCACCAGCAGTGTATGTGGGTTCCAATTTCTCTACATCTTCACTAACACTTGTTATCATCCATCTTTCTGATTATAGCTTTTTTAGTTGGTGCGAAGTGTCATTGTGATTTTAATTTGCATAGAGGCACATATTTTTGTTTGCTTACTTGCTTTTCATTTTTGTTGTTGTTTCTAGAAATACTAGGGAGCTAAGGAGAAAAAAAGTTTTTGTTTTTCTTTTTTTCTTGACTTAAGCAGAGTTAGCCAAACTGCAAAATTTGAGGGCATAGTGTCCAAGACTTCTGATGTCAGTGCAAGTTTAGAGGTTACTGAACCACCCTCAGGTTTGATAATTCACTGGAAGAACTCACAGAACTCACCGAAAGCCATTATGCTCATAGTTATGGTTTGTTATGGGGAAAGAATACAGATCAAAATCAGCTAAGGAAAGAAATGCCTAAGGCAAAGTCTGGAGGGCTCCAAATGCAAAGCTTCTGTTGTCATCTCCCATGGAGTCAGGCTGTGTTACCTTCCCAGCATTGGTATGTGACAGTATGCTTGGAGTATTGCCAACCAGGGACACTTGCCTAAGCTTCTGTGTCCAGAGTTTTTATTGGGACTCCAGCACATAGGCTTGATCAATCGTCCACTTGGTTGAACTGAGACTCCAACTAGACTGATAGTGCATGACAAAAGCCCCCACCTAATTCACATGCTTGGTCTCTCTGGAATGCCCGGTCTCCACCCTAAAATCCAGTTTGCCCACTCCCCATCTAAACAAAGACACTCCTATCAGGTATGACATAGATAACCTCCCAGAAGCCAAGGGCAAAAGTCAACTCTTCTCTTTGGGTAAGACTGAATCCTTTACAACATGGCTGCCACCTGCTTTGGCCAAAGCTCTCTTACAGTAAAATGAACATGTCTGACATTTGAAGGAGCCAGTGTAGAGTAGGAGGCTTTTAACTCAATTTCTCAATAAATTTGGCCATCAGTGTTAATATTATAACCTCACTTACAGTCCCAGAGTTACACTGTTTATGATATGGTAGTAAACATAATTTGAAAAATTAGAGTCAAAAGCTAGTGGCAGATAGATACAAGAGTTCTACTCTGCCATCAACAAGTGCTCCAGTTCATCATCGTATTGTATGACCAAAATGTCTCCCAGAGAAATGCCACTCAGGTTTGAAGGTTCCCATTTGCTATCAGTTTCCAAAAACGGAAGTGGCCTTCACCCTTTCAGGTACCAGACTGTCTTTTTAACATGTTTTTGTCCACCAAGTATCCTATAGTTTTTAATATTAACAACTTCATGGGCTCAGCAATCTTACTGGTTCCCATTTAGCATGTCCAATCAATATTGTCTGAAGGGCAGATCCACCTGTCTTGTGTTTTACATTACTAGATAAAGGAAATTTTCCTCAGGCAATATCCATCCCCATAGTACATTCATGTAAAGGGGATGCAGCCACTCCAAATAGAGTCTGTTCAGACATTCCAGTTTTTATCCAAACTTTCGCATTAATCCCATCAAATGTATTTTCATCTTTCCAATCTAACTGTCGGCTTGGTTAGAATCTCACTAACAGAAAAACAGTGCATGGGGCTCCCATGTCAAAGAATTTTAGAAATGTTTCTTTTCCACCCCTGACTATTTACCCATTCACGTACATTTGGTCTTGAACCCCAGCCAGAGATTAGGCCAATGGGCCTAGGTTCTTTCTTCAGTTTTTGTTTGTTTTGTTTTGTGTGTTTGTGTGTGTGTGTATGTGACGGAGTCTCACTCTGTTGCCCAGGCTGGAGTGCAGTGGCGTGATCTTGGCTCACTTCAACCTCCGCCTCCTGGGTTCAGGCAATTCTCTTGCCTCAGCCTCCTGAGAAGCTGGAATTATAAGCATGCACCACCACGCCCGGCTAATTTTTGTATTTCAGTAGAGACGGGGTTTCACCATGTTGGCCAGGCTGGTCTCAAACTTCTGACTTCAGGTGATCCACCCACCTCAACCTCCCAAAGTGCTGGGATTACAGGCATGAGCTACCCACCCGGCCTTTCTTCAGTTCTTATCTTGACTACATTGTGTATCTTCCACCCCAGGTGATTGGAAGTCAGGTTTCTCATAGTCATCTTTGCTTTGCAGCTTTTAAAATTTATCCAAACTAGGTTGAACAAAGTGGATTTGTTGAGCGCCCTTCAATGTTGGGGGACTAGTAAGTAAGGGTTTCCATTTGTCCATCGAACTTCTGAGAGTGCTGCATTAAGACTTTTGTTTCAACACTACCAATGCCCACTTTATTTATGATGTTTCTTAATAACTCTTTTAAAATTTCTATCCATTCTCTCTCCCTTTTCTCTTTCCTTAGTCTCTTGGAATAAGTCTGCTCTCTGTTGTTTTAGCATAACTTTTCCCTTTGGAGATGGCCCTGAACTAGCGGCTGTGGCTCAATGGCTAGAATTCCAGCTTGGCCCAGCATCAGGTTCTGCCCCAACACTATCCCTATAATTCAGCTATTACAGATAATAACAATCAAGAGATTCTATGTTCAGCTTTCTGATGTCATTGTTCCTTTGCATTTATTTTGGCCTCCAATGAGTGAGACCCCGTGATTTCTAAATTCCATTGGTAAATCTTACTTCAAGTAAGATAAGTAAACCCCATGACTAGCTGGGGTTTATTTCAAGGATGCAAGACTGTTTCAATATTTAAAATTCAATATTTGAAATTCAATCAGTATAATCTATCATATTAACAGGTGAAAGAAGGAAGATCACATATCAATCAATGTAGAAAAGGCATTTGACAAAATTTGACACCCATTCATAATTAAAATTCTCAGAAATATAAGAATATAGAGGAACTTCCTCAGCTTTATGAAGAACATCTGTAGAAAAACCTACAGCTAACGGTGAAATATTGAATGCTTCCTCCATAAGATCAAGGACAAAGCTAAGAAACTTGTTCTCATCACTCTCATTCAACAGTCCTGGAAGTTCTAGCCAGATCAATAAGGCAAGAAAAGGAAGTAAACATAATACAGATAAGAAAGGAATAAGTAAAACGACTCCTACTTGCAGATGGCATGATTGATGATGCAGAAAATCCCTAAGAATCTTGAAAAAAGAAAAAAACCTAGTAGAATTAAGCATCTCCAGCAAATTTGCATAATACAAAAATAAAATGCATTGTTATATACTAGCCATGAACTTGTGGACACTGCAATTAAAAATATGATTTCATTTATAATTTCTGAAAGAAATGAAATAGATGTAATGTAACAAAACATGTACAGGACTTGCATGTTGAAAACTGCACAATGCTGATGAAAGAAATCAAAGATCGAAATAAACTGACATACTATGTTCATGAATTAGAAGACTCTGTAAAGATGTCAATTTTTTTCCAAACTGATGTACTATTTTAATGCACTGCCTATTCAAACTATAGCAATATTTTTGTAAACATAGACAGGAATGCTCTAAAATTTATATGTAAAGGCAAAGAAATTAAAATAGTGAAAATATTTTTTAAAAGAAGAATAAAGTGGAAGGAATCAATCTACCTGATTTCATGAGTGATTATATAGCTACACTAATGAAAACTGTATGGTATTGGCAGAAGGGCAGACACATAGATCAATAGGCCCCAGAAATAAACCCATGAAAATACACCTGATTTTTGACAAAAGTGCAAAAGCAATTTAATGGAGGAAAGATACACTTTTCAAGAAATAGGACTGCCAGGCTAGGCGCAATGGCTCACGCGTGAATCCCAGCACTTTGGGAGGTCAAGGAGAGTGGATAACTTGAGGTCAGGTGTTCGAGACCAGCCTGGCCAACATGGTGAAACCCCATCTCTACTAAAACTACAAAAATTAGCTGGGTGTGGTTGTGCGAGCCTGTAATCCCAGCTACTCGGGAGGCCAAGGCATGAGAAACACTTGAACCCGGAGGCGGAAGTTGCAGTGAGCCGACATCACACTGTTGCACTCCAGCCTGGGCAAAAAGAGCGAAACTCTGTCTCAAAAAAAAAAAAAAGGAAAGAAAAGAAATGGGACTGCCACAACTGGACCTCCATAGACAAAGAAAAACAAACAAATAGAAAAAAAAATACCTCAACCAAAAGTTTATACCATTTGCAAAAAATAAGAAGGTGTGATGGTTAATTTTGTGTGTCAACTTCATTGAGCCATGTGGTGCCCTGATATTCAGTCAAACATTATTCTGGGTGTTTCTGTGAGGGTATTTTGGATGAGATTTATCATTTAACCTAGAAGACTGAGTAAAGCAGATTGTACCTCCTACTGTGGGTAGACCTCATACAGTCAGTTGAAGGCCTGAATAGAACAAAAAGGCAGATCCTTCCTTTTAGTAAGAGAGAATTCTTCCTGCCCGATGATCTTTAGACTAGGACATTGGCTTCTTCCTCTGCCTTTGGCTTTAACTGAAACATTAGCTCTCCTGGGTCTCTAGCTTGCCAACTCACCCTGCAAATCTTGGGGTTTTCCAGCCTCTATAATTGCATAAGCCAATTTCTCATAATAAATCTATTTGTTTATGTGTACATCCCATTCATTCTATTTCTCAGGAGTACCCCAAATAATACAGAGAGGCTCATGGACTGAAATCTAAAACTACAAAATGTTAGGAAAAAGCACACTTTGAGAGCTAGGATTAGGTAAAGACTTCCTAGATCTGGCACCAAAAGCACAGTCCCTAAAAGAAAACATTGATAAATTGGGCTTCATCAAAATTTAACATTTTGACTCTGCAAAATACCCTGATAAAAGGAAAAAAAGGTAAGCTGCCAACTGGGAGAAAATATTAGCAAACCACGTATCTGACAAAGGACTAGTATCCAGGATATGCAAATAATTCTCAAAACTCAACAATTAAAAAATTGAAACCATCAGGTGCAAAGACTCGTGCCTGTAATGCCAGCACTTTGGGAGGCTGAGGCAGTGTATCACTTGAAGTCAGGAGTTCGAGACCAGCCTGGCCAACATGGTGAAACCCCATCTCTATTAGAAATACACAAAAAACTAGCTGGGCATGGTGGTGGGCGCCTATAATCCCAGCTCCTCGGGAGGCTGAGGCAAGAGAACCTGGGAGGAAGAGGTTGCAGTGAGCTGAGATCACGCCATTGCACTCCAGCCTGAGCAACAAGAGCAAAACTTCATCTCAAAAATAATAATAAAACCAATTGCAACATGGGAAATTTACATGAGATATTTCAGTGAGGAAGATATACAGATAGGAAATAAGCACATGAAGAAATATGTTCAACATCATTTGCCATTAGAGAAATACAAATTAAAACCATAAAGGTGGGGCGTAGTGACTTACGCCTCTAATCCCAGCACTTGGCGAGACCAAGGGAGGTGGATCACCTGAAATCAAGAGTTTGAGAGCAGCCTGGCCAACATGGTGAAAACCCGTCTCTACTAAAAATACAAAAATTAGCTGGGCATGGTGGCACGTCCTTGTAATCCCAGCCACTCAGAAGGGTGAGGCAGAAGAATCACTTGAACCCGGGAGGCGAAGGTTGCAGTGAGCCGAGATCGTGCCACTGCACTTCATCCTGGGTGACAGAGTGAGACTTTGTCTCAAAAAATATATATAAAATAAAATAAAACCACAATGAAGTATCAGTATATGTTGATAAAAATGGCTAAAACAAAAAATAGTGACAACACCAAATGTTGGTGAGGATGTGGAGAAACTAGATTACTCATACATTGCTGATGGGAATGTAAAAAATGGCACAGCCTTTCTGAAAAACAGTCTGGCAGTTTGTTGAAAAAAAGAAAAGCAAAAACTGAGCCTGCAACTACTATGTGACCCAGCAATCACATTCCTGGGCATTTATCCCAGAGAAATGAAGACTTATGTTCACACAAAAACATGTATATAAATGTTTATAGCAACTTCATCCAAAATAGTGAAAAACTGGAAGCAATTCAGATGTCCTTCAACAAGTGAATGGTTAAACAAACTGTGGTACATATGTACCGTGGAACTCGACAATACTCAACAGTACCATGCTACTTGACAACAAAAAAGAACGGATGGCAAGTGCAGTGGCTCATGCCTGTAATCCCAGCACTTTGGGAGGCCCAGTCAGGTGGATCACTTGAGTCCAGGAGTTTGAGACCAGCCTAGGTAACATGGCAAAACACCGTCTCTACAAAAATACAAAAATTAGCTGGACGTGGTGGCATGTGCCTGTAGTCCCAGCTACTCAGGAGGCTGAGGCACAAGAATAGCTTGAACCTGGGAGACAGAGGCTTCCGTGAGCCAAGATTGTGCCACTGCACCCCAGCCTGGGCAACAGAGCAAGACCCTGTCTCAAAAGAAAAAGGGGGGGGGGTTATTGATACACCCAGCAACCTGGATGAATTATGCTAAGGGAAAAAAGTCAATCCCAAAAAGTTGACAAAAAAGTCAATCCCATATAGTTACATACTATGTGATTCCATTTATATAACACTCTTGAAAGGGCAATATCATAAATAAAGAACAGGCTGGGTGCGGTGGCTCACACCTGTAATCCCAACACTTTGGGAAGCTGAGGCCGACAGATCACTTGAACTCAGGAGTTCAAGACCAACCTGGGTGACATGGTGAAACCCTGTCTGTACCAAAGGTACAAAAACATAGCTGGGCATGGTGTCCTGCATCTGTAGTCCTAGCCACTTGGAAGGCTGGAGGTAGAAGAATTGCTTGGGGGTGGGTGGGGGAATGGGAGGTAGAAGTTATGGTGAGCTGAGATTGCACCACTGCATTCCAGCCTGGGTGACAGAGCGAGACTGTCCCCCCGCAAAAAAAAAAAAAAAAAAAAAAATTTAAAAACTAACATCATTTGCCAGGCGTGGTGGCTCACGCCTGTAATTCAGCACTTTGGGAGGCCGAGGTAGATGGATCACCTGAGGTCAGGAGTTCAAGACCAGCCTGATCAACATGGTGAAACTCTGTCTCTACTAAAAGTACAAAATTAGCTGGGTGTGGTGGTGCATGCCTGTAATCCCAGCTACTTGGGAGGCTGAGGCAGGAGACTGGCTTGAACCCAGGAGGCGGAGGTTGTAGTGAGCCAAGATCGTGCCATTGCACTCCAGCCTGGGCGACAAGAGTGAAACTCCATCTCAAACAAAACAAAACAAAACAAAACAAAAAATCAAAAACTAACATCATTTCTAGGGGTTAAGGAGGAAGTGGAACAGGAGGGGAGCAGGTGTATAAAAGGGGAGTATGTGATAATGAGAATGTTCTGTATCTTGACTATATCCATGTCAATACCCTGGTTGTAATATAGTGGTATAATTTTACAAGATGTTACCACTGGGGGAAAGTGGGTACAGGGGATCTCTGTTTTGTTCCTTACAACTACATGTGCATCTACAATTATGTCAAAGTAAAAAGTTTAATAAAAACAAAGAAAATTAAAGTGAAAGACGACAGCAGGAGAGTGGGTGGGTGAGATGCAACAAAGCAAGAAGAGGCAGGAGAGATCTTAAGCACAACTGGGACTCAACCCGCCATTTTTGGCTTTGAAAGTGGAGGACAGGGGCCACAAGCCAAGGAATGTAGGTGGCCTCTAGAAAGTGGGAACAGCCCTCAGCTGATAGCCAGCAAGAACATGGGACCTCAGTCCTACACCCACAAGTAATTGAATACTGCCCACAACCTGAATGACCAAGGAAACTAATTCTTCCCGCGGCTGGAGTACAGTGGTGCAATCATAACCCAGTCTGGAGTGCAGTGGTGTGATTACAGCTCACTGCAGCCTCGAACTCCTGGTCTCAAGCAATCCTCCCACCTCAGTTTCCTGAGTAGATGGGAATACAGGCATGCAACACTATGTCTGACTGGCATCCTGATTTTAGCCCAATGAGACCTGTACTGGACTTCTGACTGACAGAACTGTAAGCTAATGCATCTGCATTGGCTTAAGCCACTAACTTTTGGTAATTTGTTACAATGGCATTACAAAACTAATACAAGTTCCTCTTGCCGACTCAGATTCACACATACCAAAAACACAGAATGCATATAACCTAAATTCTGGCCACAACCTACTCACCATCCATGAAAAACCTGCAAAATACAAACTCAGAAGTACTATGTTGGGTGACTGATTGGCTCCCAGTCCCTCAGAACCCAGCTGACAATGCAGGTTCTTCTTGATATTTTTATCATCCTGGTGATACTGTGTCTTACAGAAAGGATTTTTTTGGTCTCTAAGTATGGCATTATACCCAAATTTTCCTGTATTGGTCAACCTAATGCAGTTCATCAGCAATGTCTTTTTTTCTAAAA
The DNA here is from genome assembly GCF_008728515.1 of Papio anubis. Taxonomy (NCBI): domain Eukaryota; kingdom Metazoa; phylum Chordata; class Mammalia; order Primates; family Cercopithecidae; genus Papio; species Papio anubis. Next base: position 56,117,312 of record NC_044994.1, read on the forward strand.
GTTCCTCACTCTACCTTCTGTCTTGTGAGCTTTATTTATCAAGATTGATTTCAAATGTGTCAGTGGCTCGGTGAGGTTTTCCCAAGCAATCTAAGAAGAGTATTTTTTCTCTAATCCACATTTTCCACATTTTAATTATAACATATATCACATTGTATTTGAAAGTAGTCACATGACTTATAACTCTTTGAATCAGAAGATTCTTCCATAGTGCCTTGCTGAATTCTGGACACCTAAGCAGGTGTCCAATAATTTATTGTTAAATTGACTGATGATTTGGTCCTCAACAAACTTGGGGTTAAATAAATGCATGAGTTATGACAAAGCAGAAATCTAAATAACTCCCTTCCCTCCCCTTCCCCTTCCCCTTCCTTCCTTCTGTTAATTCCAGGTCTTTATATAATAACTCTTTCAACCAGTTGCCAATCAGAAAATCTTGGAATTTGCCTGTAACCTCCCAACTCGCAGTTGTTCCACCTTTCTGGACCAAACCAATGTACGTCTTACATGTATTGATTGATGTCTCATGTCTCCGTAAGATGTATAAACCAAGCTGCAGCCCAACCACCATGGGCACATGTTCTCAGGATCTTCCGGGCCTGTGTCATGGGCCATTGTTCACTCATATTTGGCTCAGTATAAATCTCTTCAAATGTTTTAGAGTTTGACTCTTTTGGTTGACATGAAAAAGTTCAAAGCAGGAAATAAACAATGAGAACCATTAGGTTTATTTCTAATCTTATCTGATAATTAAAAAAAAATTTTTTTTTATCTTGTTGAGACCATTAAAAAAGATATTTTGGATTACCTTAGAATAGTAATATTGGCATTCTTACTCTTCTTACATTCTTAAAGATGAACAAAATATAAAACATTAAAAACAATTTTTTTTGAGACGGAGTCTCCATCTGTCACCCAGGCTGGGGTGTGGCACGATCTCAGCTCACTGTAACCTCTGCCTCCCGAGTTCAAGTGACTCTCCTGCCTCAGCCTCCAGAGTAGCTGGGATTACAAGCATGTGCCCCTATGTCTGGCTAATTTTTGTATTTTTAGTAGAAACAGGTTTCACCACGTTGGCCAGGCTGGTCTTGAACTCCTGAACTCAGGGGATCTGCCTGCCTCAGTTTCCCAAAGTGCTAGGATTACAGGCGTGAGCCACCCTGCCCAGCCTGAAAGATACATAGTTTCTTTCTTTTCTTTTCTTTTTTTTGAGACAGAGTTTTGCTCTTGTCACCCAGTCTGGAGTGCAATGGTACAATCTTGGCTCACTGCAACCTCTGCCTCCTGGGTTCAAGTGATTCCCCTGCTTCAGCCTCCTGAGTAGCTGGGATTACAGGCACCTGCCACCATGCCTGGCTAATTTTTGTGTTTTTAGTAGACATGGGGTTTTCACCATGTTGGCCAGGCTGGTCTCGAACTCCTGACCTCAGGTGATCTGCCTGCCTCGACCTTCCAAATGCTGGGATTACAGGTATGATGCACAGTGCTCGACCTGAAAGCTAAGTAATTTATTTTGAAAGGAACTGGCACAATCCTGATACAAAGATATTATAAGGGAAAAAAATGGGGGAAGAGCAGTGAAGAGCAGAAATATTCCTCAATAGATCTACACTCAGGGAAAAAGACAAAACAAAACAAAAAATCTTTTATTTGGATACTTACATATTTCACCAGGATTTAAAACATTTGGTGAAGCAGTTATTTTATGAAGGAAGACTACCAATGCAAGGACTCAGGGAAGAATGAGGAAACGAGGAGATAAAAGTTACACTGGCAGAAATCAGGAAAGAAGTAAAAGTGAAAATCATCCTAGAAATGAAAATGAGGCCGGGCACGGTGGCTCACGCCTGTAATCCCAGCGCTTTGGGAGCCCGAGGTGGGCGGATCACGAGGTCAGGAGATCGAGACCATCCTGGCTAACACGGTGAAACCCCGTCTCTACTAAAAATACAAAAACATTACCTGGGCGCGGTGGCGGGTGCCTGTAGTCCCAGCTACTCGGGAGGCTGAGGCAGGAGAATGGCGTGAACCCGGGAGGCGGAGCTTGCAGTGAGCCAAGATGGTGCCACCGCACTCCAGCCTGGGCGACAGAGCAAGACTCCGTCTCAAAAAGAAAAAAAAAAAAGAAAAGAAAAGAAATGAAAGTGAACGCAGTAGGAGAATAGAGTGAAAAACACAGTAAGGAATAGAAAGGAGGGAATGAGTAAAGCAAACAAAATGAAATGAAAAAAAAGAATTTAAAAGACAGAAAAAAGATAGGAAAACAAAGGATTTGAGTCAACATATGTACAACAGGACTGCCTGAAGAAAAAAAACAAGACATGAGAAATATTTTTTAAAATTTCAAATACACTTTCCTAAAATACTAAGGCATTTGAACATTTATATGTGTGTGTACACACACACACACACACACACACACGATATATTACACCAGGGAAAATAGACTGAAAATAATCAACATTGAGTCATTCTCTAGTAAGTACTGGATTTTAAAAGAATGAAGACTTTGGTCAGTTAGACAAAATCATCAGGTCACTTGTTTTAAAAGGAGATCAGGCTAGTTTCAGGTTTCTCCAGAGTGACATTCAACATGACAGAGCAATGCAACATCTATCAGATCCTCAAGCAAGGAATGTTGTGTCAAGGTTGCACATTCAGCGAATCCGTATTTCACCCATAAAAGTTACAGACAAATAATTTTGAACATATAATAACCAAGGAAATATTTTTCCCCTAAGCAGTTCTTGAGGAAATTATTAAGACTACAGGATGACTCAGCCAGCCAATAGCTGACTGGGAAAAGCATAGTAAAAGAACAGTCTTTTGAAAATTGAATCTATTTAACAGTACACCAAAGCCTAAAGCAAATGGGAGATGTAGGGTAAAGAATAATATGTGTGTACATGTTACATGCAAAAATAATACAAGGGACAAATTTTGGGAGAGGAAGGAGAAAAACGTGAAAGATGTGTGGGAAGCATTATTGAAGATCAGTTAGTCATTGATTTTTTTTTTTTTTTTTTTTTTTTTTTTGAGACAGAGTCTTGCTCTGTTGCCCTGGCTGGAGTGCAGTGGCACGATCCCCGCTCACTGCAACCTCCACCTCCCGGGTTCAAGTGATTCTCATGCCTTAGCCTCCCGAATAGCTGGGATTACAGGCTCCTGCCACCTCACTTGGCTAATTTTTGTATTTTTAGTAGAGACGGGGTTTCACCATGTTGGCCAGGATGGTCTCAAACTCCTGACCTCAAGTGATCCACCCGCCTCAGCCTCCCAAAGTGCTGGGATTACAGGCATGAGCCACCGCGCCTGGCAGTTAGTCATAGATTCTGTCACTAGATATTTTTTAAACTCCAGAAACGATTCTTTATCCTTCAGTGTTCTTTATTTATTTAGACATGTTTGCTTCATGTAGGTGTTTTGGTGCATGTGTGAGTTCTTTTTTCTGAACAATTTCAAAGTAATTTATAGACATCATGGCACTTCCTCTGCATCCCTCTATGAGCACACTTAAGCATATGTCTTCTAAAGTGAAGGGTACAATGCATGCCCCCCAGTTTTTTTTTTTTAGGGATGGGATTTCACCATGTTGGGCAGACTGGTCTTGAACTCCTAGCCTCAAGTGATCCACCTGCCCTGACCACTCAAAATGCTGGGATTGCAGGCGTGAGCCACTGCGTCCAGCTCAAATTGTCTTTTATAGCTTTTTTTCCCCAAACTAGGATCTAAGCAAGGTTCACATATTACATTGAGTTATATATCTCCAACTTTTTTAAATCTAGAAGAATAGAAGAATCTTCCAACCTTTTTAGAAAAATGACATTAACTTTTTTGAAGAGACTGGGTCAGTTGTCTTGTAGAAGACCCTGCATTCTCTCCTGACTGATTGATTTCTTCTGGTGTTATTTCTCTCTCCAGTGAATTTTCTGTAACCTGGCATTAGGTCTACGGTTTCAGACTACACATTTTTTAATAAGAATACTTCGTAAGTGGTTTTCATGTTGCATCTTACCAGGTGGCACATGATGTCAGGTTGCCATTGTTAATGATGCTCAATTTGATTTCCTTGGCAAGGTGGTGACAGCCATGGCTCTCCATTTTAAAGCCAGTGTTCCCCTTGGCAGTGAGCAAGTAATCTGAGAGGACACTTCTGAATGTGGGCGTGTCATCACCAACAGTTCCTCCCTTTTCTATCTGCGTATGCTAGTCCTCCCATGAAGAAGCAGAATTTATTTTTCATGCCGTGAATCTTGGCTGGTCTTCTAACTTGTTTATTTCTTGGTCTGGGCCTTAAGAGGCATTGAAGCTTCCGGGATTGGGAGTAACCTGCGATGGAAAGAAACTCAGGCTGGACTACTGCCTGAAGAGATCACACGAAAGAGAACAGTCCAGCCAGCCCAACTTGAGGCACGAGACATGGGATGGAGCCATCCTGGATTCCTCACCCCAGCCAACACCATGTGGAGCAGAGGTAAGCCCTCTCGGTGGAGTTCTGCCTGAATTGCAGACTTGTGAAAAATAATAAATGGCCATTTTAAGCCATTAAGATTTTGAGCGGTTTATTATACACTCATAGACCATGTAAACATCATCTCACTCAATAGTTTTAGCATCCATCAATGATCTTTGCCTGAATCATTTCATTGGGCTTGGCAAAGGGTATTTTAAATTCTGCTGTCCACTTCACCTTTATTAGCTAGCATTCTTCTGGACAGAGAGCGAGAGCTTTCCCTCATCATCTAGGTATCAACTCCTATTCCCCTTAAAGAGGAAGAGCAAATGTTCAATGTCTCCCATAATTCCTAGCTTTCAGACTAAGAAGTTGAGTGATATTCACCACCAGTGGCGGCAAATGAGGCTTTCCCCCTTCACTTTTTCCCCTGGTCTTTAGCTGTTCCCCTTCAGTGGCTGCGTGGTGCGCTTTGCACATCTGTCCTTGATCTCAGAGTGTTGCACTACAATCATTGATTCACTTGACTATCCTTTTAACTGGACTGTAAGTCTCTTGAGGCCAGGGACATTATAGGCTCAAGGCCAGTATACATAAAGTTCTGACATCTAGATAGATGGTACTAGATTTCTACCATACTTCTTTTAGTTTCTTTTTTTGTTTTGGACATATATTTTACATAGCTTAGATAATACGTACAATTTTTTTAATTCTGCAATTCTTTTTTTCTTAGAAGTGATCTTGATACTTTAGTTTTTATTTTATTTTATTTTTTTTTATTTTTATTTTTTGAGATGGAGCCTTACCCTGTCACCCTGGCTAGAGTGCAATGGCACCATCTCAGCTCACTGCAGCCTCCCCCTCCTGGGTTCTAGCGATTCTCCTGCCTCAGCCTCCCGAGTAGCTGGGATTACAGGTGCCTGCCACCACACCTGGCTAATTTTTTTGTATCTTTAGTAGAGATAGGGTTTCACCATATTGGCCAGGCTGATCTCGAACTCCTGACCTCGTGATCCACCCGCCTCAGCCTCTCAAAGTGTTGGGATTACAGGCGTGAGCCACCGTGCCCAGCCATTTTATTTTTTAATCAAAAGAATAGCTGTGTGTGGACATAAAAGTAACAGTACAGTGGGCTAAGATGTAACTTCACAGTTCCCTACCCTCAAACCCTCCTCAGCCCTGATTCCACTCCCCAGGGGCAATCACTTCCAGTCTTTTTTTAGGTTTGGTTCCTGTGGATGATTTTATTTTCCAAAAATGGCCACAACAACATCTGCCAACTCAAACACTCTTCTTAAAATGTCACTTTGACATGCCTCCCAGGGATGGGGGGGATCCATGTCCCCTCCCTTCAAAATTGGGTGGGCTTCTGTGAATATTGTCATCCATGGAATATGGCAGGAGAGACACTATGTGACTTCCGAGGCTAGGTTGCTAAAGGTGGTACAGCTTCCATTTTGGTCCCTGAAATACTTGCTCGTGAAGTTGCAGTCACCAGTCACCACGTCAGCAGTCAGACTGCCCTGCGGCAGCCATGCTGTGTGGAAGCCCAAACATCCTACGCAGAGCGGCCACTTGGAGCAACCCCAAACCTTCATGAAGAGGGCTATCCAGCCAGCGCCCGGATGCCTCAGCTGTCCAGCAACTGTGGGACTGCACCTGTGCAGAGCTCTCCTAGGCAGAAGCACCTGGCCAAGCCCTTCCTGAATTCCTGACCCACAGGAACCAACAGAAAATAATTGAAACTATGAAGTTTGGAGATGACTTCTAAAGCAGCAATTCCAAACAAATAATTTTTCTTGAGTTACCTCCATGTCTGCTTATTGTACTACATCTCAATTTACTGACCTTGTACATGATTGTTTCCTACTTTGAGAGATGAGACTTAGCTCACTTGCATTAACCCCTCACTTGCCCCTTCCAATTTTTTTTAATAGTTTAGAATTTTATCACCTACCTTTGAAACTGTTTTTAAACCTCAATTTCTTGCTCTACCAACTTTTGGAATCTCATATTACTATCCATTTGTAAGATTAATTAAATTAATTAATTAATTTATTTATTTATTTTGAGAAGGAGTCTTATTCTGTCACCCAGGCTGGAGTGCAGTGGCGTGATCTCGGCTCACTGCAGCCTCTGCCTCCCGGGTTCAAGCGATTCTCCTGTCTCAGCCTCCCGGGTAGCTGGGACTACAGGCAAGTGCCACCATGCCCGTCTAATTTTTGTATTTTTAGTAGAGACGGGGTTTCACCATGTTGGCCAGTATGGTCTCGATCTCCTGACCTTGTGATCCACCTGCCTCAGCCTCCCAAAATGCTGGTATTACAGGCATGAGCCACCGTGCCCGGTCTGTAAGATTAAGTTTATATAATATCTGTTCTTTCTTCTACATCTATTTCAATTCTCAACTTACCTTAGATATATCTTCATTATCTAACTGTGAAATACCAGGCCGATGGAAGAACACGTAAAGTATGTATTCACTGTTATTCTCTAAAATTCATTTATTTTCTAAACTGTCCATCCTGCAGAGTTAAACGGGCCCCTGGTGGATAAGACCATACCTGCACTTTTCGTGTTCTGGATGGTGGCAGTATTTCTGTGATTTCCTCTAGTGTTGTAACAACTGTTTATTATTTACTGTTTCTGTAAGAGGGAAAAGTTCCAAGGGGTTCTCCTTGACCCTTTTTTTACATTAACCTTCACCCCACGTGTAAGAGAACTGCTCTGGTGACTGACCATTCCCAGAGATATTCATTCAGCTTAACCAATGCACACTTTGGTTAAAACACCACCTCATTTATCACTGAATCCCCGTAAGTCCCCTCTTGACCAGTGGACCATGTGACTTTCTGATTCTCCAGTTAAGATTATTGGCTCAGAGCCAGTGTCCCACAGTCCTCCAAAGTCTTCATATTTCTGTTTCATTATTTCCTAGCAGCTTTGACAAGTAGCCTCCCACCCCTTCGGAGAAGGCCGAAAGGAAGGTACTTGTGGTATCATTGCAGGATCCTTCCTCAACAATACCGAGCCTATGCTTATTTCAAGTGCTGCAAAATCAATGCTGTGCTTCATGCTTTGCCTATCATGATGGTTCTGGTCAGGTGTCCACCAGACTTGGGAGATTTTGGTTAGGCTAATGAAGTAGCCCCTTAGTGAGCTGAATAGGCATTTGTTTTTATTGCAGGGATCCCATCGCCAGTGAATTGTTGCTTAAGACTCTGTGGGAAAGACCTTTGTGATGATCACACTAGCCTAACATGGTACCAAAGTCCACTTGGCTTGTGCTAGCCTGGTGCCACTACTTGGCTTCTGCAACCCAAGTGGATTGCTTTCTGGCCCCAGTGCAATCGGAGGACAAGGAAAGCACGTTAGAAAGCATTTCTTCCGCCGGGGGGCGGTGGCTCAAGCCTGTAATCCTAGCACTTCGGGAGGCCGAGGCGGGTGGATCACTTACAGCCTGGCCAACATGGTGAAACCCCGTCTCTACTAAAAATACCAAAAAATTAGCTGGATGTGGTGGTGGGAGCCTGTAATCCCAGCTACTTGGGAGGCTGAGGCAGGAGACTAGCATGAACCCAGGAGGTGGAGGTTGCAATGAGCTGAGATGGCACCACTGCACTCCAGACTGGGCGACAAGAGCGAGACTTCATCTCAAAAAATAAAATAAAAAGTAAGAAAGCGTTCTTTCCACCTACCAAAGCTTTGATTAAGGAACCAGATTCTAGTTCTCTAGGAACACTGTGGCTTTGTGGATAGGTCTTACAGGGTAAATCCACTAAAGCTTTTTTATTTTCTAAAGTTGTTAGATTTTTTCTTTTACATTATATGTTAATGGAGTTCAGAGAGGGGCCACTGCCAAGTTCAGTTTCTTCAAGCAGTCAGGCAAACAATGAAAGTCCCTCTCAGTGACTCAAACCAAAAACTGAATACAGAATTTCTGATAACTGAACCCATAGTGATACATCCAATCATATCGGAAACTTGATTCCTCTGCTTTTTGATCATCAGCATAACCCACTGTCACATATGCTCCAGATGCTGATACTCAGAATCCTCCAAATTTTCACGAATATACACATTCTAATGCTACAGGGCCTGCTGTTTTCCTACTAAATTTTCTTCCTTTCACATACAAAACGTGGTCAATCTGTGAATTCAACTGATTGCCAGCAACCTGCAGGATCAAATACTGAGTTTGGCTTTTGATTACTTAGGCACTGTGGCTGTAAGAAATGTTTGTTTTAGGACAGTCACAGAAGATCCCTGGTTTTCCTTCTCTGCCCTGACCAGCCGTTTGAAGTTCTCATGCTCTTTATTTTATTCTACAGCAGCTGCAAAGTGGCTCTCCAATGTCTTGTCCTCACTGGGCACTTCATTCCGTGTGACCATAGGCAATGATGTAGTCAGCTGTCTCACTAGGAGCTACCAGAGTCCCATCCAGTTAGATGCTGGTGATGCTGCTATGATCCTATTTTAAATGTCCTGCCATCTCTGTGTTACTTGCTCAAGATTGAAGGAACTTAGTGGCAGTACTTGATATGCCAAGGTTACATAAAGGGCCCAGCTACTGGTTACCAAGTGATGAAGAAAAATAGGATCTCCCCACTTCGGCTCCTGTGTTGGGAGGCCAGAGGGCAGTTAGATGAACAGCACCTCTCCAGAGTACATCTGTTTGATGACTGACTGTCCTGTTCTCTTTTTAAAACATTTCCTGTTATTTCATAGGGTTCTAGTGGGGGAGGAGTCCTAATTCCTGTGATTTGCTGTCAACCAAATTCTTCCTTAAAACTTTTTTTTTTTTGAGATGGAGTCTCGCCCTGTCGCCCAGGCTGTAGTGCAATGGCGCGATCTCAGCTCACTGCAACCTCTGCCTCCCGGGTTCAAATGATTCTGCCTCAGCCTCCCGAGTAGCTGGGATTACAGGCGCCGGCTACCACGCCCAGCTATTTTTTGTATTTTTATTAGAGATGGGGTTTCACCATATTGGCCAGGTTGGTCTCGAACTCCTGACCTCAGGTGATCTGCCCACCTCGGCCTCCCAAAGTGCTGGGATTACAGGCCTGAGCCACTGCGCCCAGCCCCTTAAAACGTCTTAATTTTGAGAAATTAAAAATAAAGATAAAAATACAAAGAAAAGAATGAAAGTGTCCATATTTCTATTCACCAGGATTTAGTCACTGTTAATTTCTTGAGGTGTTTTCAGTCCTAATTTTCTTTTAGAATAACACTGGGGGTGGGGGGCAGAAATTATACATGCTGATTGTACAAATTTAGAAAGAATGCAAAGTAAGTTTCACTCACTCAACAAATATTTGTTGAACCCCCATCAGGCACCAGCACTCTTCTAGACACTGGAGATACAGCAGAGAACAAAGCAGACAAGAAACTCTAATTTCATAGCATACATGTTAGTGGGAGAAATCACATAAGGAAAATAGTAAATTATATCGTATGTTAGATGACAAGCACTATGGGGAAAAATACAGCCAGGGATGGGGATAAGGAGCATCAGGAGGGTTTGTCATTTTCAGTAGGATGGCCAAGGAAGGTGTCACTGAAAAAGAGACACCGGAATAGACCTGAAGGAGATACGAGAGGTAAAGTAAGTTAAAAAAAAAAAAAAAATCAATCTAATAACATCATGAGCATTATGTGGAAGACATTCCAGATGTCTATGTGAACATGCAGATTTCTGGATGAATGATTATGGATGGATGGACAGAAAAATATACTTAGGAGACACTATCATAAAAACAATTCAAACTAGAAAAGATTTTTAATAATCAGTAAATTATTTAGTACCTATTTCTGGATATCTACATATCTGGATATAAATGTACAGCATAAAGCATATGAGTTTTCACATACACATACACCTTTGTATCAACTACCCAGATCCAGATTTGGAATTGCATTAAATCTACAAATTGAATTGGTTAAATTGACTTTGTTTTTTGTAAGTCATCCATCTCATAAACAGGGTCCACCCCCCTCTTATTTAGGTCTTCCTTAGTGTCTTTTGGTAACGTTCCATAGTTTTCTACGTGGCAGTCTTGCCAATCTTTGAGTGATTAATTTTGAGGCATTTGATGCTGATATTATTGTAATTAGTATTCTCTTTTTTTTTTTTTGAGACAGTCTCGTTCCCTCACCCAGGCTGGAGTGCAGTGGTGTGACAATAGCTCACTGCAGCCTTGAACTCCTGGGCTCAAGTGATCCTCCCACTTCAATTCCCCAATAGTTGGGACTATGGGCACATACCACTCTCATAATTTCAATTTCTAATTGTTGCTAAGATAAATAATTTTTGACTTTGTATCCTGCAACCTTGTTAAATTATTTCTGTAAGTTTATATCAATTTTCTACAATCATGTCATCTGTGAATGACAATTTTGTTTCTTCTTTTAATCTGTAAGACTTTCATTTCTTTTGCTTGCACTGGCTAGAATCTGTATAAAGTTAAGAAAAAGTGGTGATAGTGGGTAACTTTGCCTTTTTCCTGATCTCTGGGGGAATAAACTTTTCAAAAATTCACAATTAAATACGTTGGCTATAGGGTTTTTTTCTAGATCTTCTTCTATTAAGAAGTTCCCTTCTATTCCTAGTTTGTGCAGTTCAAAAAAAAGCAAGTGCTGAATTGTATTGCTTTTTCTGCATCTATAAATAACTTGTCTCCTTTATTTCTGTAAATGCAGTAAATAGTATTAATCTTCCTATTTTAAGTTACAGGCAATCCTTGTTTTTTATGGCTAACTGAACTCTTGCTGATTTCTATGGTATAAATATTCCCATCACAGCAGACTTTAAATTTCTAGTATGAGGTCACTGAACTCGCAGCTGGGAAAGAGGTACTATCGGTTTTGGTGAGCCAGGGTGAGCTAGTTTGAACACATTTTTGATTTTGTAGTTCTTAATCACCAAGACAGAAATTTATCATAACTTCACTAGACAAGTAAGAACAAAGTCACTTTATAAACTTACCTATTTTATAAGTCTCTCACATAATCCACGAGGTAGATCAAAATTAAAACATAACTCCTTTTTTTCCAATACTAAGTACCTAATAGCACCCAGCAATATATTAATTGCTAGGGAAAATGTAACTCTCAGAACTTACAGTCTAAATGATCTAAACATGGTCAATAGAACATGCTTCAAACAGAAAAAAATCTCAACACAGCAGCAGCAATTTAACTGCTAATTCTTTAGCAGTTGGCAAAACTAGGATGGGGATAGTTTAGGCGGTCTTCCTGCAAGAGGCTACATGGTTCATCATTAGGTTTTAATGGAAATACGTGGACTAGCAAAAAAAAAAAAAAAAAAAAGATACCCTATTAGAATAAGAGAAGGATACAAATGAAGGCATGAAAGTAGGAAAGAAAAGGGCACATGTGAAAACTCACAAACTTAAGATAACATCAGTGTCAACAATAGGCACTGTGTTGCTTCATTTGCAAGACACTGTACCATCAGGTAGATATGCCTCTTTCTCATAGAAGTGGCTAAATGGTGTTTCTGTGGCACTAATCACGTACACCCATTCTGTTTTTCTGCATGTAGTCGACGGCAGACTCAGAAGTCAATCCTCTATTGACATGTTTTATAATTAGAGTCCTTCTAGATTTCTCAAGGTGAGACAAAATGCTTTCAAATATCCAGGGTGTAGATTATAGAGATGCTTAACAACTATGATCTACTTGCTGGCTCAGAAAACGTCTACCTAAACTTCATAATTACTGGTCAAGAGCCAGAAAAATAGAACATGCCCATTCGGGTTCCTCTGAGTATCTGTGCATAAAGAACACACAGCAGTACTGTGTAATTCTGAGGCAGATAAACAGGTAAGATGTATAAATTACCTTATCCACAAAGAATTCAGTGTTAGTCTACTAAGTTAGTTCTCAACCCTTGCATAAAAGTCATTGAAAAACAAGAATTTTCATGTATACATTAATAATTTTAATGATTTCTTTGTATCTAACCAATTTAGGTAATATTTTCTTTTACACAGATGGTCCCAAAATAAAGAATACACAGAACACAGTCAATGGGTTTTATCGATTTACTTCACATAAGAGCATAATTCAGGCCTTTTCCATTTAATAACAAAAACAATCTGTACAGAAAACCCAAAGGCAACCACATAGCATATGTAAAATGTGCAAATACACTTTAAAATGCAAGTTATTCTAGAGCATTTGCAAGATAGAATTTCATAGTAATTAAGGAGTCTACTTCATTCTAACTTAATAGTCTTTTGCAGGTATAGACAATGCAAATCTACAAGGCACAACTTAGCGCTGATGCTAAAGTATGAAACACATCCTCAGATTATTTATTTGAAAATATTAAAATAGTATCATGTTTATTTTTTAATGAGTCATGAGCTCATTTCTAAAGCTTCATAAAGCATTACACTGATAACATATGTGTGGTCAGGACAAACTGCTCCCTGAACTTAAAAGGTGAAGGACAAGACCCCATATTATTATCCTGTATTAAAAAAGGAAATATACATATATGTACACAGACACCCCATATCACAGACAAGAAACTTCCCATAATCCAAAGGGAGACCATTTCCTTACTAGCATTACAGTATTCCATGACAGTTAAAAATTACACACTTACCACCTGTTTTGGTCAATCTTGCTACAAAAAGACACTGAAATAGACAATTTTCTTATTTAAGGTAAAGACAATGTCTAATTTAGAAAATCTTCCTCTTGAGATTGCACAGTGAAAGGTATCATTTAATTAAATATAAAAGCTTACTGTTGTTTTTTTGAGACAGAGTTTCGTTCAGTCGCCCAGGGAGTGCAATGGTGCGATCTCGGCTCACTGCAACCTCCGCCTCCCAGGTTCAAGTGATTCTCCCGCCTCAGGCTCCTGAGTAGCTGGGATTACAGGCACCCGCCATCGTGCCCAGCTAATTTTTATACTTTTAGTAGAGACAGCATTTCACCATGTTGGTCAGGCTGTCTTGAACTCCTGGCCTCAGGTGATCCACCCGTCTTGGCCTCCCAAAGTGCTGGGATTACAGGCATGAGCCACCACGCCCAGTCAAAGCTTACTTATTTTAAAGAAATTATTTAAATCTACACAGAAAAAAATATCAACTTATTAAAAACCAGTAAGAGCACTGTCTATAATTCAAAATCTTTCAAACCCAATCACAATGCTCTTTGCTGTTTTATTGCCCATCCCTGAGAGTAAAGATTCTATCATTTGTAATTTTTTAATAACGTAAATTTTACATTGATAAGAATGTTTAACAATTTTTTTGAAAATATAAAATAAACCCTATATCATTTTAGTAAAAAAAAAGATAAATGCTCTTTGCAAAGACCACTATTCATAAAAATTTTAAATATTTGTATGTCAATCAATTTCTGACATCCTTTCTACTGGGTAATTTCTATTTTTTGCCATTCATATATCGCTCATTTCCTCATAACCTGTTGTTTTGTACATTTTGTTAATAGGAGTATTTAATAAGTAATGGAGGAAAAGTACAATATAAAACCTAATGGAATTCTGAAGTGAGATGTGTATTTCCCTGTGGTAAAAGTGTTTTACTGGAAACAATCAATGCGATCCAAAATAGACAAAAATATCTATGAAAGAAAGAATACATATGAGTAAGCATCTTCCTTGTCTTTGGTTTAGCCTTCTTGACCAAAATCTTCTGTAAACTTCTTTAATTTCAACAAGTCATGTTCATTGACTGTAGGTTTTGTGTTAGATAGTGACCGCAACATATCCGACTGTCAGGGAAAAAGAAGGGCAGGGAGGATATTAATAATAGAGTTAACAAAATAAAAAACCGTCATATTATCATTATTGTTACGAACTTTAACCTAAGTTTAAATATGAGTATTTGCCGTCTACCATAAGATACTGACAATAAACTCCCTGTTCTTTTTTTTGAGTCAGAGTCTCACTCTGTTGCTCAGGCTGGAGTGCAGTGGTGTGATCTTGGCTCATTGCAACCTCTGCCTCCTAGGTTCAAGCAATTCTCCTGCCTCAGCCTCGAAGTAGCTGGGATTACAGGCACCTGCCACCATGACTGGCTAATTTTTGTATTTTTAGTAGAGATGGGGTTTCACTGTTGGTCAGGCTGGTCTCTAACTCCTGACCTCAGGTGATCCGCCTGCTTCTGCCTTGCAAAATGTTGGGATTACAGGCGTGAGCCACCGCACCCGGCCCCTATTCTTTCACAGATCTTTCAAGATCTTTGATCATGTTATTACTTTGTGTAGAAACTTACACTTTCTTCCCCTGCATTGATCAAACAGCTCCCCATTATCAGAAGGACATTCCTCTTAGTCTGAGGATCAAGGCCTCCAAAGTATGTTCATGATCTAATTTCTGGCCTTATCTCTTTTTCTTAAACAAGAGATCAGTTTTCTAAGTAAGTATAGTTCAAAAGGAAAATATCATTCACTTACACGTAAGTGAAGCAGAATACCATTTTATGAAAAATCAACTAACCAGAATTTTACCATAGTTACAATTAAGATTGAAATGGTTAGAAAAATATGCTAATATCAGAGATTCATTAAAAAACTAACTTCTAAGCCAAGACTCCTGTAAAATGATATGAAAAATAATAAAGAGGACTACTCTAAGTCACTAAAAATTCTTCAAAGTTGAACAAAGTACAAAAAATAAAAAATAATACACCAAGGATTAAAACAAAAGGGGTTTCTGAGTAACTTCTCAGATAAGCATTATGGTTGGTTCACACACAAATATATAGGCGTGTACACATTTACATGTATGTCTATGTATCAGGTAAAAGTTTCTCCTCTGGAAGTTACTATTAAACCCGCCATTAAAAGTCCTTAAAGATCTGAAACTGACAGAAAATTCTGAAAACTGAGAATGTTCTTCCATAATTAATCAACTTTTCAATCACCCTAAGTTCCCTAAAAATAACACGCCTTACAAAATAAGTCATATATTAATTCCTCCAATATAAACTATGTAACTGTAATTTTTAAAAATAAAAATAGAACTACATTATTTAAACTTTCTATGGACCTTTGAAAAGTGAACTAGAAAACACTATAAATATGATGATACGAGCATTAGTATTTGTTTTTCGTTTTTTTTTTTGAGACAGAGTCTCGCTCTGTTGCCCAGGCTGGAGTGCAGTGGTGTGATCTCGGCTCACTGCAACCTCCGCCTCCTGGGTTCAAGCTATTATCCTGCCTCAGCCTCCCGAGTAGCTGGGACTACATGTGTGTGCCACCACACCTGGCTAATTTTTTTGTATTTTTAGTAGAGACGGGGTTTCACCGTGTTATCCAGGATGGT
Source organism: Papio anubis (assembly GCF_008728515.1). Classification (NCBI taxonomy): domain Eukaryota; kingdom Metazoa; phylum Chordata; class Mammalia; order Primates; family Cercopithecidae; genus Papio; species Papio anubis. The sequence goes on from NC_044994.1 coordinate 56,133,091, forward strand.
CTCAATCTCCTAAATTTGTGAACAGCCCGCCTTGGCCTCCGAAAGTGTTGGGATTACAGGCGTGAGCCGCCGTGCCCAGCCCTGTTTTTTTTGTTTTTTTTTTTTTTTTGAGACAGAGTCTCACTCTGTCACCCAGGCTGGAGTGCAGTCGCGCAATCTCAGCTCACTGCAACCTCTGCCTCCCTGGTTCGTGTGATTCTCCTGCCTCAACCGAGCAGCTGGATTACAGGTATGTGCCACACTGCCCGGCTAATTTTTGTATTTTTAGGAGAGACAGCATTTCGCCAGGTTGGCCAGGCTGGTTTCAAACTCCTGGCCTCAAGTGGTCTGCCCGCCTTGGCCTCCCAAAGTGTTGGGATTACAGGCAACTTCTGGTTATTTAAAAAAACCTGAGATGCAGGGAAAAAAAAATTTCACCAATCCTATTTTTTAAGTTAGGTTTTGGCAATAATTATACTATATATGAGCATTTTGGAGATATTTTAGCTGTAAGACCTGTAAAGTCAGAATCTTGTGCTTTAAAAAATAGCTTTTTCACTTAAAGTTTCCTCAAAACCCAAGAAAATAGTTTAAAAATAATTACTTTTTATATTTTAAGTTCAATTAACTTTATAATTTCTAATGTGAGTCAACAGTATTAAAATACACCTGTTTAATAGTAAGATTTTCCAGCAAATATTATGTAACTGAAAATTATAATGTTTTAAAATTTTTCTTAAAAATAAACAAAATTTCAAACCATGGAAACAACTGGCTCCAAAAGTTTATCTCCAGGGACATCCATCCATGTCATTTCAATGGCACCAGGGTCACCTGGAGAGCAAGGTGTTAGCAGATCATCTACAAGATGGTTAGGATCAGCTCGGGAAGGTCCGCGAACCTGAAATAAACAGTAATCTGAAATATTTATTTGAAACAAAATTGAACATTAAGATTTAATCCATTACCAGGAAAGTTAAAATGTATAATAGTTTTGTATATTTAATGTTTACTTTTGGGGAAAAAAATTAAGAATATACAACAAAAAGTAGTTATCCCCTGGATAATAGGATAGATTTTGGTTGCTTTTAATTTTTTTTTTTGAAAGGGTGTCTCGCTCTGTCAGCAGGCTGGAGTGAAGTGGCGCGATGTCGGCTCACTGTAACCTCCGCCTCCCGGGTTCAAGTGATTCTTGTGCCTCAGCCTCCCGAGTAGCTGGGATTACAGGCACGCGCCACCACACCCAGCTAATTTTTTTTTTACTTTTAGGAGAGACAGGGTTTCACCATGTTGGCCACAATGGTCTCAATCTCCTGACCTCACGATCCGCCCACCTCGGCCTCCCAAAGTGCTGGGATTACAGGAGTGAGCCACCGCGCCCAGCTGCTTTTACTTTTTTTCTTGATGCTTTTATTTTGAAATTTCCTACAATAAATTACTTATATGATCACACATAGAAGTTAAAAAAAAAAAAAAAAGAAATAGTTACCTGTGTCTAAGCTTTCTCTTTTACCCCTCCAGTGCTTAATAAGTGGTAGTAATCTCAGAGACCAAAAACAGATACATTAAAAAATTCTCAGAAGTTGCTCTATAGCTGAGAAACTTCTGTAATATTTGGAACTTTAGTATGAAACTACTGAATCTGTATCTTTCAACAAAAATGCTCTCAATTCTAAGTGCAAAATTATATGCTAAATGCAGTATCAATGCCATTTTATCATGTACAACTTAAGTTTTTTTTGTTTTGTTTTGTTTTGAGACAGAGTCTCACTCTGTCGCCCAGCGTGGAGTGCAGTGATGCGATCTCGGCTCACTGTAAGCTCCGCCTCCTGGGTTCACGCCATTCTCCTACTTCAGCTTCCCGAGTAGCTGGGACTACAGGTGCCCGCCACCACACCCGGCTAATATTTTTTTTTTGTATTTTTAGTAGAGACGGGGTTTCACCATGTTAGCCAGGATGGTCTTGATCTCCTGACCTCATGATCTGCCTGCCTCAGCCTCCCAAAGTGCTGGGATTACAGGCGTGAGCCACTATGCCCGGCCACAACTTCAGTTTTAACAATATCCAGAAAAAGAATCTTTGTGACATAGTCACATGGAAACATTTAGATGGCAATAGTCTGCATCAACTTGGGGGCACTTTCTTTTTTTTTTTTGACAGAGTCTCGCTCTGTCGCCCAGGCTGGAGGGCAGTGGCGCAATCTTGGCTCACTGCAACCTCCGCCTCCAGGGTTCAAGCAACTCTCCTGCCTCAGCCTCCTGAGTAGCTGGGATTATAGGCACCCGCCACCACGCCCAGATAATTTTTGTATTTTTAGTAGAGACAGGGTTTCACCATGATGGCCAGGCTGGTCTTAAACCCCTGACCTCGTGATCCGCCCACCTCAGCCTCCCAAAGTGGTGGGATTACAGGTGTGAGCCACTACGCCCAGCCAACTTGGGGGCACTTTCACATCTGTTTCACAATGATCGACTTTAAATACTATCTCAGGATTGGTGTAGGTGTGAAGAAATACACGCTCTCACCTTATTATGTGTATTTTATTGTCTGTCTTTACTCACTAATATTTTAGCTGCATGAGGTCAGGGATTTTTGTCTCTTTTGACTGCTCTACTTTCTGATGTACCGCTGGGCCCAGATTAGTATTTTAGAAATAAAATACTAGTAAATGCAAAAAATAAACAGGGAATCTTATTGTTAATTGAAATAATCAGCTTTAAAAGAAGTAAAGGATGGAGCCGCTGAGAGGTCTGCTGCAGCTGGTGATCCCCAGTCGCAGAGGTAAACCTCATCTGGCTGTGTTATCTTCATCCCACTAACAAGGACCTGGCTTCAGCGTCATGTGAGCTCACTCAGGCAGTAATATGCAGAATCGAGTGATAAATTCTGAGTAGGAAAGGACTGAGTTCCTATGCATTTATAGTTTCTAAATGGCAAAGAGAATTTAAGAGAAAACATAATGGCTGTGGCATAAACTTAACAGTATTTCGGTAATGAAATGGCTGAAGAAGGGTGGATGAGTAATATTCACTGGGCATCTGCAGTATCACGACTGGTGTTTTATAAGTATTATATCACTTCATTATCAGAAAGGACTTCAAAATAGCATGATCATCCCCATTTTAGAGATGATAAAAATGAGCCTTCAAGAAGTAATAGAATTCGCTCAAAAAGGTGTAACAAGTAAATGGTGCCAGGTTTCAAATTCAGATTTTAATTCAAGCTTGTTAACCTAAAAAATCTTATTGTGGTATATGATAAACATACATATGTGACTTAGTCATATTAGTCTTGACATACATTATGAGATTAGGTTTGCGATAGTATTCCACATCTATGTTCATGAGTAATACTGGATACTGCTGTTCACAGCAAAAGGGTTGGTCCAGATGACCCAGTACACTGTTACTCAAACTGGGTATCTCAAGACCATAGTCTTTTTATAAAACTTTATCTCAGCCATAGATGCTTAACTTGTTCTTGCAGACAAAACAGAACACAGGAGGGGCAGGATAGCAGAATGGTTGAGATTTCGGATTCGGAACCCTCACCTCCAGACAAATCACATGTGAACCACTCTAGCTACTGTGTTAGCACCTAAGTCTAGGACTAACCACCAGCAGGTGGCTGGCTACGTGTACCTCTTGTTGTTTTTGTGAAGACCAAATGAAATAATAAAAGATAGAACACAGTGCCAGGCATGTGAATATATAAAAGATATTAGCTATTATTAGTTTTACTTTATGAGGTATAAATGCACCAGATTCTGCTCAAAAATATTCTAGATGTGTCAGAAGCAGCCTGACATCTATACATTTAAGTTTCTATACTTACATCAAAATAATACACAAATACTTCAAAGCTCATTTCACAGGAAAATTTAAAACACATTAGGATGATTAATAAGGTCTTTTCTTTTTTTAAGACAGGCGCTCACTATGTCACCCAGGCTGGAGTCCACTGGTGCAATCTCGGCTCACTGCAACCTCCACCTCCTGGGCTCAAGTGATTCTCCCACTTCAGCCTCCCAAGTAGCTGGGACTACCGGAGTGCGCCACCACATCTAGGTAATTTTTCTATTTTTTATAGAAATGGGGTTTTGCCGTGTTGCCTGGGGCTGGTCTCGAACTCCTGAGCTCAAGAGATCTGCCCACTCCGGCCTCCTAAAGTGCTAGGATTACAGGTGTGAGCCATTGCACCCAGCCAATAATGGCTAATAAACTTTATTGAAGCACTTGTTTCAGTGACATAGAAATATGTCTATTATGTAAACCCACTTATTGTATTATTATACAACACTGAAACCCTCCCAAATTCTTTGAAGACAAACCAATGATGGTCTTGAAACTTGATTTTAAAAATATAGGAAAGGGGCCAGGTGCAGTGGCTCACGCCTTTGGGAGGCCGAGGTGGGTGGATCATCTGGAGCCAGGAGTTTGGGACGAGCCTGGTCAACATGGTGAAACCCCATCTCAACTAAAAATACAAAAAATTAGCCAGACATGGTGGCACACGCCTGTAATCCCAGCTATGCAGGAGGCTAAGGCACGAGAATCGCTTGAACCTGGGAGGTGGAGGTTGCAGAGAGCCAAGATAGTGCCACTGCACTCCAGCCTGGGCGACAGAGTGAGACTGTCTCAAAAAAAAAAAAAAAAAAAAAAGATAGGAAAGGATAGATAAAAATGACTTACCTTTTTAAAATGAGTAGCTGACTGTACTTTCCTAACAGGCTGCATAAGTGCATCACGTACAATGATACTTATATCTGCCCCTGAATAACCATCTGTTTTCTTCCCAAGTTCCCGAAAGTCTGCTTCCGTGAGACTGTTCTGAGTGGTCCCCAGGTGCAGTTTAAACATTGCTGCTCGGGCATGGGGTTCCGGCAAAGGAATATAAATTCGTTTCTCAAATCTTAAAAGAGAAATTACATCAAGAAAATATTTAATTGAAAATTAGGATATTTGCAAGGAGAAACAGATACTAAGTTAAGTGGGCGTGTATGTGCCAAGGTTAAACATATACATTTCGGTTCAAGGGAGAACATCCAGAACACATTAAAAACAAACAAATAAAATCAAAATAGCCTGGGAGCCAGTTTGGAGTGGTTGAATATTTCGCGCATGATTTTTGGGTTATTTTGGCCACAGTGTTCATATGTCTGGAATTCATGAAATAAAAAGAGGTCCTACAGGATTACAGTTTCCCACAAAATTGTACTGTGAACTCTTGATCAAGGGACTAATGATTAACAATATAAAATAGAAGTAGAGATGACACAGTAATTCTCTACATTCAAAATAGAATTAACTCACAATCTTATAGGATATACATTACACAAAATGTCCACTTTAATGAATACATCCAGAACAAACAATCCTATATTATAAAAAATAAACACTATGTTTCATTAACAATAATTTTGCTTGCCTTCTTAGAATGTATTTGGAGATAGAGAAGCAGCGATGAGGGATAATTTAAGTGGTCTGAGCAGACTGTTTTTCCTCCAGGTAACTCTCTGTGGCAATGAAAAGAATTTTAAGTTTCCATTGCCCCTAGAGATGGGTGCAGAATAAGGCAATTTTCCAAAAATACCCTGCACATTTCCTTTCTTGGTACTGGATGGTAAGCTAGCATGCTGGCAAATCATCAAGTGAATGGGATAAAAGTGGCAAAAACTGAAGTGCTAATTTTTACCATACAAAATAAATGAATGTACTAGGGAACTGTGAAGAGTGAAAAGTGAAGAGTCCATATACCTTTCCTAGAGCTGAAGTTTTATTTTCAACTTAAAAATTAGATAGATATATACACACACACACATATTTTATTTGTGAGATGGAGTCTCACTCTGTTGCCCAAGCTGGTAGTGCAGTGGCACAATCTTGGCTCACTGCAACCTCCGCCTCCTGGGCTCAAGCGATTCTCCCACCTCAGCTTCCCAAGTAGCTGGAACTACAGACAGGTGTGTGCCACCATGCCCAGGTAATTTTTTTGGATTTTAGTAGAGACAGAGTTTCACCATGTTGCCCAGGGTGGTTTTGAACTCCTGAGCTCAGGCAGTCTGCCTACCTCGGCCTCCCAAAGTGCTGGGATTACAGGCACGAGCCACCGCACCTGGCCTGACATACATTTTTTACTTAAAAAAAAAAAAAAAATCTTGGCCGGGTGTGGTGGTTCACATCCGTAATCCGAGCACTCTGGGAGCCCGTGGTGGGTGGATCACGAGGTCAAGAGATCGAGACCATCCTGGCCAACATGGGGAAACCCCGTCTCTACTAAAAATAGAAAAATTAGCTGGGCGTGGTGGTGAGTGCCTGTAGTCCCAGCTACTCGGGAGCCTGAGGCAGGAGAATCGCTTGAACCTGGGAGGTGGAGGTTGCAGTGAGCAGAGATTGCGCCACTGCACTTCAGCCTGGCAACAGAGCGAGACTCCGACTCTTACCTGGTTATCTTACTCTGACTTATAGAATTGCCATTGTGCTAAAATTTTATATGAATGGTTTTTACTGAATTGTCAAACTATGTTTGTAAATTTTTGAAGCATCAGTGCCCACCAAGCTTAATCAGAATGAAAGGTAAACATTATGTAATATATTTCCTAATATGAAAGACTCAAGTATGTGGAAATCTTGTATATTTGATAAAATAGGGAAACAAACAAGCAAATAAGCACCCTTCTCCCCCTCAAGGCAGGGGAGCGACAGGGTTAGAGTACACTACAAATCCTTTGAAAAGTTGTTAGAATGCCTCCTCACATGACAAAAAGGGAATTATCATCTACTTGTTACATCTGCGGTGAGAAATAAGACATTTACTGTATTATCCTACCTTCGCCTAATGGCAGAATCCAGAACCCAGGGTATATTTGTAGCTCCCAGAACCAAAATTCCATCATTGTCTACACCAACCCCTGCATTAAAATAGGTAATGCTTTAATTAATTTGTCATTTTGCTGTTCTTTAAACCTCTTCCATATATTCTGTTAAGAAATGTGGTGCTTTAGCATTAAAGTGCCTCATCTTGAGGGTCTTTGAAAAAAAACTGTATTTAATCAAATATCACCTTACAGCAATATGATCCAAATTCACTATGATGCAGGATGATGCAAATGTAAGCATCAAATCTCCCAGACTGTGGACAAATACTATTAACATTCATTTCGAAATATTTCTTGAAAGATTTCATTTGAAGTCTACATATTACTTTTACTGAAGTTGCTGCTGGTACACTATAAATGAATATATTAAAACTCTTTTCTATTTATGTCAGTGAGTCCTACAAGATAATTACAACTGAGTAAAAATCATGTATGCATATGGAAGACAACGGAATGAAACATGGCAAAATGAAACAGTTTGTTAGAATGGAGAAATTCTGCTTGAATTTTTTATTACTGTTATAAAAACTGTTATAAAATAAACAAAGACGACTTTAAAAATTAGTAACATTAAATTAGCCAGGCATGGTGATGCGTGCCTGTAATCCCAGCTACTCAGGAGGCTGAGGCAGGAGAATCGCTTGAACCCGGGAGGTGGAGGTTGCAGTGAGCCGAGATTGCGCCACTGCACTCCAGCCTGGCGACAGAGTGAGACTCTGTCTCAAAAAAAAAAAAAAAAAATTAGTAACACTACCTTGCATTTGCACTAGGAACTCCGTCTTAATTCTACGTGCGGCTTCACTTTCGTTTTCACTTCTTGAACCACATAGAGAATCAATTTCATCAATGAAGATAATGGAGGGCTTGTTCTCTCTGGCAAGTTGGAATAAATTCTTAACCAGTCTAAAAATAAATGAAAACTTTAAGTGTCTAAAAAATAGTAAAAGAGTAAAACAAAGCAATGTATCAATATTACAAGAACTGTGTAGATTAAAAAGCCTAATCATGTTTCAGGTACAGAAAATAAGAATGCTACAACTGGATAACTCACTTTGATTTACTAGGTTGTACATATATGCTATCTTTTCCCACAAAATAAATTCTAGATTAGAGACTGATTTGACAGAGAACTGAGTACTTACATTACATCACTTCTCTGAATATCTATGAATGATGTAAGAAATCTATTAAGGACTGATACAGTAATTACAGGCAAAGAAAAAACTTTAAAAATTGATTTACTACTTACTTTTCACTTTCACCTAGCCACTTAGAAACAAGATCAGAGGAAGATATTGAAAAAAATGTTGAGTTGTTGGCTTCTGTTGCTACAGCTTTGGCTAAGTAGGACTTTCCTGTTCCAGGCGGCCCAAATAATAGGATTCCCCTCCAAGGTGTTCTCTTGCCTAAAATTTACATTTAGAAAAATGTCACAAGAATTTTAACACTTAATTGCAGTTACCACTGACATCATCTATACGGAGGAATACTCTGAAAAGATTTTCACTCTAAACCTGTAAGGATTAAAACAGTATTTTAAAAATAAATCAATCTAAGGTATGTCTTAAATGTATTTTGTTTCTTCTAGAGACTACTTTATCAAAAATACACTTACATAACATAAGCCTTCTAACAGGAAGTACATTTGTTTGCTCATTCATTCAACCAGTATGTATCAAAACCATAACATTTGCACAGGCAAAAGGATTGCTGCCCTGCATGGAGTCTAATAGGGGAAAAGAGTTCAGTGAAAAGGTACTTTCTGATCATCCACTGTGTGCACAGCTTGATACCAGAATATTGTACAAAAACTACACCCGTAAAAAATGGGCAGCTGGAAGAGATTTTCTTTCAATATTTATGCTCTTTAGAAAAGTGAACCTAACAAAGTTTGGATGACTTATGAGTTTCTGCTGAATTCTTGATTCCACAGGAAAGCACAGGTTAGTGTTATAGGTAGCAGACTTCCTTTTATTTTTTTTGAGATGGAGTCTCACTCTTGTTGCCCAGGGTGGAGTGCAATGGTGCTATCTCGGCTCACTGCAACCTCTGCCTCCTGGTTTCAAGTGATTCTCCTGCCTCAGCCTCCCAAGTAGCTGAAATTACAGGCGTCCGCCACTATGCTTGGCTAGTTTTTGTATTTCAGTAGAGATGGGGTTTCACCATGTTGATCAGTCTTGAACTCCTGACCTCAGGTGATCCGCCTACTTCAGCCTCCCAAAATGCTGGAATTACAGGCGTGAGCCACCGCGCCCATCTAGGTAGCAGACTTCCATGGTTGGGTAACAAAAAGGTGATACTACCTTAAATCCTAGTTTTGCCAAAATATAACCAGTGAATACATCAACTCTTTGTGCCTCAATTTTGCTAATGAGCAATTATAATTCTGCCTAAAATAAAACAGGCTGGGTTACAGCTGGCAGTAAATTATCAAACATACATTTAAAAAACTATGGCTGGGCACAGTGGCTCACGTATGTAATCCCAGCACTTTGAGAGGCCGAGACGGGCGGATCACCTGAGGTCAGGAGCTCGGGACAAGCGTGGCCAACATGGTGAAACTCCGACTCTAGTAAAAATACAAAAATTAGCTGGGTGTGGTGGCAGATGCCTGTAATCCCAAATACCAGGGAGGCTGAGGCAGGACAATTGTTTGAACTCGGGAAGTGGAGGTTGCAGTGAGCCAAGACCTTGCCATTACATTCCAGCCTGGGCAACAAGAGTGAAACTCTGTCTCAAGAAAAGAAAAAAACAAACAAACAAAAAACTGCTAGGTGCAAACTATGGCTGTATACACAGTATCTGCAAAAGGATGATACGCAGATGAGTAATACTATTTCACTTAACTGTTATGAAAGCAACTATTACTTGAATTTCATTTTCTTATTTCAAATGTATACATTTACAAATCAGTGTCTAAGTATGGTACATATACCACTGGTATAACATGAAATACTTTTAGGTGGTATACACTTTTTAATTTTTTAACGTGTATTAGGAAAACACTTTTTTCACTTATAATAGGCACAAAGTCTTTTCAATAACGTTACTAAGTGAAAATATGTGAGATGATTTAAAGTTCAAATACAGGCAAAATAATCTCTGGTGTTAAAAGTTGAGAGAGAGATGACCTCTGGGGAGGAATGAGGCAGAAGGCTCCTGCCAGGTCCCTAGCAATGCTGTTATTTCTGGATCTGGTTGATGACACTGGCATGCTTGCTTTGTGATAACTAAGGAAGCCCAACACCCAGGGGCTCCTGTATGTCTCTGTATATTTATGCTATACTCCAGTAAAAATACTGTTCTAAAAAAATAAGCAAAGAAAAAGTAATGGTACACATACATGGAAAAATTCATGAAGATGATACATAAATGACTTATGTTTGAGAAAAACTGGTATAAGTAATATACCATAAAATGAGTTCAACCATATTTTTGTGCTTTTCTAGGATTACGATGTCAACTTTTATGCTGTTAGTTTCATACTCCTGAAGTTGGGTTGTAAACTACACCTTGAAGTTAGGTGGACAGTGCGTGACCTACTGGCTTTTTGCTCTTCATCACTGCTCTATATGATATGACTGTCTGGACTGCTCAGTCTGAGGCCTACATTACAGATTTGCTGTTGACATAAACCAACATGTTTATAAAAGGAAAACCTCTGTCTGACCATCAGATTGTGGGTGTGGCCATATTACAGACACAGACTATCAGTCACAAGAAGGATAATATAAAGGAATGGTTTAGCACAGACATATCACTTACTGCTAGAACTAGAACCTGTAAGTTTCCCCAGATGGTAGGTCAGCAATATTCTCTTCACAGTGATAATGAAATGTTGTTTTGCTACTAGAGGATATGCACTTCCTCTGAAGCTGTTAAGTGATTCTTACCTCTCATTTTAAGAAATGGAAATGCTCTTTAAAAATTAATACATAACTGGCCAGGCGCGGTGGCTCACGCCTGTAATCCCAGCACTTTCGGAGGCCGAGGCGAGAGGAACACGAGGTCAGGAGATCGAGACCATCCTGGCTAACACGGTGAAACCCATCTCTACTAAAAAATACAAAAAATTGAGCTGGGCGTGGTGGCGCGCGCCTGTAGTCCCAGCTACTCGGGAGGCTGAGGCAGGAGAATGGCGTGAACCCAGGAGGCAGAGCTTGCAGTGAGCGGATATCGCACCACTGCACTCCAGCCTGGGTGACAGAGCAAGACTTCGTCTCAAAAAAACAAAAAAAATAATATATAACCACTGCAAAAATTCAGATGAGAGTCAAAAGTAAAAATCTCCTATAATCTTATCTCCTAGGCATACATTAATATTTCTATGTCAATCCAATTATACTTACTTCTCAGCATACACATTTAACAAACATGGAATCATACTATTCAGTTTATAACTGCTTTTTGATCTTTGTAATAGATGTGGACATTCTTCAATAAAATACAATGCAGATTACAATTTATTAATGTAGATGTACACTCTGTTTTACTGAGGGCATAGTATTCTATTGCATGTTGGTGAATTACCCTACTGGTTGACATTTAGGTTGTTTTTCAATATATATACAGCAAATATGGATATGTATAAGAAATAAAACATCTTGTATAAAGATAAATCACCACCTTTTAAGAGTCACAATTTATTTAAGATAATTCATTAGTGACAAGAATGACAATGCTTCGCCTCAGTCATCAATGAACTTTTACAAACTCATGAAATAAAATTATTTAAACGTTATGTCACCTGTAAAAAGATGAGGAAATTTAATAGGCAGTATCACAGCCTCTTTCAGTGCTTCTTTGGCTCCTTCAAGTCCAGCAACATCACTCCATTTCACATTTGGTCGTTCTATAACAATGGCACCTAGAAAAAATTATGTTATCTTTAAATTAAGAAAGACTATTTCACCAAAGTTAGAAAAAAACATGAAATAATGATGTTAAGGAAATGCATTATAAAATTGTCTGGGAAAGTTTTACGTACTAACAACCTTTTTGAAATAGTGTGAGGAGGAAGCAGGTGTTAGGGAGAAGTCAATAGGACTAGGAACCAGGTGGATGACTAGATCACCTGGGGCATGTTTCTTTACCCTTCTGTTTCAGCTTCCTCATTTGTGAAATGAAAATAATATCATCTGCCCAAACTACTTAGATAGGTTGGTGCAAAAATCAAATGACATAATGAATATTAGAGTGTTTGGAAAAGCACCAAACGTTCCGTAAGTTGGTTATATTTGAATACATTGATTTTGGGGTATCAAAAGTACTTGTTCTACCATTTCTCCTGTTAACCAAAAGAAAAGGGGATCTGATCCTCTCCTCAACCACTGAAAAAAAAAATATGCTTAACAAATTTAACTCAAGATAGGCAGATAGACAGAAGGGAGAAGGAAAAGGGGAGAGGAAAGGAAGGAATGGAAGCAGATGATGGGAAAGAGAAAATATACCCCTGCAGATTTGCAGTATTTTCCTAAGATTTGCTGAAGTTTCTATTTGGCTGCTAAACAGATCTATTTACAACTTTTGTTAATTAACAAAGTTAACTTACATGGAAGATTTAGCTTCTGAATGCAGTATATTTAAAAGCAAAAGCAATTACTGCAGTAAGAGTCCAAGAAGGATGTCTTTTAATATAGCCTACGGACAAATTTTCTAGTTCTCTTTTATCGAAAGCTTTTCTAATTTTCTAGAATATGGAAACTGTTCCACTATAAAAGATGAAGCAGCCTGTTCTGAGATGGCATGTACTTAGTTGTCTTAAGTGTAACAGAACACCACCACTTACACAATCTATTACTTTATGAAATCAGTTCTACTGATTGTTTCTCCTTGTTAGGAAAGATAATCTGTTACTCTAAGACTAGTTACTCAGCAACTTCCCTAAATTATGAAAATCTTCAGCTACTAGATTAAAATTAAATGAAATCATAAGCATTTTGTATTACAAAAGTTCAGACTACTGTAAAGAAAAAAGTAAATTCACTTCGTCTTTTTTATGTTTCATTAAGATTAGTAATCCTAGGATTTCATGTCAGTTAAACAAAAGTAAACTTATTTTATATATGTACACCATCCGACTAACTCAAGATTTTCTGCTATAAATTTAAAAAATATGTCATGATTTGTTTTCATATATAACTAATACTTTTAAGTTAAAAGGTGACTTTGGAATGTTTACTGATCAACAATCTCATACTAGACATGGTTTGCAAAACTAAAAATGGGGGGATAGGACTACTGAAAAATGCTAACAAATGGAATGTACTTCAGTGATATAAATTTATCCAGTCTTTGACTATACTATTTATTACACTAGTATATTATTTAATCACAAAAATTCACTGAATAAAATTAGCTAACAGAAAACTCAAATCACAAACCAATTCTTAATTTTAACAAATATACCCTTAATATCATAATCTAAAACAGAGGTAAAAGATTTAAAATACTGTTCAAAAAACAAGGAAAAATTCAAAAAATGTGTAATAGTATGAAATCCAGCAGCAAACCATTAAAAAGTAGAAAAAAAAAAGGATATTCAAACATAAAAGGCTAGGACTCCTTTCATATTCTACTTCATCCCGAAATTTCAAATACATTTCCTCATTTAAATGTTTTAAGTATTTGGTTTTTGTTTGTTTGTTTTACATTTCTGGCCCTTATCATAAGTGATATGGAATTTAGAGAAATCCCTATTAAAAACTGGTTGTATCAGCCAAGAGCGGTGGCTCACAACTGTAATCCCAGCACTCTGGGAGGCTGAAGTGGGCGAATCAGTTGAGCTCGGGAGTTTGAGAGCAGCCTGGGCAACATGGCCAAACCCCATCGCTTAAAAAACCAAAAAAAACTCAACTTAGCTGGGCATGGTTGTGTGTGCCTGTGTTCCCAGCTACTTATGAGGCTGAGGTAGGAGAATCCCTGGAACCCAGGAGTTTGAGGCTGCAGTGAGCCATGATCGCGCCACTGCACTCCAGCCTGGGCGACACAGTGAGAGCCGGTCTCAGAAAAACAAAAAAGAAAAAAAATGTATCTTTTTCAAAATTAAAGATATACAACTGATTTTTACCTGGGGCAGGGAAACAAAACCAAAACCAAAAGAGCAGATAGAAAAAGTATCTTGCCTTACAACTGGAATAAGGCCACTTGGCACAGACCACAGGGTTACCCAATAAATGCCAACTGAGTGGGCAGTGCATGCCAGCAGTTTCAGGTGGTGGGGACATGGCAGTGTAAACTCAAGTTTTCGCTCCTGGACTACACCTACCACTGAGGTTGTTGGCACCTAAAGATGTTTTCTATCCTCATTACGTGGTCTGTTGTCAACATATTATCCTACAGTGTTTTCCTAGACATCCCAGTAGGGTAGGCAAGACAAAAATATTACCAAAACGAAGACACTAGTATAGCAAGGCTAAAAGTCTGGTTAAGGTAGGTATTTTCACTATTCTGTAACCAAGTCTGAACCTATAAAATGGAAATCCTTCCCAGTTATGCATTCTATTTGGTAAGATTTAAATGAACAAAATACATACTACCATTGGGTGAGCAAAAAATTCAATCTGAAAAATTGTTAGATAATTTATTTCAAAGAATAATCAAATCTCAGCAATGAACAAAGCCAGCCAACAAATAGATGCCTTTTTAGATAAACAGAGCTAGCATTTATTGAGTCCCTAGACTTCGTCAGATATATTAGGTAGTTTTTATACTGTCATTAATCTTAAAAGCCCTGAAAGGAAGTTATTGCTTATTTCCATTTTAGAGATGAGGGACTCTGACTCTGAGAGGCTCAGTCACTCACTCACAATTATAAAGTTTCTAAGTGGCAGACCCTTGAACAGAATGAAGACCTGAATGGAGCCAAGAATCTATGTCCCCTTGGTTATGCCACTACGCTATAGCAGAACAGAATGAAAGGGCTTCACAGGTGTGGAAGGTAAACACAGAAAGCTTAAACACTTAAATGTAAATAGGAACACTGAAAAGCAGATGAAGAGCAGTTAAGAAACAAAATAAACTATCAATAAGTGAGCTACAGCAACGGCAATAAAAGCCATGTGTAAGTCCTAACTTCTGCGCCCCTCACAGTAGTAAATTTTAACACCATCACATTTTGCAGTGTGCTAAGAGTATAAATGTTACCTTCCCTAAAAGGGGGCAAATAAACAAAATCAAAGAGCAAGTTGACTGAGAGCCTTTTAAAAGCAGATATGAAGCCAACAAAACTTTTACTATATAAAAAAGGCCAAACCAGGATCCTAGAGGGCAAACCCTAAAACACACTCTAAACAAAGCCAGCACATGACTACTGGGAACCAAAGCCCAGCTCTTAAACTTCATTTAAATACAGAGGGAGAACAAAAACAATTCAAATAGACAATTCACTTTGAGTCTTTTTAATAGGATAGTAAATTTAAAAACGAAATCTAAAGCAACCTTGAAGTTGATTCTGTAGTTTCTTTTTTTCAGGATCATCAGATTCTCCTTCCCCATCACTGTCATTCCTAATAAAAAGAATTTAATATATTCAAATGATCACTCATTGCTATCAAATAAGGCAAAAATGAAGGAAAAAATAACCTGAAATATTTGTAATTTAAGTGGCAAAATCAGACATTTACATTAAAAGCTATGCTTACTTAAAGAACGTAGTAAATAAAATAGGAAGCAGGCACGTTATCATCAATAGAGAATCATGTAAAGGAAAGGGACAAAAAGACCAGAATGAAGTCAGGAACTAGCTCCAAATTCCCATGACATATTTAGGTATGTATTAATTCATAAATGCATGCCCCACACATCACTCCATGAAGGATTCAAGATGAATTACAGAAGAGTTGCAAGCAACAACAGTGAAAACATCAGGACTGGGCAAGATATAAATTAGAACAAGAGGTCATATTAGGAGGAAAAAAATCTGGAACACTAATTATCTAAGGCACAACCCTTAGTCTGGGGGTTCCAAAGGATAGAGGAAGCTTCTTGAGGACAATGAACTACACTCAAAAGAACACGTAGGTCGATCAAGGCATTTCATATCTAGGAATTTATCTTGAGGAAATAATTTTAGAAAAGTTCAAGGATTTGACCATGAGGATAATCACACACACACCGTTTGCAAAAAGGGAAAAAGTAACATATTACAGGGACTAGCATATGACAGGATACATTGCAACATTTAAAAGCGATGTAGAAATAGTTTATTGGAAAAATGTTCCTGATACAATGTTAAGTATAAAAGTGATAAAGCCAAAAATAAGGCATTATATCATTTTAAAAACAATAACATATAAAGGGGGATAAAAGCATGACATATTTTATGCCAAAATGGAATTGCCTTGGTTATCATAGGATGGTGGGGCTGTGGGTGAGGCAGACACTGCAAAACAGATTCACTTGACACTCACTTTAACCTCCTACTATCACGCTGTCCAGTACTATAAAGGCTGTCCTTATTAAAAACAAACTGCCGTTTCTCATCTCCCTTGCAGCTAGGGTTCCACATGAGACCTAAATTCTTCCAAGAAGGTGGGGGCTGCTCAAAAGGAGACAGAATCTTCAGGTGAAGGCACTGGTTTTGCTGAGGGAGCTGCGCAGAGCTTTTACTGCCTGCTCCCAAGCACCATCAGTGCTTAGCAGAGTTGTTGGCAACGGCGGGATCCCTACTTGAACAACCTTGGTACTGTCGGCCATTTCTCCTTGTGATCCAAGTCTGATTCCCTGGCCCCACTATTCTGTAAGGTAATACCTATAATACATCCCTTTTTGCTTAAATTAGCCAAAGTGAGTCCTACTGTAAACGAAGACTGCTGTTCAGTACAGGAGAAAAACTGGCATCACCTTGTCAGGTAATTATCTCAGGAGAGATCCTTACAGGATTTTCAAGCATGACCAGAAGAGCTCCTATGGACAAGGGAAGAGAAGCTTCTACGGTCAAGGGAGTTTCAGTGAGAGCTGGAGGTCCCAGGCAGTCACGGTCAACTAAATTCTTCCCAATATTTTCACTTCATGTTTGGAGTCCCTGTTTTATACTAAATGTCCTCAATTTCATGTAAGAAACCCTAAGTTGAAATTCAATATTCATCACATCGGACTATCATCTGATTTTTGTTATGTCAATGTTATCGATGAAGAAGATAAAATGTTGTTAGGGTCTCACAGAAGCTCCCTAGTTTCCCGATCACATCTTGAACACAGAATATGAAACCTTGAGCTTGAGCTTATCATTTCCTTCAAACTCTGCCACTTAGTTTGAAGCAGCCAAGTCAACACTGGTTCTTATATTCCTCATGTCCCTCTAAACGGTCAAAGCCCCAAAGCATTGCCTAAAAGGCACTTCATTCCTTGTGACCACAGGGCATCGTTTCAGTAACTTGCGCCACTGCATACCATGAACAATGAGAACCGCATCCTCTAAAGCTGAGCAGAACCTCCCTGCTTTCAAACCCAACCAGGCCAGATAACTCCATCCCAGAGTCTCATTTTCTTAAGGGTGTGTTACCTGGAACTATTGGCATCAATTAATAGGAGAGCCAGAGAGGATGTGGTTAGAATATGTTCCCAGTGCTCAGCACAAACTTGGCATGCATATGTCATGTACTGAATAAACAAATTCTGCATCTAGAAGTGATACATCCCCCATCTAGAAGACACGTCAAAAATCGGTTTCAATGTTTATAAGTTATGCTGTGCTGTGTTGTTTTCTTTACAATGACAACATAAAGCAAGTCTAACACAAATTCACATCAAAAAATTTTGCATAAGACATCTGAAAAAAGTTTACATTGTTGGAGTTACTTTTCATTTTTTCCATATGGTCAAAGGTTTAATTTTCAGGTCACTCCTATAATCTCAAGCTTCGATATTAGCTAAAGACCACAGGGTACGTGAGTGCTGTTCCTACAAGCATTCTCCCCTACTACTGGCAGGCAGTCAGGAAGCGATGTTTGAGGAATATCATCCATTAAGCTTGACAAACTAGGGGTCAGCAGACTTTTTTTGTAAAGGACCAAACAAGTAAATATTTTAGGTTTCGTGGGCCATATAGTCTCCATACAACCACACAACTTTGTTGTCATGGCATGAAAGCAGCCCTAGACAACAATATGTAAAAGAATGGGCAAGACTGTGTTCTGATAAAACTTATTACAAAAACAGGCAGCTGGGCAGCTTTGGCCCATGAGCCACAGTTTGCTGACACCTGTTTTAATCAAAAGAAATTTATTTCACAAATCAAAAGCTAAAAGCCACAATAAAATTGAACAATTTTAAACACGTACCCCTTCTCATCTGCTGGACTCGGCTGTCCTTCTTTCACTGGCTTCTGTGCTTTTTTCTCTTTATTTTTCAGGTACTCCTTTAGTTTTTCTGCTCTATCAAGATATTCTGTACACTTTGCCCTGATACTTTGCTTGGCTTTATCACCCTGTGCTTCATCTATTAAAGGGAAATGAGAGAGATTTTTTTCCATTAGTATTCTGTGTAGAAAGGTTTGAACTCTTAAATATGTATTTTTTAGACAAGGAAATTCTATGTTGGGAGAAGGAGAGAAGAGCATCTCTAACTCTTCGTAGTCAATGATTATTACCTCTTTTCTACCCCTTCCCCCAGCAGGGTTGGAGACCAACAGTGGGTCTGAGTCAGAAACAATCTGAGCAAGACAGCAGGGTATTTTAAGTTAATGTTAACAGGAAATTATTTAATATTCTGAAGCTTTCACACTCTTCCCTTACATTTTTTGCAGATAGTTCAAAGTTGCTTGTCTTCCACAAACCCAATTATAAGAAAGACAAAGAGAAGGAAAGCAGTATTAATCATTTCCATGAATGTCTACAAAAGCTTTATTTCAGAAGAGTAAAGTGATGGAAATCCCACACATTCTGTGTAATACCAGTGTCATAATTTTACTACATGAAGGCCTCTGTCAGAGCTGTTTTCAGTGTGAACTTTGGCAACACATGCAGTAGATGGGATGAGCCCCACATAGCTTACAGGTTATGACTCATTCTTAGTTTCACTTTAACATAAAACCTCAAAAATAAATGAGAGAAGTTCAAAAGAACATCTTCAATTATCCAACTACATTCCATTTAAAAGCCATGAAGGCTGGGGTTTTATCCATTGTTTTCTGTTGTATCCCCAGTGCCTGCCACATGGTAAACATGCAATACATATCTGTAAAGACACAAATAAAATGTCTCCCAATCTATTTTCCTCTGACCATACTACATTTTAAGATGTTTTGGTATACAAAGTAATAACTATGATGGCTGTCACGTTTGCTAGCTAAGTCTCATTGCTTAAAAATCACTAGAAAGAAAGTGGACTTTTTTTTTTAAATTTTTTTTTAACAAATGGATAGTTTAGAATTTGCTGGCATTATATTTCCATTTTTAAGATATGAAATAGAATAAATTTTTCTTTTCGTGTTTTTAAATAAAACATAACCGACGGCCTCACATTTCACGACGTGAAGAAAATACTGCACAGCATGCTGATAGAGCTGAAGGGCTTCTTCATAGTTCCCAGCCTTGTCTTCCTGCGATGCTTTGCCAGCCAGATCTATCGCTTTCTGTTTGAGGGAGGCAAAATAATAACATTTAAATCAAAGCCTAAAGATAAATTGGAAGTAAATAATCGTATTGAAAGTTTTTTTTTTTTTTAAGCTTCTTAGCCTGCTGGGCTGTTAAAGAAAACAAACAAAAATAAGTAAAATACAAACAACAACTAAAAAAATCATTTTCTCTAACCCACAACTGTATTTTATTATAAATTACAAGTTGATAAAATGCAAATTACATTTGTTATATGAATAAATGTTACTGAATATTACTTTAGTACCAATCGCTAACATTTACATGTAATTTTCACTTAGCGAAAGTTAATTTTAGGGCTAACAAGAAATAATAGAATCTGAAAATTCACAATTTTAGTATATGTGCTGCCGAAGCGAGCACAGAATCTGAAAATTCAAACTAAACAAGTATTTAGGGAAATTCTAAAAAATTAAATGCTGCTTTAATCTAAAAGATATAACAACCGTGGAGATGTAAATGGGGTGAAACCCCTTCAGAAGCAATGGGGCAATGAAACATCAAGAATCTGAAAAACATTCATATGTTTCAATCTAGTAATTAACTAAAAGGTTTACTGAGCAAAGATATTAATCAGAAAGGTCTTTTAAATAACAAAAACAAAACCTGGAAACCTAAATCATAAGGATGCCACAAAACAGAACATCAAAGGATCACTAAAATAATATTAAGAAATATTTGTAATAACATGGAAAGTGCTAATAATGGGCATTTTTAAAAAGCAGGACACAACTTTTTATATGTAGCATGAATTTATTTGAAACAACAGCAAAAAAAAAAAAAAAAAGCACAGGAAAAAGATGGGAAGGAAATTTAACAAAGCTTATCTTTGATAAAACTTCCTAGATTTTTCATTTTCTACTTTTTCACATCTTCTAAAAAACATGGACTACTTTTGTGGAATTCTTTTTAAAACCTCCCAGAAATAAATCCATACTAATAAAGCCAAGAGATTTTTGAAAATGATGCAAAAAGTCAGTCAATGGCACCGAGTCAGGCTTTTGAAGAAGTGGTGCTAGAGGAACTAGACATCCATAAGCATACACCTAAAAGAATCCTGACTTAAACTTAATACTTCCTGCAAAAATTAACTCAAAAATGGATTACAGAATTAAATGTAAAACTACAAAATTTTTATTCTTATTTATTTTGTTGAGACGGGGCTCCATCTCACTATGTTGCCCAAGCTAGCCTTAAACTCCTGGGCTCAAGTGATCATCCTGCATCAGCCTCCCCAAGTAGCAGGACCACAGGTGCACACCACTGCACCCAGCTAAAACTTTTAGAAAAAACATGGAAATCTTAGGATCTGGGGCTGGGCAAAGAGTTCTTAGATTTGACATCAAAAGCATACTATATAAAAGAAAAAAATGGTAACTGGACCTCACGACAAAACTTTTGCTCTCTGAAAAATTTTGTTAAAAGGATGAAAAGACAATCTATAGACTGGGAGAAATATTTGCAAAACATATCTAACAAAGAACCAGTATCCAGAATATATAAAGAACTCTCAAAATGTAACACATATCTTCATGTGATAAAACTACACAAACACAACCACACCCACACACATAAAAACACATGAGGACAAGTAAAACTGGGAAAATATGAGTAAGAGTGGTGGAATGTATCAATGTCAATATCCTGGTTGTGATATTGTCCCAGTTCTACAAGATGCTGCCCCTGGAGACAACTGGATAAAGGGAAGGCCGGATTCTCTGTTACTTCTTACAACTGCATGTGAATCTACAATTATCTCAAACTAAAATTCTCCTGAGCTCAGGAGTTCACGACCAGCCTGGACAACACAGTGAAACCTCGTCTCTACGAAAATACAAAAAATTGGCCAGGCATAGCGGCATGCGCCTGTAGTCCCAGCTACTTGGGAGACTGAGGCAGAATTGCTTGAACCAGGGAGACAGAGGTTGCAGTGAGCCGAGATCACGCCACTGCACTCCAGCCAGGGCAACAGAGTGAGACTCCATCTCAAAAAAAAAAAAAAAAAATTATATTTAATTTTTTAAAATATGCACAGACACATACAAATAAAGGGCAAACACGATTTATTAAAACATTCCAACTGGGTTAATTTAGGTCGTAAAACTATTCAACAGAAATAGGGTACAGTAAAAAAAAAAAAAAAAGTTGTTAGAGATATTAAAAATAAGTACATAACGTAAGCAAAAAAATCATTCAAATAATGCAAAAAACCAATTATGTGGAAGAATATTACATTCTGGGGCAGTGGAGCATGGATTAGACATGGCTGGGCTGAGATCTGCAAATGGGAGGAACAGGTCCGCTGGAAGACCATGCTTCCTCTATTACAGCGGGGAAGAAAAATAAATGGTTTACTTTAGAATTGATAAAATGTAATAGTTATGTGTCTCACAGTTCAAGTAGCCTAAATTCAAAGCTAAATTTTCAAAAGTTTTATCAGCTAGCATATGAATATAAAACATGCAGTCACACAGTCAAGTGGTGGTTAGGTGAGACTGGCCATATAAAAATGCATCACGGCTGGGTCTGGTGGCTCATGCCTGTAATCCCAGCAGTTTGGGAGGCCAAAGAGGGCGAATCACTTGAGGTCAGGAGTTTCAGACCAGCCTGGCCAATATAATGAAACCCCAACTCTAAAAACACAAAAAATAGCCAGGCACCTGTAATTGGGAGGCTGAGTCAGGAGAATCGCTTGAATCCGGGAGACGGAGGTTGCAGTGAGCTGAGATCACGCCACCGCACTCCAGCCTGGGTGACAGAGCAAGACTCTGTCTCAAAAAAGGAAAAAAAAAATGCATCTCAAAGTCTCAGTGGTTAAGCTACATAGCAGAAATAAATCCTTTTTCTTTTGTGTTTTTGTTTTCTTTGGTTTTCTTTTTTATTTTTTTTTGAGATGGAGTCTTGCCGCTCTTGTCGCCCAGACTGGAGCGCAGTGGCGCCATCTTGGCTCACTGCAATCTCTGCCTCCCAGGTTCATGCGATTCTCCTGCCTCAGCCTCCCCAGTGGCTGGGATTACAGGTGCCCACCACCATACTTGGCTAATTTTTGTATTTTTGGTAGAGATGGGGTTTCACCATGTTGGCCAGGCTGGTTTCAAACTCCTGACTTCAGGTGATCCACCCGCCTCAGCCTCCCAAAGTGCTGGGATAACAGGCGTGAGCCACCGTGCCTGGCCTAGAAATAAGTTCTTTCTTATCCTAACTGTAATTTTCTTCTCAGGTGATTTTGAAATGCTGTGCCACTCACCTCTTCAGCCACTTGTTCCTCTCATTCAGTCAGGCCTCACTGTGGCACCACACTGATTTTTATTAAGGTAAGTAAATCTCTTACACTGCAGTGGGTATTATTTAAGCATCTAGCTCCAAACATAGTAGTAATTAAACCAGCCTTTCCCTGTTGGTGAGAATGTCTCTATATGGCTTCTGAGCACTTGAAATGTGGCTAGTGTGACTGAGGAGTGAATTTATGTAATTAAAATTAAAATAGCCACATGTAGCCACTGTACTGAGTGGCACATGTTAAATCTTTAATCAAAGACGATGAATTAAGAGGATATGCATCTATTTTTTTCCGCTGATGAATGCCCCATCTCAACCTTATTTCTGCTAACATTTTTCATCTGAAATAAAATTAACCGTGTCTGTTGGCATTTTTCATTTGAAATAAAATTAACCATGTCTTCTATGGTCTCTATGGTTAATTCTGGAGAGTTAATTATTTTATTTTTTCATTCTAGAAAGCTTTACCAGAGCAATCCATACAAAGGACATCCATGCACTTCCATTAGTTTCTTGACGGACATGTTTTACTCTCTATCCTTCTGCAAGATGCTGGCTACTGCTATCTCAAAGTCCTCCCGGGTGACATGGACTCGCTGTTCCCTCAGGGCATATATGGCGGCTTCTCTGCAGATGACTTTCACTTCAGCCCCTGAGGCCCCTGGCAAAAGCTCAGCAATTTTTCTCTGGTTGATCCCCTGGGTCAGGTTCCTTTTCAGAGAATGGATCTTCAAAATGTCCAGCTGGAATTCAATTTTTCTGTTGACGTGCCCTGACTGAAGCAGCGGTCCACAATAACCTCCATCTTCTTGGTGGCCTCAAAGCTGTCCAGCTGGTTGAGCAGCTCCAGCACGATGTGCACTTCACTGTCCCCTCCACAACCCACCTCCAGCCGCAAGGAGCTGATGGAGCTGATGATAGATGGCGGGTCCTCATGCCATGACAGACAGCTCCCTCACCATTCTTGGCCCTTCCCTGATGAATTTCTGTACCGATTCAGAGCCAGGGATATGAACAAAAGTACAGTCTATATGATGAGCCATGACCCAGGCAAACAGTGTCTTCCCAGTGCCTAGAGGTCCATACAGCAGGACCACCTTGGGTTGTACGATACCCAGTGCTTCAAAGAGCTTGGGATGCTTAACAGGCGGCTCGATCACTTCTCTGATGTCTTTAATCTGCTTGTCCAGTCCACCAATCATCTCTTAAATCAAGGCTGGCACCTTCTCCACCATCACTGGTGACACCAGTGGGTCTACTTTGTTGGGTACGATGCTGTGCAGTGTGTAGCTATCATTTCTGAGCGCCACCTGGCAATTGGGTCTCATGTCATTGATGTCGCTGTTTCTGTCCACATCTAAGACAAACTTGCCCTTGGGATATACCTTGACTAACACTTTCTCCATATCCATGGCCCAGACTACTTCCTTCATACAGGAGCCCTGTTCCGGCAGCAGCTGCAGCTCCTCCTGCAATAGGTGAACTTTTGCATTTAGTTCATTCCTTTGTGCCTGCAGCCTCTGGAGGTATTGGCTCTTATCATTCACAACTGACTGGAGTTCTTCAGTTCTTGAGTCTCAGACAGATAATACTGGCAGAGTCTGCTGCCTGTCTTCCCCTCTTCCGGCTCTATCTGCTCTGGTCCATCAAACATTATCTTCCCTCTTCAGCCAGAGCTCATTTTCTTTCTGAATATAATCCTCCACCCTGTCCCTTGCTAACACCCTAGTTCTATCTGCTATCATATATGTCAAAACTACCATCCAGCCTCGTGAGTGGTCAGTTTGTTCCCACCCTTGCTACCTGAAAACATACAAGGCAATCTTCGATGGCTTCCCATTGAAAAGAATAAAATCCTGATGCTGGAGCTGACCTAAAAGGTCTGAAATAACCTGGGTCCTAGCTACATGTGGTTCTCCTCTGAACCCTAGAATCCTCCTGCATTCAGGCAGCCTGAGCAGTTGGATCCCTCCACCTAGAATGTTCTTCCTTCCTTTCCCCAGATAGATGCATGATGTCTCCTCTTCAGTCCTAGTTCAGATGGTAAGTCCTCAGAGAGGCCCTCCCTAATTTGCTATAGAAAAGGCTGTACCTCATCCCTGCTCTCTGCTCTCTGCTATCTGCCCCCGCTGCACTCTCTCATCCTATTACTGTCATTATATTTACCTGAACACTCACCCACTGGCTGTCTCCTTTAGGGAGGTAGGCTCCATGAGGACAGGACTTCACCTTGAGCTCCCCACGCCTAGAATGGTGCTGGCATACGACGGGTCTCAAAATTGTTTAACGAATGAAAAAAAAATTCCCCTACTCCTTTTTCAGTATCTTCTTCCTTTTAATTACTTCACTTCTGTCATTCTTAACATTTCTCTCCACTAGATATTTCCATCAACATACAAACAGCCCTCCTTTAAAAAGTCTTATTTGATAACAAAACACTGTTCAGTGTTAGTTCTGTTTCTCTGCTACCTTCTAGAGTCAAAAATCTCACCAGAGTGGCCTCTATTCTCTTTCCCTTATCACATAATAAAACGGCTCCTATAAAGGCTCTCTAGGATGCTAGATCCAAACACCAGCTCTGTCTTCTCAATCTTCTGATACTGAAAGTTGATTATTTCCTCCTTCTTGGACACTGTCCTCTGCTGAGCCCCCCACTACCACTTGGATGGTTTTCCTCCCACCGCTCTGGCAGCTCCTTCTCAGTCTCCTTCATTGATTCTCCCTCTCATATGTGACAATGAAGTATATTCATCAGGTGTGGGCTGGGACTCACCACCCTACGTGGTTTGCAGTGACCTAAGGCTGATGATCTTTGTGTGTGCGTGTGTGTGTGTGTGCGCGCGCGTGTGTGTTTCTGAGCATGCACAAAGTTTTTTTGTTTTTCTTTTCATTTATTGGCCTCTCTCTCCCGGTTAGAATGTAAGCTCTAGAAGAACAGCAGTTATATCTGTTGTCTTCACTTCTTTATATTCCCAGAGTCTATCACAGTGGCTGACACAAGACTGAATGATGTATCACCCCAGGATCAGTCAGGATCCAGTTATCAATATGGAAGTATAAAGGTTGGGAACATGTGGAATTGTCCTTTTCCACTTAGGAGACCCAGACACATCCACCTTAGAAAACCCCGAGAACTGGGGTAAATTCTACAATTACCTGCCTCAGGAGAAAAGGTGTCCCAGGCCCTGTCTGTCGAGACCAATTCTTTCTCCTCTGCTGTGGAGCTGATCCCCACCTTCCTCCGCTGACATTTACTCTATCAATGACATGCCTATCAACTGTTCTCCCCAACCCTTCCTTTTTTCCCTCAGCAGAAAAATGTGTTGTCCTATCTCAGACTCACACCTGCAGAACACAAACTACACACCATCTCTCCTCAGCTCCTCGGTTCTCCTCTCCCTACATCTCACTCATCTCTTTGCCTCCACATCAAAATCCCAAATACCCACATTCATCCCAGTTTCCTGATCTGCTATTTCTCACACAGCAATGCTTTCTGCCTCCTGATAGCCAAATCTTATGCTTATCTCACTCCCTTCCGCAGCACTTCACACACACAACAAATACCCTGACAGTGTCTCCTTGCTTGGCTGTCATGACATCATTTTCTTCTAGTTTTAGTCTTTTTTTTTTTTTTAAAGACAGGGCCTCACTGTGTCACCCAGGCTGGAGTACAGGGGTGTGATCACAGCTCACTTTAACCTCCACTTCCTGGGCTCGAGCCATCCTCCCACCTCAGCCTCTGGAGTAGCTGGGACTATAGGCATGCACCACTACACTCAGCTAATTTTTGTAAAGAGGGGGTTTCACCACGTTGCCCAGACTGGTCTCAAAGTCCAGAGCTCAAGCGATCCGCCTGCCTTGGCCTCCCAAAATGCTGGGATTACAGATGTGAGCTACCGCGCCTGGCCTGGTTTTACTTTTGATTAACAATTCTTTTCCAGGCTCCCGTTTCTCTCTCCTTAAATGTCGCTAATCCACAGAATTTCTACCTTGGTCTTTGTTTGGGCTTACTCTGTATACTCTCCAGGATGTGACTCTGTATGCCTACAACCTCTACTGCCACCTGTACGCTAATAATTCCCAAATCCTTATTTCCAGCCTAGTTCACTCTCCCTAGTTCTACACATGCGTATGCAAATATTCACCAACATTTCCATTTGATTGTCTCCACAAGCAACTAAAACTCAACAGGTTTAGAACCAAATTATTTTGCTCCCTTGCCCTGGCCCCAAATATCTCTCCTTTTGTATTCCCAGAACCAATCCCTACCAACTCAGATACCCAACCCCGAAATCTGGGAGAAAACCCAGACTATTCCTCCTCCCTTTCAAAACGCAGATACAGCCAGGAGCGGTGGCTCACCGCCTGTAATTTCAGAACTTTGGGAGGCCGAGGTGGGGGGATCACCTGAGTTCAGCAGTTGGAGACCCACCTGGCCAACATAGCGAAACCCCGTCTCTACTAAAAATACAAAAATTAGCTGGGTGTGGTGGTGCATCCCTGTAATCCCAGTTGCTACTTGGGGGCGCTGAGGCAGAAGAACAGCTTGAACCCAGGAGATGGAGGTTACCATAAGCCGAGATCATGCCACTGCACTCCTGCCTGGGCAATAGAGTGAGACTCCGTCTCAAAAAAAAAAAAAAGAAAGAAAAAAATGAAGATACAAGCTTGACTCTTCTCCATCTTCAATTTTTCTCCTCTGATCAATCCTTTTCACTTTATTTTAATGGATACTCTCCTAATTTGGTCCCTCACCACCTCCCATCACACAGACTTTGCCTCCTTGCCCAGTACAATATACTGCAATAAAAGTTATGTGAATGTGGTTTATCTCTCTCAGCATCTTATTGTACTGTTCTCAACCTTCTTGTGATTATGTGAAATAATAAAATGCCTACATGATGACACGAAGTGAAGTGAATGACACAGGCATTGTGACACAGTGTTTCAAAATTATAAACTATTTATTCTGGAATATTTCATTTAAAATTTTTGGACCCAGGTTAATTGTGGGTTATTGAAACTGTGGAAAGTAAAACCACAGAGAAGTGGAGACTACTGTGTAGCTTTATTACATTATTACATAATCTTGATTTTTAGTTATCTGCATTCCCTCATTAGATTATAAGCATCTGGCCACAGGGAGTTTTGCCTTGCTCAGCACGAAGTTAACCATCACATGGATATTAATCCAAATTTCCTAGGTTAGAAGGCTGAAAAGGTTGAATGAGAAAGCACACATGTGAACCTACCACTAACATCACAATTCAAGATCCCTCCTGCTTAACAGTAACAATTATGCCTTTCATGTTGGTCAGTCTCTGGCTGACGCACTGAAGAACAGCCAACAGTCCAATACAAATATGATGCATTCCGGGGCTGGGCACGGTGGCTCACACCTGTAATCTCAGCACTTTGGGAGGCTAAGGCGGGTGGATCACTTGAGGTCAGGAGTTCAAGACCAGCCTGGCCAACATGATGAAACGCTGTCTCTACTAAATATAGAAAAAAATTAGCCGGGCGTGGTGGTAGGTGCCTGTAATCCTAGCTACTTGGGAGGCTGAGGCACGAGAATCACTTGAACCTGGGAGGTGGAGGTTGCAGTCAGCCAAGATCATGCTGCTGTACTCCAGTCTGGGCAACAGAGCAAGACTATCTCAAAACAACAACCAAAAAAACCTGCAAATGATGAAGATTATGTTGTAGAGTATCGAAATCGCATGCGAAGTCTCTGACAAATGAAAAGTTGGTGAAATAAAAATTGTTAAAAAGCCAACGATGACAAGATGGGCACTTCAGAAGGGTCACCTTTAATACTCAAGGGAAAAACACTTTTACCAAATGACCAACGCTTTTTCCAAATAAGTTTACCGAAAAGAACCTTTCCAAATAGGACTACAAAAAGCTACAAAAACCTCACGTGAAGATTGCTGAATCTTAGTTTAACACAACCTTGGTGAAAAAGATACAGTCGGCCGGGGGTGGTGGCTCACGCCTGTAATCCCAGCACTCTGGGAGGCTGAGGTGTGCGGATCACCTGAGGTCAAGAGGCCAGCCTGGGTCAACGTGGTGAAATCTCATCTCTACTAAAAATACAAAAATTAGCCAGGAGTTGTGGTGGGCAACTGTAGTCCCAGCTACTCGGGAGGCTGAGGCAGGAGAATCGCTTGAACCCGGGAGATGCAGGTTGTAGTGAGTTGAGATCGAGCCACTGCACTCCAGCCTGGGTGACAGAGCAAGACTCCGTTTCAAAAAAAAAAAAAGAAAGAAAGAAAAGAAAAAGACACAGAAAAATCAACACTTGACTTATTCTACAAAATGAGTCATTGCTGCAATTACACAATTATTTCGTGAAAGATTAAAAAAAAAATTTTATAATCTTCTAGGTCGATTTTCAAGACAAAAGTCCCAAGCAAGCCTCCTTTCCCACTCTTTTTGTGTATGTGTGCGTGAAACTGTAATCTCTGTTTAAGTGGGTCTACTTTGAGTGGTCTTTCTTCAGAATCAATAATCATGGACTAAGGAGTTCTTCCATTACCTTTGATGCCTCTATCAGGCACTCCAATAAATGCTTGTTCAACAACCTACCGGAAGTCCAAGACGGGGATTCAATACAAGTATTTTAGGCTACTTTCTTCCCTTATTGACTTACTGGACTGGGAGTCCTCTACATTAAGCCACATTACATTCTAAACTCCACTAAAGCCCTAGATCCATTCTGGGGATGGGAGACACCATTACATGAATTTCTTTTCTGAAAGAATTCCATTCCACAGAAGACTAACGATTAAGCCTAAAATCTTAAGATTCCATGATTTGTGTACAAAACACTGTGCTCATTGCGGTAGAAAAGGGGAACTGGAGCCACACAGAAGTTTAAGAATAGTCCTCGATCTTACACACTACAATCTGGGAGCCACAGGAGACTGCACATAAATTCAATGACTTCACGGAGACTGTATGTAGCCTGGCTGTAATCTCAGATTCTTAGTCTGTTCCCATATTTCTACTCACCTGACAGCTCAGAATGAAGGCGTCCGCTGTCAGCTTGAGAAACTAAGACCGAACTATGACCACTCTATTTTCAACTGGTCTAGAACAGGGCTTTGCAAAAATTACGTTCTTTCTCCCTTAACCCTGATTGGAGAGACCTGCCCAGATCTTGGCTGGTTTGGGGACGTGAAGACCCAACAAAAGGGAGGAGTATCACAAAGTCAGTGGCTCGGGAGACCCCAAGAGCGGGTCAGAAAAGACCTTTCCGCTGGAAAACGGGCCCCTCTCCCACCTGCGGCAGGTCCCCGGACCCGCCCTCCTCCTTCCCGACCACAGGCGCGGCCGCTTCCTCCCTTCTCCCCGCCCCCCACCCGCTTCTCGCGCCTCCCCTGGGTCCCAGCTTCCTAGGGGGACGGGAGATGAGCAATGATACCTGGAGGTTGGGCGAAGTAGATGACATGGCGGAGTTCCCAGGCGGTTTCCAAGGGGAACGAGGGGCGAGAAGAGCCAACAGGAGCGACGTCGAACCGCGCCCGGGGTAACAGCCCCCAAACTGGGGAGGCCGGTGGTTCTCGGAGCGCGAGCAACAGCCTCCCTTCCGGAACTTGTTTTCAGACAACACTCTCTCCAGTAGCACTCGGACCCTCCCCACCAAACTTCCGCAATCCCGAGCCCCTCTAGGTTCTGGTCCCGCCTCTGCTCCGGGCACTTCCGATTTCGTCATCAGCACGCGCGCACCCAGTCACCAGACTCCCTTCTCTCGCCACAGCTCAGGCCCTCCCTAGGCCGGGAGAAGTAGCCTGGAACCAACCCAATCGAGCCCTGGCGGAAGTCGGGCTCGGCGCAGGCGCACTGAGACTCTGGCCTAGGGGCGGGGCGGCAGCCTGGCGGACCTAGGATAGCGCAAGCGCGGAAGCGCAGAGCCGGTTTGGGGTTTTTTTTTTATGTTTTTTTTGTTGTTGTTGTTGTTGTCGTCGTTGTTTGTTTGTTTTTTCCCCACCCCCCAGGGACGTCTTTTACTTTGAGATGAATTATTGGTCCTGGCTCCCTTCCCTCATCCACGTGCCTTGTTGCCTCGCAGCGTTTGAGTGAAAAACTCATCCATTTCCAAGACCCGCCGACTGGGGGCTTTGGGCCTGTGACTGCGCCTCCCTCACTGCGTGTGCTCTGTGGAATGGGGGCGATCACAGTCCCCTCGGTGGTGAATAATTCAGGAGGGAGTGCGCGGTGAGGCGGCTGCACAGCGATGCGCTAGCAGTCAGGCCGCGGGTGGGTCGGCGCTCGTTCCTGCTTGTTCTTCCCACGCCACTCGGCATCTTCCAAATGACTGTTGTGTTGGGAAGATAAACGTAAATAAGGCGTGGACGGCCGCTGTCCTCGAGTATATGTTCTAAGAGGGAAGCACTTGTCCTGTAAAATGGGCATTATGCCGGTTATGTTTACAGGCAAATGGCTTGAGGTTAAATGCGTCAGGGATTAGAGGCAGAACCAAGGTAAAACCCTTTCTCAGCCTTCCCATGGTTTGCAGCCACCACCACCCTTTTCTTCTTTTCATAGTTAACCTTCTCAAAGGAAAGCAACGTAGATGTTTAATCACTCCATCACTTTTTTCTCACTCATTCCTTAATTTTTTCTAATCTGGCATCTCCGAAAGAATTAAAGTCTTCTTCTCCTCCCTCTTCATTGGTATTGTCAACTACCCCGTTCTTATTTGTCCGGCTTCCTAATGTTCCTTTTCTACCTCCTTCACTGTCTCCCTTTCTTACTCCTCCCTGAGCTTAAGCTGAATTTACTCAAGAGTCTGATGTCCTCTTCTCTCTTTCTTCTCCACCTCTGCTCATCTTATTCTCTTCTTGAGCTTCAGCTATCAATAGACTAGAAGTCGCTTCAAATCTGGATTTCTAGACCCATCGCATCCCCTGCCCAGCATTTACAACAGCCTCCCAGAGATTTCCTTCACAGGGTTTTTCTGCAAGACAAATTCAACATACTCAAATTAATTACCTTCTACCCTAAACTTCTTTATCTGGTCTCTCCTTAGAATAGTATTGCCAAATCTGTATCATCCAGGCTCAAAGCTCAGAGCCCTGTCTCTGCCCTGCATCAACTAGTCCTTTCTCCCTACTTGTGAAATTGCCTTTGCAAAATGATGACTGAGACAGTGAAAGAGATCTAACTTAACCAACTCCATCTTGCTTCTAACCTCCAAGATGTCCTTGTACATTCCTGGGCATAGGCTGCACTAACTGTGGGAGAAACTAAGTTTATAATTTAAGCAAAGATGGGCCAGGTGCAGTGGCTCAAGACTGTAATCCCAGCACTTTGGGAGGTCGAGGTGGGTGGATCACTTGAGGTCAGGAGTTGGAGACCAGCCTGGCCAACATGGTGAAACTCCATGTCTACTAAAAGTACAAAAATTAGGCCGGGCGCAGTGACTCACGCCTGTAATCCTAGCACTTTGGGAAGCCGAGGTGGGCGACCACCTGAGGTCAGGATATGAAGACCAGCCTGGCCAACATGGTGAAACTGCGTCACTACTAAAAATACAAAAATTACCTGGGCATGGTGGTGCATTCCTGTAATCCAGCTACTCGGGAGGCTGAGGCAAGAGAATTGGTTGAACCAGGACCCAGGAGGTGGAGGTTGCAGTGAGCTGAGATTGCACCACAGTACTTCAGGCTGGGCTACAGAGTGAGACTCTGTCTCAAAACAAACAAACAAAAATTATTCAGGCGCGATGGTGCCTGCCTGTAATTCCAGGTACTTGGGAGGCTGAAGTAGAAAAATCACTTGAACCCAGGAGGCAGAGGTTGCAGTGAGCCAAGATCACACCACTGCACTCCAGCCTGGGCAACAGAGAGAGAATCGGTAAAAACAAACAAAAAACCCTCTTTTATCACCAGTAATAAGCCATGTTGTTATGATGGAACCCCTGATGTGGAGAAGGGCACATTACCTCTGTGGTATGCTTCCCAAACCTGTAACCTCAATCTAATCATGAGAAAACATCAGAAAAATTCATATGGAGGGTTTTTCTACCTCTACAAAATGACCAGTGCTCCTCAAAAATGTCAAGGTCATAAAAGACGAGGAAAGACTGAGGAACTGTCACAGATTGAAGAGACTAAGAAGATGACAACTAAATGCAGTATGGGATTCTGCATTGGATCCTGAAACAGAAAAGGGCCATGAGTTGAAAAACTGTTGTAAGAATGAGAATAAAGTCTGCAGTTTAGCTAATAGTAATTTATAAATGTAAATTTCTTAGTGTTGATAAATGTACTATGGTTATTTAAGATGTTAACAGTAGGGGAAGTTGGGTGAAGAATATATGGGAATTCTCTGTATACCTTTGCACCTATTCTGTAAAAGTTTATTTTTAATTTTATTTGTTTACTTATTTTGAGACAAAGTCTCGCTCTGTCACCCAGGCCGGAGTGCAGTGGTGCAATCTTGGCTCACTGCATCCTCCACCTCCCATAACGATTCTCCTTCCTCAGCCTCCCGAGTAGCAAGGATGACAGGCGTGTGCCACCATGCCTGGCGAATTTTTTGTATTTTTGTAGAGATGGGGTTTTGCCGTGTCGTCCAGGCTGGTCTCAAACTCCTGTCCTCAAGTGATCTGCCTGCCTCAGCCACCCAGTATGCTGGGATTACAGGTGGGAACCACCACACCCAGCCTGTAAGTATTACTTTAAAACGAAAATTTTTCATTTTAAAATTCCCGTTCCCTGGGACTTTACATTTTAGTGGAGTAGAAACTTTTAACCGTTTACATATTTAAAACGTAAATGTAAAAATGTTACATGTGTAAGAGTTTACAGAGTACTTTTGCATACATTATCTTACTGTATACTACAAGGTAAATCTTAAATCTCCCATTTTTACAAAAGAGGAAACAGGCCAGGCGCTGTGGCTCACACCTGTAATTCCAGCACTTTGGGAGGCCAAGACGGGCAGATCACGAGGTCAGGAGATTGAGATCATCCTGGCCAACGTGGTGAAACCCTGTCTCTACTAAAAATACAAAAACTAGCTGGGTGTGGTGGCACGTGCCTATAATCCCAACTACTCGGGAGGCTGAGGCATAAGAATCACTTGAACTCAGGAGGTGGAGGTTGCAGTGAGCTGAGATCGTGCCACTGCACTCCAGCCTGGCGAGAGAGCAAGACTCCATCTCAAAAAAAATAAAGAAAAAAAAGGGAACAGCCTCAGAGGTATCAGTAGAAATGCCCCCCAATTCATTCAGCTTTTATATGGCGGAGCTGGAGTTTGACCCAGGTCTTCTGATTCCCGGATGACAAGTGCTAGGATAGAGGCAGGAAGCCCTGTGGGACCACAGGAGAGAGAAGGCTTAATTCTGAATGAGTGGTTAGGGATGTCTTAGGGAAAGTTCACTTAAACTGAAGTTTAAAATCTTAATCTGATTTTGATGGAGTGCAGGCCATTTCAGGCAGGAGGAAAAGCAGAAATAAAGGCGCCGAAAAATAAAATACCTGCTCTGTTTGAGGGATCCCTGGAATGTAGGAAGCAGAGGCGCTGTGGGGTTGGAGTGGCAGGAGATAAAGCTAAAAATGCACCAACTGGCACTGCCAGTTAGAGGCTTGGGATAATGAGTTTGGACATCATTCTGTAAGATTTGTTGAAAGTTTTCCTCTTCATTCTGTCACTACCTCCTGCTTTTCTGTCTTCCTGTCTTCCTTCTTGGTAGAGTTGTGATTTGGTCAGATGTTGGTTTCATGAAGGTGGATCTGAGTCCTTTTAGGATACACCAGAAAGAGAGAGGAGGCAGTAAGATCAAGCAGGAGGTTCCTGCAAGTGTTTCATTTTAGAAAAAAGGGATGCAGAGCCAAAAGGGATATTCCCGGTTCCTGCAGTGCAGCCCCCCTTCCTTGCCTCTTGGGCGTTGAAGAATAGATTCTCCTCCTGGCCTGGCATGGTGGCTCATGCCTGTAATCCCAAAGTGCTCTTTGGGAGCCCGAGGCAGGTGGATCACCTAAGGCCAAGAGTTTGAGACCAGTCTGGCCAACATGGTGAAACCCTGTCTCTACTGAAAATACAAAAATTAGCCGGGCATGGTGGTGGGGGCCGGTAATCCCAGCTACTCGGGAGGCTGAGGCAGGAGAATGGCTTGAACCAGGGAGGGGGAGGTTGCAGTGACCTGAGATCATGCCCTTGCACTCCAGCCTGGGCAACAAGAGCAAAATTCCATCTCGAGGAAAAAAAAAAAAAAAGATCCTGGCTCCTTTCATTGCTTTCACCAATTCAATCTGTTAAAAATCATACTATTCCTCAAGTGTCAGTTCCAATGTCACTTCCTCAGGAAACTTCTGAAACCTCTCTGAGCTCTCATCGCACTTTGGACCTTGAATTGCCCTTAAATCACACATGCCAAGTGCCTAACGCAGTGCCTGGTACAGAGCAGATGCTCAAAAATTGTTGATCTTACTAGCACGTGTTCTACTTTTCTAGATGGTAAAATCCCCAAGGGCTAAGACTTCATTTTATTCCATTTGCAACCTACCCCCCTGCCTTACCACCTACATGTACTAAGGGAGTGTGTTCTTCAATAGCCAAAGTTTGTTGAACAAAATGGAGTTTCCCTGCTGTGATCAAGGACTTCAGAAATTAGGAAGGTCAGTGGGGTGGCAGGAGGCATTTGTGGATTCAGCCTTCGACAGGGTCTCACATGCAGACCGCCCAGGACTGAATTCATTTCACTCAGACCATTTTAAATGACATGCATAATATTAACATTAAGGTCCTCCCCTCCTGTGCATCCAGAAGTCAGGTCTCTGTTGAGTTTTCAACTTCCTGCCTGACCTGAAACATAACTTGAAGGAAGGCAAAGTGCGGATGGGGCTGATCCCATGAAAGTGACTCAGGCAGTTGTCAGGCAGGAAGTTGGTTGAGCCCATCAGGTGACATTCCTTTCTGAATGTGCTCAGCTACCCTGAAGGCCCAGCCCTTTCTCACTTATTGCTATTCATTTTATTCATATGAAGCCACAGCCAGCTTGTGGACTGATAAGGAGGTGTGGGAATCAACCCATCAATGTCATTCATTCAGCCATGTGATAGAGGGCGTGGGGATGAAGCAGCAATTCCTCATTGCTGGTCATATAAGGGTGAACATGACGTAAGGCATTGGCACAGAAAAGATGAGGGGCCTGCCCTCAAGCAGTTGCAGGCTAGAATAAAAAAAAAAAGAAAAAAAATTTTTTTCAGCCACACCTGGCTAATTTTGTATTTTTAGTAGAGATGGGGTCTCGCCATGTTGGCCAGGCTGTTCCCGAACTTCTTACCTCAGGGGATCTGCCCACATCGACCTCCCAAAGTGCTGGGATTACAGGCATGAGCCACCGTGCCTGGCCCATCTTGTTTATTTTTTTAATTTTTTTTTATTTTCTGAGACAGAGTCTCCCTCTGTTGCCCAGGCTGCAGTGCAGTGGCGTAATCTCGGCTCACTGCAACCTCCGCCTCCCGGGTTCAAGCGATTCTCCTGCCTCAGTCTCCTGAGTAGCTGGGACTACAGGTGCATGCCACCACACCAGGCTAATTTTTGTATTTTTTAGTAGAGACGGGGTTTCACCATATTGACCAGGCTGGTCTTGAACTCCTGACCTCGTGATCCGCCCGCCTCAGCCTCCCAGAATGCTGGGATTACAGGCACAAGCCATCGCTCCTTGCCTTCTTTTTACTAATATTTTCACCTGCAGTTGGTTGAGTCTATGGATGTGGATTTATGGATTTATATGCTTTATAAAAGCGTATAAAACAGGGTACTCTTGTGTTATATGTGTTGCAAATATTTTACCGTTTTAGTATTTGGGTCATTACTTTTTTGGCATGAAAATTTATTATTATTTTT
Organism: Papio anubis; assembly: GCF_008728515.1. Classification (NCBI taxonomy): domain Eukaryota; kingdom Metazoa; phylum Chordata; class Mammalia; order Primates; family Cercopithecidae; genus Papio; species Papio anubis. Next base: position 56,169,689 of record NC_044994.1, read on the forward strand.
CTTTTTTGCTGTCTTGAGAAAGAGCTTACCCACTAGTAGATTATTTAAAACAACAATATCATACTTTTATCTTCTTTCAGTATGTACAGGGTTTCACTATTGCATCTAAATCTTTGACCTGTCTGGAATTTATTTTGGTGTTTTATTTATTCCAAATGAATAGCCAATTGTTCCAATATTATTTAGTTAACATTCATCTTTTCTTTACTCATTTGAAAGGGCAGCCCTTGTTGTATACCATTTTCTCACAAGGATTTGTCTGAATTCTTGATGATGTTTTAACTATTTCTTTTAACCACCTATTCTTACTCCAACAAAACTTATTACAATAGCTTTATAATACATTTCAGTATCTTGTGAGACTGCCTGATTTCTTCTAAGCAGAATGCAACACTAGTTAAGGGCTCAGTTTCTGATGTTACAATGCTTGCTTCAAATTTTTTTTTTTTTTTTTTTTTTTTTTAGATGGAGTTTTGCTCTTGTTGCCCAGGCTGGAGTGTAATGATACGATCTTGGCTCACTACAACCTCCGCCTCCCAGGTTCAAACGTTTCTCCTGCCTCAGCCTCCCAAGTAGCTGGGATTACAGGCGCCTGCCACCACGCTCAGCTAATATATTGTATTTTTAGTAGAGACTGGGCTTCACCATGTTGGCCAGGCTGGTCTCGAACTTCTGACCTCAGGTGATCTGCCTGCCTTGTCCTCCCTGAGTGCTGGGATTACAGGCATAAGCCACCATGCCAGCTTCAAAATCTTGACTCTAGCACATAGTAGGCAATTTCTCAATATCTCTAAACTGCTGTTTCTGCATCTATAAAATGGGAGTGGTATTACTATCCCATCTACTGGGGCTACATGAGAATTAAATGAGACTACAACGTCACAGGATTGGGCTCAAACCATAGTTAACACTTGTTAAATGTTTGCTATCAAGAATATTCAGAATAGCTCAGATGTTTCTTACATTACTTTTCCACATGAATTTTAGTATTATTTTGTCAAGTTCCACCTAAAACGTTTATTTATTTTGTAATTGAATTGATATATTAATTCAGAGCAGATGGACATCTTTACAGAAGTGAATTTCCCTCAGGTTTAAAAATCCTGATATGTCTTTCTTCAAGTCTTCTCTTATGCTTTTTTTTTTTTGAGACGGGTCTCGCTCTGTCACTCAGGCTGGAGTAGAGTGCAGTGGGGTGATCTTGGCTCACTGCAACCTCCGCCTCCCGGGTTCAAGCTATTCTCCTGCCTCAGCCTCCTGAGTAGCTGGGATAACAGGCACGCACCACCATGCCTGGCTAATTTTTGTATTTTTAGTAGAGATGGGGTTTCACCATGTTGGTCAGGCTAGTTTTGAACTCCTGACCTCATGATCTGCCGATCTTGGCCTCCTAAAGTGCTGGGATTATAGGCATGAGTCATGGCACCTGGCTTCTTGTATGCTTCTTAGCAGTGTTTTATATTTTTCTTCACATGGTTTTTGAACATTTGTTTTGGATTTATCTCTAGGAATTTTATTGTACTGTTGCTACCATAAGTAATATATTTTCTTCCCATATTTTCTAGCAGATTATGGTTTATATACGGGAGACCATGAATATATGCAGGCTGATTTTGGCAGACACTTTGTTTCTAATAGATCATTTACCTATTCTCTGGGGGTTTCCAGGCAAATGATGAAAACTTCTGCAAACAATGATACCTTTTCCTCTTTCCCATACAAAATTAAAAGTGTCAATAATAGACATCTTTATATTCTCCCAAAGTTTAAAGGAAAGCCTTCTAGTGTCTTATAAAGAATCATTTAGCGTGTGAAATATGATTAGATTTGTTTTCTATTGCTGCATAACAAATTAGCACAAACTCAGTGGCTTAAAATAACATACTTTTATTGTCTCACAGTTTCTGTGGATCGGGAAGCCAGGCCCAGCTTAGCTATGTTCTGTGCTCAAGGTCTCACAAGGCTGAGATCAAAGTGTAGGCTGGGATGCATTTTCATCAGCAAGCTCAACTGGGGATGGATATGCTTCCAACTGCCTATGATTGTTGTCAGAATTCATTTCCCTGGAGCTGTAGAATTCATGATAGCTGATAACCTGCTTCTTGAAAGCCAGACACACACACACACACACACACACACGCATGTGTGCACATGCGTGCTCGCAGAGTTTCTGCTGCTTCAAGTCTCTTACTTTAGGGAAAGCTCATACTCTCTTTAAATGGCTCACCTGACTAGGTAGGACTCACTGAGGATAATCGTCCTTTTGATGAACTCAAAATCAACTCTTTAGATGCCTTATTTACATCTGCAAAATCCTTTCACCTTTGCCATATTCTATTGGTTTGAAGTAAGTCACAGGTTCTGCCTGCACTCAAGGAGAAGGAAATTACACAGAGGTGTGACTTATTGGGGTATATCTGCTACAGTAATATTTCAGAACACATCTCTGTAGAGGAGATAGGAAAAATTAATATTCTGCTCAACATAAGAGAAATGTGTAAGATTTCATATTCTAAATGCTATTCTCACAAGCAACTATAAAACTTTTGTTGGTGCTATATATATATATATGTGAATATATAATTTATGTTTTATAAGACTAACACAACTGTTGCATTTATTTTGATATCAACAATAGATAATAAAAAAGAGGAGTGAGCAAAGGCAGATGCTTATAAAGAAAGGTAAGGCATTGCCTTGGAACATTGTATGGAGGGGAAGCACTTGGTTTAGAAAAAAGGAATTAGTTTTCCATACCTTGGAAATATGCTAACTAATACATGTTCCAGCAGTAAAATTCATCTGGATCTAGAAGCTCTTATTGTCCACCGAGTGTCCCTTCTCCAGAGTAACTCATTCCAGTTGTCTTTTGAATTGGCAAAATTTGGAGTGCCAAGATGCTATCACTAAATCAACACGCAGATCTAGGGTGAGAGTATTGGAGTGGAATCATTTTTATTCCAAAAATCCACCTGTATTTATTTCTCATGGACTAGTTTCAGGAGAATTTAGGTTCTATTTCAGAAATTCCCCCAGCACCGAATAGCACAATCTCCCAACTAGCAACAATGCCATCATCGGGCTAATGATTGGCTAGATGAGCAAAGGAATTTTGCGTATCATTATCTAACTGCATATTTTCCCAGGAATTTTAGTCTACATTAGTTTTTCATTGTCCTATTTGATTGCTAAATCAAGTCAACAAGATTAAGCAGAAATAAGTGAATACATCGTAAGAGTAGATATTATGTATCAGAGAGGGCTCAAATATGATGCCTATGATGTTTGTTTAGTAATATTTTTTCCTGAAAATAGTATAATGCTCTCTTACTCTGTCACTCAGGCTAGAGTGCAGTGGTACGAGCATAGATCATATATCACTGTAGCCTGGAACTCCTGGACTCAAGTCATCCTCCTGCCTCTGCCTCCCAAGTAGCAGGGATTAGAGTTGTGCAGCACTATGCTCAGGTCCTTCACCTTTTTACAAGCTCATTTGTATCAACTTCAGGCAAATCTTTCCTGAGACCTTAAGCTTTGCTTCCATCTCCCTGTTCTTCCTTTTCAAAGTGCATAACTTTATATCATTTCTTGATACTGCAGCTATTTTTAAAAAGAATATAACTGCCACAGCTGGGTGCAGTGGCTCAAGTCTATAATCCCAGCACTTTTGGAGGCCAAGTGGGGGGCAGATTGCTTTGAGCTCAGGAGTTGGAGACTAGTTTGGGCAATATGGTGAGACCCTACCTCTACAAAAAGTATGAAGATTCACCGGGCGTGGTGGTTCATACCTGTGATCCCAGTTATTCAGGAGGCTGAGGCTGAAGAATCGCTTGAGCCTGGGAGGTGGAGGTTGCAGTGAGCCAAGATCGTGGCACTGCACTGTAGCCTGGGCAACAGTGAGACCCTGTCTGGAAAAAAAAAAAGAAAAAAGAAAAGAAAAAATATCTAAAAACAAATTGGCTATAAAAACAAAAAGAATATAACTGTCAGGAAAAAAAATAAGCGATGGTTGTGGTTTTGTGTGGAACACACAGAGAAGCCTTATGATTTAATTACAAGCTAAACTTTTAGTAAATGGCTCTTAGGGAACTTTTTGAGTAACAGGTGAGGATAATACTCTGGGTAGTGGGAAGTAAGGAAACAGGACTGGGGACCCCCAAAAAAGATCACATCAATTGGAACCTTAAGACTGAAAATCAGCTGGTTACCTTCTTTGTAATTTATCAGTTTCCCAATGAAAAACCAAAAATTGCCAAACTTTCACAATATTTTATTAGAAGTTGCTGTTTCAGGGCACTTTAAGGTCAATGTTTTAAGTACACAAGACACTCAATACTCCTCTTTATACTTTAGCTGTAATAATGTTGGGCTTTGAAATCAAAGCATGTGGGACAGAATTCTTATTTATATGTGTAAATAGATGTCAACCCCCAGACTCAAAGAAGAGACAATAGAATTCATGGCACAGCTGTGTTAGAACCAATAATGGTTTTCAATCACTCAGTCTGATGGTGTTAATTGAGACACTGTCAGGTATGCAGCACTTAAATTTGATGTTTAAGAGAAATGAATCCCAGACAGAAGTCAAACATGGCCCCTTCTTGAAAACTTCCAATACAACTGAAAGAATAAAGCAGTTATATACCGAAGGCAGTCTTTATGGGTCAAAATGAATGATAAATATATTTTACAGCTTATAAGTTATAAACAAGCAGTGAGAGCTGTTGGTTTCAGTGATCATAGAAAGGGCTGGGCCTGAACTATGCCTAGAGAAGAAACTAGATACAGTGAAAGAATCTACTTATTCATGTAAAGGCACTCAGTGCTACCAAACAGAGCTGTCTTTTCGTATTATTCAAATCGTAATCCCAAAATGGAAGTCTTGGAAGCCCAAATGTTTACTCATAATCTTGGCCAAATTCCACCTTGGAAGAGTGAGTTAAAAACCACAGCCAATTCAATTATTTAATTTCACTGTATTAAACCTCAAGGTTGCCAAATGATCTCATTACCAAATTATATCCTAAGGTTGTCCTGGGAAAATAAGCTATTCTATGCCAGACAAACTATCCCCAAGGGCAATTCTGGGCCAGTGATATTTTCAAAGTTGCAAAATGGCTGTGTTTTTCATTGGAAAATTCCATCCTCCACCCCTGGTCCTGTTGGAGAATTCTGTAGCTTACCTAACCTAGCGCAACAAAGCATTGGGCCAAAGAGTATCATGCAAAACACACTCAGTAACATGTGAACGACCACTAGTTGCAGTCCGAAAAACAAATTTGTCATAGATTTTGTAGAGATGAATACTGAGTCTGCAAAAATCATATGAGAAACAGTGGATTCCAGTATTAATCACAAGTGCCTGTCATATAGTCTGTATTTTTTTGTTTTTTGTTTTTTGTTTTTCCAAAATGGAGTCTCACTCTGTCGCCCAGGCTGGAGTGCAGTGGCACGATCTCGGCTCACTGCAACCTCTGCCTCCCAGGTTCAGGCAATTCTCCTGCCCCAGCCTCCCGAGTAGCTGGGATTGCAGGTGCGCGCCGTCATGCCTGGCTAATTTTTGTATTTTTAGTAAAGACAGGGTTTCACCATGTTGGTCAGGCTGGTCTCGAACTCCTGATTCACCCACCTCAGCCTCCCAAAGTGCTGGGATTACAAGTGTGAGCCACCGTGCCCAGCCTCTTATATAGTTTATGATTAGGTATTCACAGGTTATTAAAATGCTGTAGTAAGAGATGTTATGCTTGGGAACATTACCAATAAAGACATGAAAAGACAGAAATGTTTTACTTTCACTCTTTGTGTTTTAGGGCTCCTTTTTTTTCCAATGGAGGGACTTTGTAGTAGCAAAAGGTTCAGGTTCCCTCTTAAAAGAGAAAACATACTACCCCTATCAAGGCAAGGAATACCCCTAAACAAAGTAGTCTTATTGTGCCAGGGTCAAGTGAGAAACTTCAGGAAAGGGATATTATAAGAGCCCCTAAGGGGTTGATTTAGGTCAGGGGAAATGTATACCTCGGAGGGAGATGGAAACATTAACTTATTTAGAAGTTGGCTCTCTTCAAAGACCCCAGAGTGTAAAGTATCATGTAATTGATGCAAGTGGCCAGTATGTCAATCAACAAATCTAAATTGAGTTGACTATTATGTGAAAGGTACCTAACTCTCCAAGCTCCTTCTAAATTTCCCTAAAAGGGCAGCATTGTGCATTGATTGTCTAACTCATGAGTATTAACAACACAGATATATTTTAGAAGTACCAACAGTGACATTGTAATTTTATGGTGTTGTGTCTACACATTGTAATGTTGTGCGAAGAGCTCTCGCTGGAGTCCAGAAGTCCTAGGGTGTAAGCCTGCCTCTCCCACTCAACAGCTTTGGTGCCTTTTTCAGAGAGTAAAGGAAGGGTTTTGGATGAAAGGTAGTGTGATGGAATCAGAAGACTTCAGTTCTATACTCAGCTATCCCACTGCCTTGCAATGGGAAGGTCACTTAGCTTCTCTCTTTTGTCTTTAGTTTGCTTGTTGGTGAAGAGAAAAAGCTACATCACCTCTAAATTATCTTGCTGCTTTAAATCAGTCCCTTGAAACAGAAAATAATTATATCACTTGAAATTACTATGGATGCTTAAAGTTGCCCCTATATTTTTACGCCTGACTCTTGAGATGCCGTGGTGTAACAGAAAGTATTAGAGATTTTGAAGTGAGACTCAAGAACAATTACCTGGTCTAAAACTTAGTTTTATCTTTAAAGTTAGACTAGTAATTCCTACTTTACAAGGTTTCTGCAAAGATGAGAGATAAACTACAATGTCTGGCTCACAGCAGACACTTAGTAACTGGTGGTGCTTTTTATTTTTGCCTCTATGAACTACTTGATGCCAAGGTGTAGCATTATTCCTATGGGAAAATAAAGTAGACCTTTTAACAGTCTTCTGTTTCTAGGGCATCACTGCAGCAGACACAGCATAATGCTATCTTATGTAGACTGTCAGGTATGAAATTGTAGGGAAACTTATTAATGGAGCCCAGTACTTTACAAAAGTATTGAATGTTACCTTTGTAAGGTCTCTCACGCAGATCTTACAGTGAATTCTGACACTTAATGCCCAAGGCTTCTTTATGTAGTCAGGTCAGTTCTGATAGGCTCCGAGTTAGCGATATTCTACTGATTGAATAAAGCTGCTCCTCAGCTTGGTGTTTTTCTCCATCCTTCTTTTCGGGCTCCTCTTTTTCACCAGCATCCCCAGCACATCACACCCCCACCGCTCTGTGTTTCTGCATTTTTACCACATCGTGGATACTTGTTGGCACTCACAAATGAGCATTCATTCGTCGTGTTTCCAGCGTTCACAGTTTCACAGGGAACTCCCTGCGTAAGGCATAATCCCTACTTTTAAAGAGTTTACAATCTATTAACATATGGAGAAATAAGCAATACACAATCCTGTGTGATAAGTGTGGGTAGTGTTACAAGCAGGAACTTCAGGAAGGAGAAGAGACTGCTTTAGGCTGGGCTGGGATGGCTCCTAACAGGAACTCACTACTGAACTCCCTCTTGGTGGTGGGAGAGGAGAAGCTGGGCTTTTCAAGAGCACAAATGCAGGGACCAAGATGGGTGGCAGGATGGTGCCAAGAATGTGGTCTGTGGAATTCTTCCCTAGAGAAGTTTTAAAGAAAATTATTTTCCAGTCAATTCATAAGCTCATCTCTGCTGTGGACATTCTTTTTACTCTAACCCAGAGAAGAAAAGCAGGTATCAGGTATTGGATGTGTGAGCCTGGCTGGACCAATTATCCACATTAAGTCCCATTTCATCACCGGTTAAGGTCAGTATCATACAGTTAGTGTGACAGCTAAGATGCAGCACGTGAAGATACTGAGAGGTAGCAGGTTCTTGAAGGCATGATGCCACCTCTCCCCCTGCTTCACAGAAATATGTATATGACAAGTTGGGATTGGGATATATTTATCTCTGTAATTTATTTTTATTTAATTAATTAATTAATTATTTTTTTTGTGATGGAGTCTTGCTCTGTCACCCAGGCTGAAGTGCAGTGGCGTGGTCTCGTCTCACTGCAACCTCTGCCTCCCAGGTTCAAGCGATTCTCGTGTCTCAGCCTCCCGAGTAGCTGGGACTGTAAGTGCACACCGCCATGCCTGGCTAATTTTTTGTATTTTGGTAGAGACGGGGTTTCACTGTGTTGCCCAAGCTGGTCTCAAACTCCTGAGGACAGGCAATCTGCCTGCCTTGGCCTACCAAAGTTTTGGGATTACAGGCGTAAGCCACTGCGCCTGGCCTATCTCTGTAATTTATTAATCTTATGTAATTTCTTTCTTTTTTTTTTAAGAGACAGGATCTCGCTCAGTCACCCAGGCTGGAGTGCAGCACTACCATCATAGCTCACTGCAGCCTCAAATTCCTGGGCTCAAGCAATCTCACCTCAGTCTTTCAGGTAGCTGGGACCACAGGCGTGTGCCATGATGCCTAGCTAATTATTTATTTTTGTTGTAGCGATGAGAGTCTCATTATGTTGCCCAGGTTGATCTTGGACTCCTGGCCTCCAGCAATCCTTCCACCTTGGCCTCCTAAGGTGCTAGAATTATATGCCTGAACCACAGTCCCTGACCAATCTTATATAATTTTATGTAAGTATTTATTTTCAAATTAATGCACATACTTATGTGAATAAATCTAAACATAATAGGTTTCCCAGCTCTTTTTTTTTCCCTGAAATATTTCTGTGATGGATTGAAAGAAATTTAAAAAATAATTTTAAGGAAATCTTATCAAATGTTTTAGCTCAGAAAACAGAAAATTGTGTCTGGGTTGCTGCTGTAACAATGTAACACCAACAGAATGGCTTCAAACAACAGAAAAGAAGTGTGGGGCATGGTGGTTCATGCCTGCAATCCCAGTACTTGGGGAGGTCAAGGCAGGAGGATTGCTTGAGCCTAGGAGTTTGAGACCCCCAGCCTGCACAGCGTGGTGAAACTCTGTCTCTACAAAAAGTAAATTTTAGAAAAAGAGTCACCGGCGCCAGCCAAAATTTCCCTCTTCTAACAAGGATACCAGTCAGCAGTCAAGAACCCTGAGCAAGGCAACATGAACTGAAGCTAATTCATGATCCAAATATTACTAAATAATTCCAAGGAAAAGCAGAACCTAGATACAGTTAGCTTCAGATGAGTGACTGCCATGAAGAGCATTCTGACATGACATGAAATATTGACTCCCAGGTCAACCTTTTGTTATAAATATTCTACCCAAAAGACAGGATAAAGCTCCGTTGTAAATAATTACTTCAGGAAATTTAAGAATTTCACTCTTCTGTGTCTAGTGGTCTGACAAAGGAATTAAAATTATTTTTAAAATTTGTGATTCAAAGGGTTTTAGAAAAAATTAAAAGAGGAGTTCAAATACTGTTCCTCCTTTTAATGGGTTTTTTTTTTTTTTTTTTGCCATTGGATCTATCCCCAATATCAGTTTCATCTGCAAATTTTAAAGAAATTCTCCCACTCTTGAATTGATTTTATTTTCTTAGTTCAGTCAATCTATCTTGTAATCAACTAACAATCCAGAATGTATGAAAGACAATCTATTCCAGTTAGTTTTCTAGTTTTTTGGTCTTAAGTGTGGTAAGAGTCCCCTCTACTGGCAATGCCTCAAAACTACAGTTCTAACAGTAAGTGACTTGCCTTTCCTTGTAGCCCCCCGTGAAAATTGCCAGAGGTAGTAGGCTCAGGGCAAGCAACACCGAAAGGCACAGATTAGGAAACCCACTGTGAAGTAAGCCTTGGCCCACAGCCTTGTGGGTTGAATTGAAAAACGCTTGCTTCTCTACAGAACAATGCTGTTCAATGGAAAAATAATGCAAGCGGCCGGGCGCGGTGGCTCACGCCTGTAATCCCAGCACTTTGGGAGGCCAAGGCGGGCGGATCACGAGGTCAGGAGATCGAGATCATCCTGGCTAACACGGTGAAACCCCGTCTCTACTAAAAATACAAAAAATTAGCTGGGCGTGGCGGCGGGCACCTGTAGTCCCAGCTACTCGGGAGGCTGAGGCAGGAGAATGGCGGGAACCCGGAGCTGAGATTGCGCCACTGCACTCCAGCCTGGGCGACAGAGCGAGACTCCGTCTCAAACAAACAAACAAACAAACAAAAAAAGAAAAATAATGCAAGCTACAAGTGTGAGCCACATATACAATTTCAAATTTTCTAGTGGTCACATTAAGTGTAAAGAAACAAGTGAAAATAATTTTACGAATGTATTTTTATTTAACCTAACATATTCAAAATATTGTAATTTCAACATGTAATCAACATAAAAAATTAATGAGACATTTTCAATGTTTCTGTTGCACTGAGTCTTTGAAATCCGCTGTGTACTTTCCACTTGCAGTGCATCTCGATGTGGACTAGACACATGTCAAATGTTTATTAGCCCCGCGGGGCTGGTGGTTGTTGGACTGGACAGTACAGGACTAACTCCAGAAACAAAGACAAGACGTGAGGGATATGACCTTACCTGCTTCACAATTTACAGTTCAGAGCTCAGGGCAATACCTTACCATTTTCCTGAAATCCGTCTAGAAAAAGACCATTATACATTCATACATTCGCTTGCAAGAATCTAGAGGTCAATATCGTGTTTGTATCACTTTTGGCGCAACAGTTATACAAAGTAACAGCACCAGAACTCTGGAAAGTGGTTTGACATCATGTATCCAGAGCTTTCAAACATTCACAGCTTCCAGATCAGCAGTTATATTTATGGAGATTGTGGTAGTGAAATATGAGCACAACTCTGGCTTTGGGGGCCAAGTTCCTGTTTGCTGGGTTGGGCCGTGTCTCTTTGCTAGGCTGGACTGCATTTCTGCGCCCAATTCTGGCAAGACTGGGCTCTCAGGATGGCTGTAACCCTCAGCAGCAGATGTCGAGTCATCCCTGACAGGCCTGCTTTGTCCTGGGCGGAGGAACACTGACACTCCTGCGGGCTGCTGTTCACACACTCTCGGCTAGCTTTTCTTTCCCTTTCCCTTGGGGGCTGAGGTTGGGTGGAGTGGGCTAGTTAAAAATTAGATGCATCTGTAAAATTAAACTAGTAATCAACATGTATAATTTTACTAATAAGTATATAACAAAACTAATTAAATGTATTATTGCTTATGAAGGTCTTTGTCCTCCAGGCTGTTTTGTTGGTTCTAATGAGAGGGAGCCATGGATGACGGTGGAAGGGCATGGCCTTTCTGGACCTTCTGCCCTGGAAGGGGAATCTACCCAGAGGAGGTAGTCAGAGATGCAGAGCAAGATCCATGGATAAATCTATTCAACCAGCTTTCTTTATATTAGGAACAAATAGAAACAAATATTCAACAGTAGGAAATTGCTTAACAATATGACATTTCCATATGATGGAAATGACGTAGCTTTCAAATAAGGTTTCAACTAATGTTTTCCCTCTTATTTTGTTTTATCTATAACTCCATGACACCCGAGTTTTGTACGGTTTATTATGAAAAGCATCGGCCCCTTTCCCTTTCACTTCTCCCCTCCCCAGATGTCTCACTACCTCCGAACTGGTCATTTTGAAATTTACTTCCAGTTCTCCAAATCAGCTACGTGTATTTCTGTTTGTGGACTTTCGGCTTTAGTCATTACATATTGGCTGTTAGTTCTGGAGGAGGGAATGAGCTTCTTCCCTTCCCATCCCCACCGTGAATGGTCACCTCTCCCGTTTCCTTGCCCGTCTCCCTCCTACAGCTTCAGCCTCCGCAGGCTGGGTGCTGCTCTTGCTTTTTTTTTTTTTTTGAGGCAGAGTCTTGTTTTGTCACCCAGGTTGGAGTGCAGTGGTGTGATCTCAGCTCATTGCAACCTCCATCTCCCAGGTTCAAGTGATTCTCTTGCCTCAGCCTCCCAAGTAGCTGGGATTACAAGTGTGTACCACCACGCCCAGCTAATTTTTGTATTTTCAGCAGAGATGGGGTTTTACTATGTGGGCTAGGCTGGTCTTGAACTTCTGGCCTCAAGTGATCTACCCACCTTGGCCTCCCAAAAGTGCTGGGATTGCAAGTGTGCTGCTCTCTTTCTACCTACGCTCTGCCCTGACATTTGTCTCACATCAGATTGTGGTCATCCATTTTGTTGTTCATCTTCTTTGAGGACAGTCTATGCCTTTCCACTCTGTCTTGGGTGTCTGATGCATTCCAGATACTCAGTGTTTGAGGAAAACCAAACAAGGCACATGGCAGCCCCTGGGCTGCTGCTTTAAGAAGGCCATGGAATGCTAGCAACAAGTGAAGCCACCCCACCAGGAACTTATAAGGCAAAGGAGTATCCTGCTGGTCTCCACCATCTCTCCAAACATGTTATGATATCTTAATCAGCATTCCCCACCCTCCCAAGACTTCACTTTTATGTTGAGGCTTCTCTTTTCTCCCCGTCTTTATGTTGGTCAACTTTCTTCCCAAGTCTGCCTATAATTGGGAAAGCAAAAAGTAAATCAAGATCAAGAACATTTAAAATGAATATTCTCATTGAACTATCCCAAGTGGAGCTGAATTTTCTCCTGAAACAAGATATAGAATGATGAAGCTTTTAAATTGGGCCTTGAAGATCAGGAAAGACAACAACAGGAAAAGATAGGGCTTATTTTGCAGAAGGGTGTTCTCAGTAGTAATCCTTTGAGGCAGCGGTGTGGGGTATGTTCCAAGGAAAGTCACCTGTTTACGTTAGCTATAAATTAACTGTATTTGTAATAGAGATTAGGCCATAATATTGTTGCTGTTTAGATTTGATGCACTCTGGTCTTTCAGAGGAGCTTGTATATATCTGTGAAGTTTGTGAGTTGGATGTTTGTAAATAGAGAATCTGCTAGATTTTACTGCATACAAATTTTAGGACAGGCACCATTCTTGATCCTGGAGATAGAAGCAATAAGAAAAGACATGGATCTTGTAGTTCAGTAGGTGAGATGATTGCAAATAATGAAATAGGTAATCATGTACAATAAATACTACGATGAGAAGCTTCTGTGAGAGTGTTTAAAGGAAGAAGGAGGAGGAGGGGTGGTTAGGGAACGCTTCCCTCGAGGGAGGACTGGCCAAAACTCACCTTTCATTAGAGAAGATTGTAAGGGATGTGGTGCCAGCGGGCAAAAGTCAAATTCCAAGTATTAAAATGTATGGAAATGGGACAAGTGTACAAACAAATGTTTGAAAATACAGGTTAAATCATGCATGTAATGTTATACACTTTCAAAAATCAGATATGCATAAATGTAACATTTTGATAACTGAATTTAGTTCTAATGCAGGGAAAAATAGTCTGGCTACTTTTAAGTATATCCAGCTACATTCAGTAATTTGGGGACATTAACTGATTTAAAGCTTTGTCACACTGGGAACAATCTCAGCCACGTTCAGGATGATTACTTCTGGCACTATTCCTCTCCCTGGGATAGATATTAGGATATGAGCTTTGCATCCGAGGCACAAAAGACCCCTGGCAGGGGGTGGCCATGCGTACGTCCAGATGCCCTCCCGAGCCTAAACACACTCTTTTTTCTTTTTCTTTTTTCTTTTATTTTGAGACAGAGTCTCACTCTGTTACCCAGGCTGGTGTAATGGCGTGATCTCAGCTGACTGCAACCTCAGCCTCCTGGATTCAAGTGATTCTCCTGCCTCAGCCTCCTGAGTAGTTGGAATTACAGGCGCATGCTACCTTGCCTGTCTAATTTTTGTATTTTTAATAGAGACGGGGTTTCACCATGCTGGCCAGGCTGGTCTTGAACTCCTGACCTCAGGTGACCCACCCACCTTGGCCTCCCAAAGTGCTGGGATTACAGACGTGAGCCACGGTGCCCAGCCTAGACACACTCTTGCACTGCCAGTACCCTCCAGGGTTGTCACGACCTGTAACCCCAGGGGGCAATTTTTGGTAGAGACTTGCTGTCTCCCTGGGCCTCCTCCAGCATCTGAGGCTCAGGCCCTGCCTGTTCTTGGATTTTGAAAGTGAAAAGGGAGCTTTATTGTGTGTTTCTACTTCTTCCAGCCCCAACTCGACTTGCCAAGCGACAAGCAAATTTTGTGGCTCCCACACTGACTCTTACCCTCTTACTTCCTTTCCAAGACTTCTTTCTCAGTCATCCAAATCAGAGGGTCTTTTGTTTTATTGGAGTGGGGGTGGGGCCTAGGAGAACTGGGTCTTCTCTGTTATGCCTTCTTTAAAATACTTTCTACTTTATTCCTTTCAACACCTTTGCTTGCTAATTCTGGCCATGCCTGGGCTCGTGGGAGAGCCTGAGAGTGTAAGGGAAAGGGACGTTATTGGGTTATTGGGTGTAGCTGCCTGGAGGTGGTTGCCACACCCAATAACGCATACCCCAAAACATAGACACTCCTCTCTGTTCACAGGAGAACAGGGATTCTAAAATGGCCCATAGTGGTAGGGTGGTGGACAGAGGTGATGTGTGTCTCAGGGAGGGCTGATCAGGACAGAGAAACAAGCAGGGAAGAAATAGTAAAGTCAGGGTCAGAGGTTGGCACCTGGAGGGCAGCGATGGTAGTTACCTAAAACGAGCATTGAGTCAAGGGTGTGTCATGATACAGGCGGAGGAATCCCAAGAGTACAGAACTTCACCTTACGTTCTATGAGTCCTTTCAACCATAGTTCTTTTTGTTTTTCCTTTGAGATGGAGTCTTGCTGTGTCCCCCAGGCTGGAGTGCAGTGGTGTGATCTCGGCTCACTGCAAACTCTGCCCCCTGGGTTCAAGCAATTCTCCTGCCTCAGCCTCCCAAGTAGCTGGGATTACAGGCATCTGCCACCAAGCCCAACTGATTTTTGAATTTTTAGTAGAGACGGGTTTTCCCCATGTTGGCCAGGCTGATCTCGAACTCCTGACTTCAAGTGATCTGTCTGCCTTGGCTGAGGTTATAGGTGTGAGCCATCTCACTCGGCCTGAAACATAGTTCTAAAAAGCTTACTTTTCATTCTTTTTTCTTCCCCCCATTTATTCAATTTAACAAGTGTTGTGGTTGGAAATATAGATTGCTTATTTCTTGAGTACTTACTTTTAAACCTGAGTAAATGCCTAGACATTTGAAAATGCAATAAATTGAAAGCATGTGGTAGCTTATAGAAATATTACAATGCTCACATACACCCAGTATGTCTGAGTGGGTCAAATGGAGTGTCCCTGCCAAATGTGCTGTCTGAATGAGACAGCGATTATGTCACTCATTGGCAATAAACACTTGCGGAGCCATCACTGAGGCTGGCAGGAAGTTAAAAAAAGAGTCTCTGGGGAAACAGCTTGTTCTGCTTCTGGTTCCACGAGATGTAAATATGTCTCTGGAAATGCGTCCGTATATATTTTATTACTTATTACCACATACAAGTTCATCCCTAAGCTAGGGTGCCTGTTGTGATGATGGATTTGAGTACTAGCATTCACTCTTCAAAGGCACAGTTCAGCAACCCCACTCCTGGGGTGAATATGCGCCTGAAATGGGAACTTTTTTCTTTAATGCCCAAAACCCCCGACAGAGCAACCAAAAACCACACCCAAAAATTCTTCCCCATGCTTCCTCAAAGTGTGAATTCATTCTCTTGAGCCAAGATTCACAGAAGACAAGGCGCCGGGCACCCCGCAGCAGAGAAGCCCTCATTCCTAGAAGCTGGAACCCGTGATCCTCTTGTTGGGGCCTGTTAGGGTGATGCTCTGTTGGAACAAACCCCACTCGGAGCTGGGCCCAGTCCCTGGGCAGAGAGCCCGCCCAGTCACATTTGTATCCTAAAGCCAAATATCTTGTCTTATGAGGAAATTAACCAGTTCTCCCAGACGTTTTATGGGAGCAGCAGAGAGGGTGGGTTTGACTGAGGTGAGAGAGAAAAAGGAAGGCCCGGAGAGAGCAGCCAAGCCTCACTGGCTTGGAGTTATTGGGAAAAATGTGAGTTTAGATAAAGGAAAATTCTAAATTATGGAGTATATTTCAAAAGAAATATAATTTAATATTTGAAAGTATACATATAATAAACAGAAATACCCATAGTTATTAGTTAACTAAATGAAAAGGTATAATTTTTCTTTTTTCTTTCTTTGTTTTTCTTTTTTCTTTCTTTTTTTTTTTGAGACAGTCTCCATCTGTGGCCCAGGGTGCAGTGCAGTGGCTTGATCTCAACTCACTGCAATCTTTGCCTCCCGGGTTCAAGCGATTCTCCTGCCTCGGTCTCCTGAGTAGCTGGGATTAAAAGTATGCATCACTACGCCCAGCTAATTTTTGTATCTTTAGTAGAGACAGGGTTTCACCATGTTGGCCAGGCTGGTCCCGAACTCCTTCTCTAGTGATCCGCCCACCTGGGCCTCCCAAAGTGCTGGGATTACAGGTGTGAGCCACTGCACCTGGCCTAAAAAAGTATAATTTTTCTTAGTCCTACATTACACATTAATGTATCAAAAACATTAAAAAGTGATTTTGAACTTTTAAGCAAATACAAATCAGTGCTACCCATACATAAGAATACATTTTAAATTCGTGAAGTTAAAATCAAGGAAGATCTTTGGCTTGTTATTATTAAAGTAATTGTCGCTTAATCATTGCAATAATAACTGCTCTAAGGTTTCTGAAAGGGCATCTGAGAGGTGACACTCTTTGCAATGGAACAATTTGAATTCAAGGACCCATGGGACTTACTTCATTGATAACAGACTTGGACAATACTAATTGGTCTGGAGATGGACATGTGACCAGAGTCTGGCCAATCAGCATGCTGCCTTGAGGTCTGTCTGCCTGCAGTTGGCAGGATAGAGCTTTGTGCTCTCTGGCCATGGGGTAGGTGTTGATGAAGCTGTGAGTCTCCTGTTGCCTGGGGAAAGCCCACCTGCAGCAGTAGACGGAGGCCAACATGCTTAGAGAAGCAGAGATGAAAGGAAGTGAGATAAAGTCCTGCCTGGGCTAAATCCCTGGTCTTTGCCTACCCTACTTGGTTGAATGGATGTATACTGTCCCCTTTCACCGTGGGCAAGCTTATGTTTCTGTTACTTGCAAGCAAAAGGATCTACCGGATCCATTACTCATTAGTATTATTTCCTTGAATTTGCAAGGAAACTTGACACTAAGGCACCAGTGTGAAGTTTGTGGTCATGTTTACGTCGCATCTGTAACTTCATGGGTACTCCTGTAGGCGTTTCTCTGTGTTTACTTATGATTAAAGCATTGCTGATGGGAATGGTATATATTGTTTGATATATTGTTAAACAAAGTTGCACCAATTGGAGTCTTGCTTTACATAGCTGGAAAGTACATCCCATTGTTTGCGTGTGTGCCTGGTTCCTGGATTAGATTGTGAACTCTCTAACAGCAGGGATCTGCAACTTGTCATATTCATATCCCGAAGACCCAGCAGAGTTCTGTCCTATAAAAGGCACCCAGTAAAGGTTGAATGTTCCTTTTTCACACTCCTGGCACTTCCCCCATTCTGCTTTCTACTGGAGATACTTCGCACAGGCCTCAGTTCTCTAAATGTTGCATTAGCTTTTGCTGTAGAGTCCAAGTTCAATGATCTTTGCACCTAGCATGCTCATGGCCCAATGGCAGGCGCTTGATACGTATGTTGATCTGCTCCCAGAAACTTGTATTTGCGAGCAGCGTAATGGAAGCTAAAGCAACTGCATCTTGGATGCTAATGTCAAAAGTTGACTTCTGATTAACCCCAGTTCTGGGAATACCTCTAAGATTACTAATCTCACATGGTTACTGTAAACCCTGCCCTTAGGTCAAAACAACCTTTATGTTATCATAAACACATACTTACCATAAATCCTTCCCCTAGGCAAATGCCCTGTGGTATATAAGCCCTGGGTCTGGAGGGTATCAGGGTGGGAGCCACCATCTCATGGCTGCATGGAACATGGCTTCTGTTCCTAAGCCCCTGTGACATGTTTCTTTCTGAGAAACTGGATTTATCAGCCTCTTTCTGCGGCTTCTCAGCTTCCTTGGTTTTTGGGGGTAGGTTTCATAGAGCTTCTCACTGCAGAACAGGTGTTAAGATTATGCCCTTTTTGGCCAGGCGCGGTGGCTCACACCTGTAATCCCAGCACTTTGGGAGGCAGAGGCGGGCAGATCACAAGGTCAGGAGATCGAGGCCATCCTGGCTAACACAGTGAAACCCCGTCTCTACTAAAAATACAAAAAATTAGCTGGGTGTGGTGGCGGGCGCCTGTAGTCTCAGCTACTTGGGAGGCTGAGGTAGGAGAACAGCATGAACCCGGGAGGCAGAGCTTGCAGTGAGCCGAGATTGTACCACTGCACTCTAGCCTGGGCGAGACAGTGAGACTCTGTCTCAAAAAAAAAAAAAAAAAAAAAAAAGATTATGCACTTTTAGCATCACAATGTGGGGACCAGGGACATCTCTTTTACCTTTACGTTCAAATATATTCTAGAACGTGCACTTCTCCTGGGCATGCTCTAAACAAACTGGACATGCCACTTATTGGAGTTGCTTCACTGTATTTCTTCTTAACTTCTAAATTTTGAGACAATTAAAGGTTCACAGGAAATTGCAAAGATAGTATGGAGGGCCTCCATTCACTCAGGTTCCCCCACTGGTTACATCTTATTTATTTATTTATTGGAGATGGAATCTCACTCTGTAGCCCAGGCTGGAGTACAGTGGCAAAATATCAGCTCACTGCAACCTCTGCCTCTGAGGTTCAAGTGATTCCCCTGCCTCAGCCTCCTGAGTAGCTGGGATTACTGGCGCCCGCCACCACACATGGCTAATTTTTGTATTTGTAGTTGAGACGGGGTTTCACCATGTTGGCCAGGCTGATCTTGAACTCCTGACCTCAGGTGATCTACCCACCTCAGCTTCCCAAAATGTTGGGATTACAGGCGTGAGCCACCGCATCTGGCCAGAAACAATTCCTTAAATGAGGTAGTGAGAGAGAAGAGGGGAGTGGGAGATGGATTCCATGACTCAGTAAGGAATCACTTGAGAGAGCAGCCATGGCACAAACAAGTTAAAGAGGACCACTTCTTAGTGATGAGGACCACCTAACCTGGAGAAGGTTACTGGACTCCTCTGAATTCCAGTTTTCTCATCTGTAAAAATATCATAACAATGTTTAGCTTCATAGTGTTATAAATCTGTACTTCCATATATTAAAGAACAATAAAAGTAGTGGCTGGGTGAAGGAGCTTACACCTGTAATCCCAGCACTTTGGGAGGCTGAGGTGGATGAAGTGCTTGAGCCCAGGAGTTCGAGACCAGCCTGAGCAACATGGCAAAACCTCACCTCTACAAAAAAATACAAAAGTTAGCTGGGCATAGTGGTGTGCACCTGTGGTCCCAGCTACTCGGGAGGCTGAGGTGGGAGGCTCACCTGAGTCTGGGGAGATCAAGGCTGCAGTGAGCCAAGATAGTGCCACTGCACTCCAGCCTGTGTGACAGAGCAGGACCCTGTCTCAACTAAATAAATAAATGAATAAATAAATAAATTAGGCAATTAGTATACATTCTAATTGCTTGGGGAAGCTGTTAAAAATGAAGATTTTGACCGGGTACGGTGGCTCATGCCTGTAATTTCGGCACTTTGGGAGGTCGAGGTGGGAGGGTCATGAGGTCAGGAGATTGAGACCATCCTGGCCAACATGGTGAAACCCCGTCTCTACTAAAAATACAAAAATTAGCTGGGTGTGGTGGCATGTGGCTGTAATCCCAGTTACTTAGGAGGCTGAGGCATGAGAATTGCTTGAACACAGGAGGCAGAGGCTGCAGTGATCCGAGATTGTGCCACTGCCCTCTGGCCTGGCGACAGAGTAAGACCCCATCTCAAAAAAAAACCCAAGGGAAAAAAAAAAAAAAAAAGATTTTAAGGCTCCTCCCAGAAATTCTGACTCAGTCGGCATAGGGTGAGGCCCTGCCCTGGAATCCTCTGGAATCCTCATTCTATAATCAACCCTGGTGATTCTGTTGAAATTGATTTCTAGATTTCAATTTGAGAATTCTTCTGTCCATTGATTCCGAAACCTGGCTGTGATTTATAATTGCCATTATTTAAAAAAATAATGATGCCTGGACCCCACCCCAGATCAATTACACCAGAATTTCTGGGGGTAGAACTTGGAAACTGTATTTGTTAAATACTCCCTGTTGATTCTAACATGAAGCCAGGGCAGGGAGGATCCTAGCTAGACGACCAAATATCTAGGGTGATATTGGCATTCAGTTGCATGCATGGAAAGAGTGGTGTTTACTCATGATTTAAGATGGTTATTTAAACCTTACAACAATTCTATGACATTAGTGTGATTATCTCTACCTTTTGATTTTAAAAACCCAAGGCTTAGAAAAGTTGCATTACTAATTTGAGCGCTGGAACCATCACTGGATTCTGGAGTTAAAGGCCTTTTCTATATATCTTGCTACCTTCTTCCACTAAGAGAAAAACAAATTTAATTTAGTTTTAGAATTGAAATCAACTGATTATCAACATGCCTTAATAAGAAATTGCCCCCATTGAAATCTGTTTTTAAGCATTGTGTTATAAACTTAGGTAGGTCACGTGTGTGTAACCTGAGGAATGATCCATGAACTGGACACAACCTTGTCAATGGGTAAAAACAGTGTTGCTGATTTATATGGAATTTTGGTTATGTGGAAAGAAAGTGAAGTCAGGTCGGGAGCAGTGGCTCACACCTGTAATCCCAGAAATTTGGGAGGCCGAGGCGGGCAGATCACTTGATACCAAGAGTTCAAGACCAGTCTGGCCAACATGGCAATACCTCATCTCTACTAAAAATACAAAAATTAGCTGGGCATGGTGGCACGTGCCTGTAATCCCATCTACTTGGGAGGCTGAGGCATGAATTGCTTGAACCTGGGAGGCAGAGGTTGCAGTGAGCTGAGATCCCACTGCTGCCCTCCAGCCCCGGTGACAAAGTGAGACTCCATCTCAAAAAAATAGAAAGTGAAATCTATTTGTTGCTGGTGGCAAATCCATAAGGGTCTGCAGCAACCTCAATTCTTGCCTCCTCAGAATAAATAATTTGACTGAGGGGCATAAGGCAGAAGGAGAGACTGAGGCAAGTTTTAGAGCAGGAGAGAAAGTTTATTAAAAGCTTTAGAGCAGGAATGAAAGGAAGGAAAATACATTTGGAAGAGGGCCAAGCGGGTGACTTCAGAGATCAAGTATGCAGTTTGACTTTTGACTTAGGGTGTTATGAGAAACAAACTCACCTGTCCAAACCCAAAGAATGGTCTCAGAGACCCGCAGAACAGCAAAAGTGAGACTTTTAATGATAGTCTTGCAAGATTCGGTGTTTGATGGACAGGCACACCCAGTGCAGTTTCAACAAGCAATTTTTATCTCCCAGTGTGCAGGTCCCTCCCCTGGTTCCTCATAGGCTGGGAACACAGTGCTGACAGGCCACTGCACATATGGACAGCTCATGCCAAGGGAAGAATCACAGGGAAAGGGATGCAAGACCCTGGAAGCATGCCAATATGTAACACCGAAGGAAATAATGTATACAGTGACCCATTTCCAAGACAAAGTGCCTTGAATCGGCTTGTTGTGGGATTCAGGAGGATGAGAGAGACCTCAGGTTGAAACAGGAGAATCTTTATTGAGTGCACTCAGGCCCAGCTGACTGACATCCAAAAGACTGGGCCCAGAACAAAGACAGTACTTGACTTTTATACACACTTCATAGAAGGGGGTGGGCTAGCTTGAAGCAAGCTTACAGTGGCGTGAAAGCAGGGATACAGAGGTAGGACAAAGACAGGACTGCACATGACCATTGCCAAGCAACCCAGATGTCCATTATCTAGGTTTGCCTGGGCACACACAGGTTTATCTTATAACCTTCACTATGGTGCCTAGGCAGCTGTAGTTCAGGCCTGCTTAGGCTTCTCATGACCTTTGCTGTACTTCTTAGATAAGACAATATTCGAAGTCACTAGTTACAGAGAACAGGAATCTATAAACTCATTCCATAAAACAAAGGAAAATTGTTTTTCTTTTCCTTGTGTTGAGGGAGTGCTGGGAGAGTCTCCAGAGCACATTAGATAATATTATCAAAACTTTTCCTGGGTCTGGGCTGTGCCTGTTGCTGCCTCTGGGAAAAGTTAGCTTAAAACTTATTTCTCTTTCTTTTTAATTTTGTTTTTCTTTTAATTCCCCCCTCAGGCTTAGGTCAGCAAACTGCAAAACAAACAGAATATACTAGGCCCCTGCTTGGATAGCCAATGCCTGCTTGTCTGCCTCTCCCTCCCTCACTTCTCCACCCCTTAGTTGCCCTCATCCAAACCAAAGAAGTGTAGTCTAAGATGAAAGTTTACTAGCCTGCAAAATAGTTCGTTTTGTCTGTTCTTATCAGCCTGCCCAGTTACTTATGTCATAAATCAAATACTTGAAAAGCCCCAGAGCTGACTAGGATTGCAATGCATTGTGGGCTGCAACAAAACACAGCAAGATGACCTTAAAAAAAAAACACCTAAAGTCCCTACCCAACAATCAATAGGTGATGTCTGGGAAGATTGTGATCCCATGCCTATGTGTTCCCAGCCTGTGAGGCTGCAATCTTTTGGACATAAGTCAGCTGGGCCTGAGTGCACTCAATAAAGATTCTCCTGTTTCAACCTGAGGTCTCTCTCATCCTCCTGAATCCCACAACAAGCCGATTCAAGGCACTTTGTCTTGGAAATGGGTCACTGTATACATTATTTCCTTCAGTTTTACATATTGGCATACTTCTGGGGTCTTACATCCCTTTCCCTGTGATTCTTCCCTTGGCATGAGCTGTCCACATGTGCAGTGGCCTGTCAGCACTTGGGAGGGGCCACACGTGCAGCGTATTTACTGGAGTTCTGCACATACTTGCTTGAGGTGTTTTTCCCTCGCCAATCAAGCGTTCTTCCCTTACCAGTCTAGCATTCCGAGAGGAAGGTCATATACTAGTTAAACTCCGCCATTTTGCCTCTTCATGTACGTGCTTGAGCCCGCTGGCCCAACTGCTGAGATCTTATTGGGAAGTTGCTGATTACCAGTGTGGTTTTTTTCTTCTATCTGTTGGGAGACTGCCTGGGAAAGACGTTTCTCAGGGGTCTAGCTACCTACTGTCATGTATTCTCCCCCATACATACCAGCGACCTCCACTTGCTGCAGGGATGGAAACTCCTTCCAACTGGCCCACTGGCCCAACTTCTGAGATCTTATTGGGAAGCTGCTGATTACCAGTGTGGCTTTTTTCTTCTATCTGCCTGGCAAAGGCAGTCTCCCAACAGATAGATAATTGGCTGCCTACAATTATTATTTTAGAGAGGCAGTTTCACAACGACCTGACCATCATCTGATCGCCACCTGACATTCCTGGTGTGTGTGTTTGTGTGTGGGGGGGGCCCTCTCCTGCCCTGCTCATGTCTGACTAGCTACCTATTGTCATGTATTCTCCCCCATACATACCAGCGACCTCCACTTGCTGCGGGGATGGAGACTCCTTCCAGGAAAACCATTCAGTTCCTCTCAGACAGGTGCTCCCTAGAACAACTGGCCTCTTGTTTCTTCAAGTTGATTCTCAATCATTTTTCTGAATCTCAGTGGAACATCAATTCATGTGCCAAAATGGAAAGAAATATTTAATCCCAAATCTTTTCCCTCAGCAACTCCTTTGCAGTGTTTCATATCTGACACAATCTCTATAGAGGGATATTGACAATGGCCCCATCGTCTTTCCTTTACTTTGTGACATTGAAGAAAACAAAAATATTTCTCTATAAAATATTGAAGGTTGTTGAGCTGAAGAAGGTTAAAATGCAGAGGGTGGATATCGAGGCGCCTTATGCCGGCCTGATGGGAAGACGGTGATTCACAAGGACAAAAAATCTTTCGCTCATTTCCTTTCTTTTCCCATCTAAAGACAGAAGTAAATTCTGTCTTCACTGGAGATGGCTCTGGCTCTTATCAGCTCAGAAACTGGCGCCAGCTGGGCTAGGGGAATCTAGGAGCAAACTTATCTCCCTTCCCACAGTTTTCCCACCTTGAGAGACTGGAAATTTTATATCTCATCACTGCTCTAAGATTTAGTGCTCTTTGATAAGATACTGTTTAAGCAAGGCCTCTAAGCCACTGATTTCGGACAGTTGCTTTCTCCTGCGTGATGGGCATGGCATGCATAAATATAAATGCTTGGTTTTCTCTTGTTCATCTGTGTTTTGTTAACAGGAATCTGTCCCAGCAACAAACTTAGGAGGGTTCAAAAAAGAAATGATCTTTTTTTTTCTCCCCTTCCACATCACCGGCTGCCAGACGACTTGGGAGAGGCCGTGGCCTTGACTCAGGCTTACTCACAGAGCGCCCAGAGCCTGGGGCTGTTTAGACACCGCCATTATCTGCCCCACCCATGGCTCCGTTTACCCATGGATGAAGGAAGGGCTCTTTTCAATTAAATAGATGAATCTTATCTATTTCCTGCATTCACAGAAGGTTTAATAGGGTACAATTTTCTCAGTAGGTCACGACGCAAAAACTTTGATTTTGAAGGTAGACTCTGATTTTGAAAAAGGGACCAATATTCCAGGTTTTAGATTTTTCAGTAGTATTCCAGAATGATAGCTAGAATGCTACTGAGAAGAAGCCTTATGTTTGTGTGATGTATATTTGCACAACCAGCCACTCCCTGATGTGTCTATGCCCAGTGTAATTTCTTCTTTCCTCCTTCACAGGGTCTGCAGTGACAGCTTCAACAAGATGGTTGAATGGCTGCTGGCTCCCCCATTCCATCTTCCGTTAATGGTCTCCAGCATCACCTTGTATCATTATCTTTTCTAGAGCCTCTAAAACAGCCCACAATTCATTCTATCAAGGACCGTCTGGCAAAGCTCGGTTTTCCTCCAACCTGCAGTTGGCACACTACGGGTGTTTATGTATCACTCTGACTTTCCCTAAAGCATGTATTTTAAAAATACCAGCTTTATTGAGATGTAATTTACATACCACAAGGTTTATCCCATTAAAGTATATAATTAAGGTTTTTTTTTGTTTCGTTTTGTTTTGTTTTTTGAGACAAAGTCTCACTCTGTTGCCCAAGCTGGAGTGCAGTGGCGCGATCTCAGCTCACTGCAACTTCCACCTCCCTGGTTCAAGTGATTTTCCTGCCTCAGCTTCCTGAGTAGCTGGGATTACAGGCACATGCCACTGTGCCCAGCTAATTTTTTTTTTTTTTTTTTTTTGTATTTTTAGTAGAGACGGGGTTTCACTATGTTGGCCAGGCTGGTCTTGAACTCCTGACCTCGTGATCCAACCTCCTTGGTCTCCCAAAGTGCTAGGATTACAGGCATGAGCCATGGCACCCGGCTTAATTAATTTTTTTCAAGTTTTTTCACAGAGTGTGCAACCATCACCACACTACCTAATTCCAGACATTTTTATTACTCCTAAAAGAAACCCCATACTGGCCGGGCGCGGTGGCTCACGCCTGTAATCCCAGCACTTTGGGAGGCCAAGGCGGGCAGATCACGAGGTCAGGAGATTGAGACCATCCTGGCTAACACGGTGAAACCCCATCTCTACTAAAAATACAAAAAATTAGCCAGATGTGGTGGCAGGTGCCTGTAGTCCCAGCTACTCGGGAGGCTGAGGCAGAAGAATGGTGTGAACCCAGGAGGCGGAGCTTTCAGTGAGCCGAGATCGCGCCACTGCACTCCAGCCTGGGCGACAGAGAAAGACTCCATCAAAAAAAAAAGAAAGCCCCATACCCATTAACAGTCACTTCTCATTTCACTCCAACCCCACCCCTATCCCCTAGTCCTTGGCTATCACTAATCTACTTTCTGTCTCCATAGATTTGCTTATTCTGGGCATCTGGTATAACTGGAATCATATATCATGTGGCCTTGTGTCTGACTTCTTTCACTTAGCCTGATGTTTTCAAGTTTCATCCATGCTGTGGTACCTGTTGGCACTTCATTTGTTTTTGTGGCTGAGTAATACTCCATTGTATGAATGTGCCACATTTTATTCACCCACTGATCAGTTGAAGTACATTTGGCCTGTTTCTATTTTTAGCTACTATGGATAATGCTGCTATGGGCATTCATGCCCAAGTGGACATATTCTTCAGTTTTGGGGACATGTATAGATGGGCAAAATGGCTGGGTCATATGTTAACTCTATGTAAAGAGTTTATTTTTCTTTTTGTTCATATATGATCCAGATGACAAGTTTAGATCAGAGCTTCTCAAACTTGGCTGTGTAATGAATCACCTGGGGATCTTGTTAAAATGCAGATTCCTGTTCAGTAGGCCTAGGTGGGTCCAAGGTTTTGCATTTCATGGTCAGCTCTCAGGTGATGTGGATCCTGTTTCTCTAACGACTTCACTTTGAGTAACAAGATCTAGATAACTGTTTCCCACGAGAAGACCTCCTGTTAGGGGATTATTTCATTTGACACTGAAAAGGTATAAATACATCGTATCACTATTTTGACAGTGATTGGTCTACCTGATATTCTGTGTGGTCTATATTTAAAGGATCAACTGAAGTGTCAAGTCACTTTAAAAGAGAGCTCTTACATGCTAGTGTTAATTCACCTCTGATTGTTTATTTTAATTTTTATTTTATTTATGTTTTTTGAGACAGAGTCTCGCTCTGTCGCCTTGCTGGAGTGCAGTGGTGCGATCTTGGCTGACTGCAACCTCCAACTCCCGGGTTCAAGTGATTCTCCTGCCTCAGTCTCCCGAGTAGCTGGGATTACTGGCGCATGCCACAAAGCCAAGTTCATTTTTGTATTTTTAGTAGAGATGGGGTTTCACCATGTTGGCCAGGATGGTCTCGATCTCCTGACCTCATGATCTGCTCACTCGGCCTCCTAAAGTGATTACAGGTGTGAGCCACTGCGCCAGCCTATATTTTTTATTTTTTAGAGACAGAATCCCACTCTGTTGCCCAGGCTAGAGTGCAGTGCCATGATCCTAGCTCACTGAAGCCATGAACTCCTGGGCTCAAGCAATCCTCCCACCTCAGCACCTGAGTTGCTGGGACTAAAGTCATGTACCACCATAACCAGCTAATTTTTTAAATTTTTGGTGGAAATGGAGTCTTACTGTGTTGCCCAGTATGGTCTCAAACTCCTGGGCTCAAGCGATCCTCCTGCCTCAGCATCCCAAAGTGCTGGGATTACAGGTGTGCACTACTGCACCCTATTCAAGTCCCAGAGGTTTTGAATGACTGACTTGTTTGTATTTGGCATAGCAGTACTTCTGATAATTAGCATTAAATAAACCCGAACCTACAAATAGCTGGCAAGCTTGTAATGGTGAGCATTAAACATGTAAGAAAATTCAATGACACATTTGAAAAGATAAAACTGCTTGGAAAAGTCTTCAGAATTTACCCTAAAACAATTTTTATAATTTAATTATTGGTACTAAAGATCAAATGTTTGACATATTAGACATTGTGGGAGATCTTCTGAGGCAAGAATATTTTTTCTTGTTCCTACTGTTGTGAAAAAATATTTCTTCTTCATAAAAAATGTTTAAAGATTATCGGGATGTGGATGTGAAAACAGTTTCTCATAAAACTCTATCAATTCTTAGGTTTTGACTGTGAAATAAATTAGCTCCCTATATTTTAAATAGGAAAGATGAGACGATGGACACTTTTTTGATAGATTTCATGGGTATGCAGCCATCTTGTTTACTCCATGTTGTATATTAACTACCATATCCCTAAGCGGTTCCTTCAGCTGTAATTTTATATTTTTGTATTATACTGGTTAACTCAAGTGCTGTTCTGTGTGTGACAGACAACTCTGATACATATTTTCAAAATACTTTTCAGCATTCCAGAACTTTCTTTCACACTTGAACATTTATTAGTATTGTGAATTGCTATACACTTTGGCTATAGATAAGATTATCCAACATGTCTTGGGTGAAAGTCACAGCTTCCACAAAAATAAAATGGTATTTTAGGTGTTGACAAACACGTTCTAGATCAGAGGAGATACTGAGAATCCATGAGTAGTCACAGTGGCTTCCACTCCTTTCCTTATCTAGGCTTACAATACCATTGATTTATCACCTCCACAGACCTTTCATAACTGGCAATCATTTAATCATTCTAACCATAACATCGTAAAAGATGAGGCTTACAGCCGGGTGTGGTGGCTCATGCCTGTAATCCCAGCACTTTGGGAGGCTGAGGCAGGTGGGTCACTTGAGGTCAGGAGTTCATGACCAGCCTGGCCAACATGGTGAAACTCTGTCTCTACTAAAAATATAAAAATTAGCCAGGCATGGTGGCTCGTGCCTGTAATCCCAGCTACTTGGGAGGCTGAGGCAGGAGAATCGCTTGAATCCAGAAGGCAGAGGTTGCAGTAAGCCGAGATCGTGTCACTGCACTCCAGCCTGTGTGACAGAGTGAGACTCCATCTAAAAAAAAAAAAAAAAATTCATTCCCTAATGTGTTCAACCCAATATATAATAATGTGTATTTGTCTCAGAGGAGTCTGAGAAAACTTATTTTCATATGCACAAAGAATTCCTGTAGGTTTATCTCCTAGTTTACATGATTTCTCCCCACCCCCCCATTTTTATAACACCTGTAGGTGTTTTTGGTTAAAATAAAATTAATATTAAATCATAGTTAATAATTATAATACATACGTTTTTATCTAGACTATCTTCTTGAAAGGTAAAAGTATTGGTTTCTCTTCTTGTCATATGTGCTGTTAGCATTAAAAAAAAATCACAAAATCTGTGTATGTTAGTTGAAGCACATTTGGAAATATAAGAAAACAGAGAAAATTAGAAATATTCTACAAGCAATGGATATTCTTAGTTCTTGTATTAGTCTGTTTTCACATGCTAATAAAGACATACCTGAGACTGGGTAATTTATAAAGGAAAGAGGTTTAATTGATTCACAGTTCAGCATGGCTGGGGAGACCTCAGGAACCTTAACAATCATGGCAGAAGGTGAAGCAAACATGTCCTTCTTCACATGGTGGCAGCAAGGAGAAGTATAAGTGAAGAGGGGAAAAAGCCCCTTGTAAAACTATTGGATCTTGTGAGAACTCACTCACTATCATGAAAACAGCATAGAGGTAACTGCCTCCATGATTCAATTACCTCCCACTGGGTCCCTCCCCACAACACGTGGGGATTATGGGAACTACAATTCAAGGTGAGATTTGGGTGGGGACACAGCCAAACCATATCAGCTCTTCTAAAGTCCATTGCTTTGATTACTCATCTGCTGGTTCCAGAGCTTCCTCTTGCCACTTCTGTGAGGCAAGTGAAGCAGGCATGGGGGTAGGAGGATGGAGGAGAAAGCTTGATCTCCTGAGCTGGGCTTTGAATGAAAATGACTGACCCCTGAATGTGCTTATTGGACCAGGCAGTTCTTCAGACCCTGACCAGTAGACCACCCAGTTTCTTGTCTCAGTGGGACCCTATGATTTTTTCCAGGCCAGTTCTGGGGCTCTGCTTATTTGAATATTTGATCTAAGGTTCAAAACATTTGATTTCATGTTCTTAATTCAACTTCATTGCTGTTTAAGTGAAGTCAATTCACCATCAAAGTTTAAAATCTCACTTACTCTAAGGTTGCTCAAACTGTTGTTCCAATAATGTCCTATATAACTAAAGAAAAACTATTTTTTTCTCCTCCTTTTTTCTTTCCTTTTTCTGGTTCAGGGTCCAATACAGATGCAAACATTCATTTAGTTTACCTGGATGGATTTTTAATTTTAATTAATTAATTAATTAACTTTGAGACAGAGTCTCACTCTGTCACCCAGGCTGGAGTGCAGTGGTGGAATCTTGGCTCGCTGCAACCTCCACCTCCTTGGTTCAAGCAATTCTCCTACTTCAGCCTCCCTTGTAGCTGAGATTACAGGTGTTCCACCTCAGCTGGCTAATTTTTGTATTTTTAGTAGAGACAGGGTTTCACCATCTTGGCCAGGCTGGTCTTGAACTCTTGACCTCAAGTGATTCACCTGCCTTGGCCTCCCAAAGTGCTGGGATTACAGGTGTGAGCCAGCATGCCTGGACTGTATTTTCTAAAAATCAACTTTTTTGAGGTAGAATGTACACATAATAAAATGCACCACTTTAGGTGTGCAGTCCAGTGAATTTTGACCAATCCATGCTTCCATATGTCCACCACTTCAATGAAGATATGGAACATTTCCATCACCCTAAAAGATTCTCTTTGCTCCTTCCCAGTCAATCTCATTCCTGGTCTTAGGCAACCTCTGATCTCTTTCTGTTATTTTAGATGAGATTTATCCTGTTTACAGTTTTGTGCAAGTGAAATGATACAGTCTGTACTCTTTTGTGTCCAACTTCTTTAATTCAGCATAGCATTTTGAAATTCATATATATTACTATATATAATATATAAACATATTATTTTATGTTTTGTTTTTTTGTTTCATTGTTCATTAAAAAATCAGAGTAGCATTCTACTGTATGGACATCTAAGATTTGTTTATCTGTTGATAGACATTTGTGTTGTTTTCTTTCTTTTTCTTTTTTTTGGTATTAAAAATAAAGCTGTTATGAGTATGTTTGTACATGTCTTTGTGTGAATATATGTTTTCATGTCTCTTGGGCAAAACTGCTGGATTTTAGGCTAAGGGTATATTTTTATTTACAAGAAACTGCCAAATTACTTTCTAAAGTAACTATACCATGTTGCATTCCCATCGGCAATGTATAAGAGTTCCAGTTCCTCCACATTCTCGCCAATAGTTTATGTGCCCAGTTGTTTTAACTTTAGCAATTAAGATTGTACAGTAATATCTCATTATGATTTCAATTTATAGTTCCCTGATAATCAATGATGTTGAATATCAGCCAATAAGATTTTAAATTTACAGACAATAATAACTTCTATCATGCACCTACAATATGCTAAACTAAGTTTGAGCACTTTATTTGTATTATTTCACTCTCATAACTACCCTGTGAGGTAGGTACTACTATCATTCCTGTATTAAAAATGAAGAATGTAAGGCACAGGAAAGAAAGCAATTGGTCCAGGTTCACACAGCTAGTAAGTGTGAAGCCAAGTATTAAACCTGAGTCCAGAACCTGTACTCTCAACTGCTATCTAACACTTGACCTACGAGTGGTGTCTAATAAAAACCTAACACTCTTTCTTGACTGCTTCAAACTCTTTCTCTTGCAGATTGGTTTTCTTCTTCCCCCTTGCCCTCTGTCTTGTTCTGGTCTTGCTGGTGCCCTCACCCTGAAGCCTTTCCTTAATTAGTGAAATGCCTGCCTAGAAAAAAATAATCCATTTTATCTAGCAATTTCCTCCCTTTCTTGTATCCAGAGGCTGTTTACATCTTCTTTTTTTTTTTTTAAATTGCAATTTCTTTTCTCTCTCTCTCTCTCTTTTTGAGACAGGATCTTGCTCTGCTGCTTAGCCTGAAATGCTAATTAAGTGGCATGATTATGGCTCACTGCAGCCTCAGTCTCTGGGCTCAAGTGACTCTCCCATCTCAGTCTCCCGAGTAATCGGGACTACAGGCAGATGCCACCACACCCGGCTGACTTTTGTGTTTTTTGTAGAGACAGGATTTCACTATGCTGCCCAGGCTGGTCTCGAACTCCTGGGCTCAGGAGATCTGCCTGCCTCAGCCTCCCAAACTGCTGGAATGACAGGCATGAACCACCATGCCTGGCCTCTTTTTTCTTTTTTAAACTTTTGTTATGAAACATTTCAAACACAGAGAAAATACTTTGTGAACCTTCACTTTGTCTCTTCACTTTATCTGTAAAAATATTAGTAATTATCTTAAATCAAGGAGGATTTTAAGAAATCATAACTCTGATATCATTATTACCCTTGAAAAAAATTATATCAGCTTCTTAGTATCATCAATAAATCTCCTTGGTCTTCTCATTAATTTGTTTTATGGCCAGTGTGAAGCAAAATACTTATGATCATTTGATATATCTCATAAATTTACTTGAATTTATAGGTTCCCCTTTGAACTCTTTTTTTTGTCCTTGAAGTTTAATTGTTGAAGAAAACAGGTTGTATGCTTATAAAGTTTCCTATAATCTGAATTTTTTTGACCGAATCTTGTAGTATAGTTTAAAGTGCTCCTCTGTTCTTTATATTTCCTGAAATTTGTAGTCAGATCCAGAAACTTGATCATATTCGGGTTCAATTTGTTTTGCTTAGACCACTTCAAAGATGATGCTGTGAGCTTCCCTCCCAAAATAGACAATATCTGATTGTGTCTCTTCTTGAGATGGTATCAGCCATTGATAATCATAGCCTAAAATATATGAATTCATTAGGAGTTGTATTCCTATCATTTCTTCTGTATATATTAGCTGAAATATATCTACAGAGAGAAAACTTCTCCTTATCTACTATGTAGTTATTTAAGATTTGTAGAGGAAAAACAAAACAAATGTTGGGCGCTTTCTCTTTTGCACTGGTTTTCAAAACAGTAAGTTGGTTAGGAGATGGTGTTCTTTTTTTTTTTTTTTTGAGATGGAGTCTGGCTCTGTTGTCCAGGCTGGAGTGTAGTGGCGTGATCTCGGCTCACTGCAATCTCCGCTTCCCAGGTTCAAGTGATTTTCCTGCCTCAGCCTCCTGAGTAGCTGGGATTACAGGTGTGCACCTCCACGCCCAGCTAATTTTTGTATTTTTAGTGGAGACTGGGTTCACCATGTTGGCCAGGTTAGCCTTGAACTCCTGACTTCAAGTGATCCATCCACCTTGGCCTCCCAAAGTGCTGGGATTATAGGCATGAGCCACTGTGCCTGGACAGTTATGTTCTTCAAGATAGTAGAAGAATGCAAATATGATATGATGATGCTGGTCCCTTTGCCAATAATTAATCATACAAACTCTTTTAGTACAGTCTCATCCTTGGTTTTCCTGGAGAACATGCCAATGCTAATGGGAAATTAGGCACCGTATGCCAGAAGACGAGCACAAGGAGTCATGTGGCACTTTTCATCTTCAAAGCATTTCAGGGCTAATTATTTCTCCCATCTCCCCAAAGAAATAGGTGTTATTAACTTCATTTTAAAGATAAGAAAATGGAGACTTAAAGAAGGCATGAGAGCCACCTGCCCCAAGCTAAGAGGGCGTCACCATGAGAGATGAGATTGTAATTTATATGTGGCTTGATTTTTAATTTCATCCTGAGGAAGGGAGGTCCAGGGAGAGCCAGAGAAAAGGGAACTGGGGATCTCTGACTCCGTTCTGATGCCAGGAGTTGTGCAGTGTGTGGAGACTTGAAGAAACGCTGTGGCATGGGCGTTATCAATGAAGTATTTGATGCTGTAGTGCCTGACCCGTGGCAGGTGATGAGTGGATGTTTGTTAGCTCACCATACACAATTTGCAACTGTAAATCTCTATCCTGTGACAAGGACAGGAAACTCCTCACTAGATTCAGACTTCTCAATTACTGCACAGCAGGCAGTTGGAAGATGACAGTTATTTTTTTTTTCCCCCTCTGGGTTAGAACAATTTAGTTTACACTGATTACCTCTTATATACAGCAAAGAAAATATTAATATTTATACTAAGCTTGGAACATAGTCTGTGCTGAAAGACCCCAGGTAATTGTGAGCCTGAATCAAACAAGAGGTCATATAATTCTTGGGACTCAGTCTTCTGAACATCTGGGCTGGTATTTGACTTTTCCACGGTAGAGATGTTGAAGTTAAAATAATTCCAACATCTTGGAGCTGGAATGTACAAAACTTGTGTTCTCCACCCAGAACAATTGCCCTAACAGCCCATAATCACCTGGTCCTCAAGTAAGCTTGCATCATCAGCACCAAACCCACTGTGGGTGGTGCCAGTATGGGGAAAGTCAATCAACAGAAGGTGTTTCCAAAAGGAAGAAACCTGGAAACCTCTTTCTGACATTCATTTTTGTTTCTTTGTTTTTAGAGACAAGGTCTTGCACTGTCACTCAGGCTGGAGGGCAAGGCGTGATCATGGCTCACTGTAGCCTCCTGGGCTCAAGTGATCCTCCCACCTTGGCCTCCCAAAGTGCTAGGATTACAGGCATGTGCCACCACACCTGGCTAATTTTTAACTTTTTTGTAAAGATGGGGTCTCAGTATGTTGCTCAGGCTGTTCTCGAACCCCTGGTTTAAAGTATTTCTCCCACCTCTGCCTCTCAAAATGCTGGGATTACAGGTGTGAGCCACTGTGCCTGGCCTAGATTTTTCTTATTTGTTACCTAACAACATCTCCTAGCCTAAAACCCATTTGGTGAGCTTTATGATGACTTGGCAATTTATCTTCTCTTTGAAAAGAATGGCTAACACCTTCCATGTACTGTAGACTTTTAGTTTATGACTCAAATGCCATGTTACTCTTTGTGCTCATTTTCTGGCATGAGGTGTCAGATTTCCCATTACTGGGCGAGAAATCTCTCTGTTTAGTTTTCATCTTATGTCTCTTCTCTCTATTTAATTCATAACTCACGTGCCAATAACCTATTAATTGGCTTTTTTTTTTTTAAAATCTAAAGGAATTGCATTTCTTTTTAGTTTTTCTCCTTCCTTAACTTCAAGCTAGCATTGATGCTATGGTTGCTCAGCTACTTAGAGGCATTCTTGTAATTGTTTGGACAGGGAAAGTGGAAGGGGAGAGGTCCTGTCCCTCTTACATAGCCTCCTCCTGCTGTGAACCCACCCAGATGTGCCCCACTTTCCTCTGGCTGTTTTTTCCCTGGCTAATGATATCTTCCTGTCATGACTAATGACAGTAGGGAAACACTGGTTTGCTCATCAACTCCTGGAATACAGGAGCTTGAGAAAAGTAGGTTTATGACTAATATCAAGGACACATTATTTGACATAAGAAGAGAAAATGAACCATCTTTGCCATCCTAGCAAGTGATGCATGTAATTCAGTTAGGGGTACGCTCCGTGATGAGGGACCCCAGGGGGGCATCTGCCGTGGACACCAGTCATGCTCTCCAGGGGGGTGAGCATGGTGTGGACCAAGTGAGTCTACATGGTGGTCTGGCTTTGTGCTGAGTCTTTGGGCTTCCTCTTCAAAACCTCCTTTGAAAAGGAAACTGATAATACACCTTGAGAGAATTACCTTTGGTTCATTCATTTTCTTCCATTCTTTTTTTTTCTTTTTTTTTTTTTGAGACAAGGTCTTGCTCTGTTGCCAAGGCTGGAGTGCAGTGATGTGATCTCAGCTCACTGCAGCCTCTGCCTCCCAAGTTCAAGTGATTCTCCTGCCTCAGCCTCCTGAGTAGCTGGGATTACAGGTGCATGCCACCATGCCCAGCTAAGTTTTTTACTTTTAGTAGAGACGGGTTTTCACCATGTTGACCAGGCTCATCTCGAACTCCGGACCTCAAGTGATTCACCTGCCTTGGCTTCCCAAAGTGCTGGGATTACAGGTGTGAGCCTCCACACCTGGCCTCCAATCCTTTTTTTAAAAGACAGTGGAAGGCAGTATGGCATTTGTACAGTTTCACTGAGTTCTGAGTGTGAGTTTGACTTTATTCCTTACTAGTAATTACTTAAATTTCTAATATCACTTTTCTCATTTGTAAAATAGAGATCATAATACATAACTGACTGATTTATTGTGAGGTTTGAAATAGATAATATGTATATAAAGGCTGGGTATACAATAACAACTAATAAACTGCAAAGCAACATAATTACAATAATATGTGTTGTTGATCATGTTAATGATAGATATTTATTTAATATGAAGTATTACATGTACACTCCCCTCTTTGAAATCTTAATCTCCTTTCTCACTATGAATTTTTATTCTTGTTTTTTGTGTTGTAAGGCACCATAACCCAAAGATAGAAAGTGAAAACTTCACATAAATTGTGTGTGTGTGCGTGTGTGTGAATGTGATATGGTTAATGATTCTTAATTCTTCTCAAGCTTTAAAGACTATCAGTTTTTCTTCCAGTTAAAAAATCTTGAAATATATTAATATAGCCAGGCGCAGTGGCTCAAGCCTGTAATCCCAGCACTTTGGGAGGCTGAGACGGGCGGATCACGAGGTCAGGAGATCGAGAACATCCTGGCTAATACGGTGAAACCCCGTCTCTACCAAAAAATAAAAAAAGCGAGACTCCATCTAAAAAAAAAAAAAAAAAAGAAAAAAGAAATATAGTAATACAAATACAGACAAAAATTTTCTGTCTATACTTACTATTGAGGTAAAACTAATCTCTCTGAGGTTTGTAACCTCACTACAGCTTTTAGAGTACAAAAATCATGATAGTTAACATTTCTTGAACACTTACTGGTGGCAGGCAATATTCTAAGCCTTTTGCATGTATTATCTCATTTTGTCTTCGTTATAACCTTATGAGGAATTGCTAATGTCACCTCCATTTTGCAGATGAAAGGATTGAGGCAAAGTGAAATGTACTCATTCGCTCAAGGCCATGGTGTCATTAATGGCAGAGTGGGAACCAGCCAGTCTTATGCTAGAATCAGTGCTGGCCATTGGATCACCTGTGGTCAATGCAGAACCTGCCAGAAGCTTGTGATTCTGAAAGTGTGGTTTGTGAACAACTAGTTCTGAACCACCCAAAGGGATTCACGTTCCTGGGTCTTACCCTAGACCTCTAAATCCCAGGTCTCTGAGGATTTGGGTCTGGAAATGTGAAAGTTGATTGAACTTCTTCACCTGTCCTCCACACACATTATTCCTTCTTGATTCTGATGTGCAGTGATGTTGAAGGACCACTAGCATAAGGATCTTTATCGAGTTGGATTAAAAAAAACCTTTGATTTACTTGCTATAATGTTTAATTCTTTCTTTATATATCAGAATATTAAAATAGCAACACCATCCTTCATGGACACCACTTCCTGTCCTAACAATCATTGTCTGCATGATGCCATTATGAGAGGTAATTGACTGGTTTCTACTACTAGACTAAGACAAGTTTATTTAATGTGTAGTGTGAAAAGAACTTCCTTGTGAGTTCTAGGAGAGGGAGTAGGGATGTACAGATAAACTGTGGTCCCTGGCCTCCCCATGGCTCAGGGTCTAGAGAGGAACCAGGCACGAATGCAAATAATATAAGGGGGTCTTCAAAAAGTTCATCAAAAATGTGTATCACAAAAAAACAATACATGGATTTCATTTTTTTTGTATCAAAATAAACCCATACTAAACTAGTTACAACATGTCTGAACAGGATCTAGTTTGAGGTGCTAAGAAACATAAGACATCAGTTTGAAAACAGCCCCTGTCAAAGCAATGTGAATTCTGCCAAAATTGAAACAAGACCAAACATCAAATTTATGGTGAAGCTTGAGTGCAAGAATGGTGAAATCACTGATGCTCTGTGAAAAGTTTATGGAGACAATGCCTGAAAGAAATTGGCAGTTTACAAATAGATAACTCATTTTAAGTAGGGATGAGAAGATATTGAAGATTGTGAAGAAAAAATTCATTCTGTTTGTGCCCTAATTGAAGAGGACTAATGATTAACAGCACAAACAATAGCTAACACCATTGACATCTCAGATGCTTCAGCGTACACAATTCTGATTGAAAAATTAAAACTGAGCAAACTTTCTACTCGATGGGTGCCAAAACTGTTACAGCCAGATCAGCTGTAGACAAGAGCAGAGCTTTCAATTGAAGTTTTACACAAGTGGGATCAAGATCCTGAAGCATCCTTTGAAGAACTATTATAGGAAGTGCAACACGGCTTTACCAGTACAACACTGAATGCAAAGCACCATCACAGCAATGGCTACCAAGAGGCAGAAGTGGACCAGCGAAAGTGGACTGGTCAGGAGCAAAGGTTATCACAACGATTTTCTGGGACACTCAATGCATTTTGCTTGTTGACTTTCTGGAGAGCCAAAGAACAATAACATTTGCTTATTCTGAGAGCATTCTGAGAAAATCAACCAAAATGTTATCGTTTAAACACCGGAGAAAACTTCACCAGAGAGCCCCTCTCTACCATGACAATGCTCCAGTTTGTTCCTCTCACCAGATGAGGGCAGTTGTGCGAGAGTTTCGATGGGAAATCATTAGGCATCCACCTTACAGTCCTAATTTGGCTCCTTCTGACTTCTTTTTGCTTCCTAATTGTAAAAAAATAATAAAAATCTTTAAAGGATAGCCATTTTTTTCCAGCGATAATGAAAAAGGGACTGCACTGACATAAATTCCCAGTAGTCTCCTTTCTTCAGAGATGGACTACGTGGCTGATACCATCACCTGCAAAAGTGTCTTGAACTTGATGCAGCTTACATTGAGAAGCAGAGTTTATATTCTTAATTTTTATCTTTATGGTTCAAATTTTCCATGAATTTTTGAAGTCCCCTGATATGCGGGTGTGAGTGAAGAGGCAAAAGTACAGAATGGGACTCATGAAGAAGTGTCCGTTCTCAAGTTTCTACAGGGGGCAGTCTTGGAGCTACAAGTGAATCTCACAGTCTTCCACGTCTGGGAGAAATTGAAGCCGCTGGATAGAAGGAGTCACTCTTAAATCCGGTTTTAGGAGGCAGAGACCTGGACAGAGTTCTTATCTGCAGAGTCTAGTGCAGTGCTTTACATACCTAGTACAGGCTGATTCATACATCTCCCCCACCCCTGCCAAATGACCCTCGAAGACTTCATGAAAATTTCCTCCCTTCCCATGGGGTGGGGATGGTTAATGGGTACAAAAAATAACTGGAAAGAATGCATAAGATCTAGTATTTGTTTTTTTTTTTTTTTTTTTTTGAGATCGAGTTCGGTTTCTAGGCTCAGCTGAGTGCAGTGGCCAGATCTCGGTTCACTGCAAGCTCCGGGCCTCCCTGTTCACACGCCATTCTCTGCCTCAGCCTCCTGGTAGCTGGGACTACAGGCACCCGGGCCACTACCTCGCTAGTTTTTTTGTATTTTTTTAATAGAGACGGGTTTCACCGTGTTAGCTGTGATGGTCTCATCTCCCGACTCGGGTGATCCCGCCTCCCAAAGTGCTGGGATTACAGGCTTGAGCCACCGTGCCCGGCCAAGATCTAGTATTTGATAGCACAACAGGGTGACTATAGTCAATAGTAATTTAATTGTACATTTAAAAATGACTAAAAGTATAATTGGATTATTTGTAACACAAAGAATAAATGCTTGAGGGGATGGAGGCCCCATTCTCCATGATGTGATGATTACACATTGCATGCCTGTAATAAAGTATCTCATGTACGCCATAAATATGTACACTTACAGTGTACGCAGAAAAATAAACAATTAAAACGAAATGCCTCCCTTTCCAAGTAAAGCCAGTTCACTTTATGTTTCTGAGGCCTGTAAATTCCTGCGTTCTCTCTCCTCTTAAATTGGTCCTGACACCACATAGAACTAAGTGCTTGTTAGAGGAAAAAGTATTTCATATCAATATATTTCTATATAATAACAATTATAAATATATATGTTTTGAATTGTTATATAAACATATTTATAATACAAATATATATTTAAAATATATAATAAAAATATATAAGTATATATAATATAAATATATAATATATAAATATGTATGTATACTATATATTTATGTATTATATGTTTATATACAACAATTATAAAATACATATTTATAATTGTTACATATAAACATGTTTATATATAATATATAATATATCTATATATTATATAAATATTATATGTATATTTATATGTTTTATATATTTATATATTTTGTGTGTGTGTGTGTATATATATTTTTTAGAGACAGAGTCTCACTCTGTTGCTCAGGTTGGAGTGCAGTAGCGTGATCTTGATGCACTGCAATCTCACCGCTTCCCAGGTTCAAACGATTCTCCTACCTCAGCCTCCCAAGTAGCTGGGATTACAGGCGCCTGCCACTACGCCTGGCTAAGTTTTGTATTTTTAGTAGAGACAGGGTTTCGTCATGTTGGCCAGGCTGGTCTGGAACTCTCGCCCTCCTCGGCCTCCCAAAGTGCTGGGATTACAGGCATAAGCCACTGCACCCGGCTGTGTTTTTAAAATTTAATACAGGAATAGGTATATTTAATCTCAGATTATGGTCAAGAACATAACGTTTAACACGTGGGTATAGTATGTTTGCTAAGAATACCACCTGGGTCTAAATTAGGTTCTACCATTCACTAACGTTGTGACCTGGGGGAAGTTACTTAATAGCCCTAGGCACCTGCATGCTTTTTCTTTCCATTTATAAATTGGGATGAAAATAGACCTTACATAAAGTGTTATCGCAAAGCATGTATAAAAGGTCTTCCTCACATAACTTTAAAAAATGCTCACACGAGGTGCTGCGGTGTATATTCTTCACCATTTGGAAACAAGGGTTTGGACTTAGTAGAAGCAAGCTTCCTTTAGAGAAGAGCTGCGCTTCTCCTTGGCAAATTTCAGTTGCATCACCTATCAAGGCAGAGATCATGGCGTGCAACTGAGTCAGCACACTGGCTGATGCTACAGGGGAGGAGGAGGGAGAAAGAGGTCAGGTGTGTTCCCATTTGAGCAGCTCTCCCCTGAGGTGGCTGATACTCTCAGAGGTGCTCCTGAGCACCCCAGAGTCCTGGGCTTGGGCTCTCCTCAACCTGGCTCACCTGGGGTGTGGGTGGCGGTAGGGCTGGTGTGCCAAGGGCTGGTTGCTCATCTCAGGATGACATCAGCTTCTGTTGGGCAGCTAAGAGGTCCTATGCCTCACAAAGATGCTCTGGAATTTCCACTGCTTAAGAAGTGCAACTTTTTAATCATAAGAAATGATGTACGGTGATTGTTGAAAATTTGCAAGATGCGCCAAAGATATGGAAAAATAATCTTTAATTTTGCCAGCCAGAAATAACTATTATTAAAATTATTTAGGCCAGGAGCAGTGGCTCACACCTGCAATCACAGCACTTTGGGAGCCCCAGCCGGGCGGATCACCTGAGGTCAGGAGTTTGAGACGAGCCTGGCTAACATGGCAAAACCCTGTCTACTAAAAATACAAAAATTAGCAGGGCATGGTGGCACATGCCTGTAGTCCCAGCTACGTGGGAGGCTGAGGCAGGAGAATCACTTGAACCCAGGAGGCAGAGGTTGCAGTAAGCCAGTAGAAATTAGGAGCTTCTGCTTCTTGTTATAAAGCACTTAAGGGTTGCTTAATTTTGTATTAGCAAATTAGATATTTAGAGGACTTGAAGAAAATATATAAAATAAATTTTTTTTTGAGATGGAATTTTGCTCTTGTCACCTAGGCTGGAGTGCAGTGGCCTAAGGGATTTGTCACTCAATTTTTAGCTCAGATATGCCTTTACACGTAGTATTAAGCATTTTATTTATTCGTATATATTTTTAATAGTACTGTGTGTTGCTATGTTGCCCAGGCTGGTCTCAGACGCTGAACACAAGTGATCCTCCTGCGTTGGCCTTCCAAAGTGTTAGAATTACAGGTGTGAGCCACCGCGCCTGGCTAATGAAGCATTTTAGAGGCAAATTGTGCCACTTCTACTATCTGGTTTTGGTTTAACTTTGGGGTCCTGTTTAACTCTATTTTTTTCACTGTGGTCTTTTTTTTTTTCTTAAGTTTGCTTCTTAGA
This sequence comes from Papio anubis, assembly GCF_008728515.1. NCBI lineage: Eukaryota > Metazoa > Chordata > Mammalia > Primates > Cercopithecidae > Papio > Papio anubis. The sequence continues at coordinate 56,211,261 of NC_044994.1, forward strand.
AAACTTCACATAACTTGTTTTCTGTAACAGTTTATCATTTAATATAAAATTTCTTCTAGACAAACACCAGAAGTTGAAAAGACACAAAGTATGAAATAAATCCTCAAAATAGAGTAGTTAGGGTAAAGAATTATAAATCTGGGGCTTTTAAAATAGCTTTTTTACCATCTCAGTCAGAAACTTTAAAGCAGTCACTCTGTCTTCCCTGACTCAGTTTCCCCACAAGTGAAAAGGACATAATAGTCCTCAGTGACTAGTTAGGATCCTTGATCGTGAACTGTGAATGGCTGGAAACATGGAAGGCTAATATTATTCCACTATTGTATGCGAGAGGCATCATGTGAATTAGTGGGAATCACCTTTATCAGTGAAGAAAAAAATCACTTGATGATTTGTAGGAATCTGGGGAGAATGCTCAGAATTTGTGGCTGAAAGTTCTCTTAGGAAAAGAGAGAGAGAGATTGAGCGAGAGTGAGAGAGAGACAGAGAGAGAGAGAGAGAGAGAAAGCGAGAGGCACATGCTAGAACAAAGCTCTTTTGATTTGTTCCTGGGAGTGGCTGGGTGTGTCAAATCATCCCTCAGCCTGGATGCTGAGTAATCAAGTTATAATATTTGCAGAGCTTCTACCTATAGGTTAGAAAAAGCCCCAACAAAACAGTCTCCTAGGTTATTAAATATTTGGTCCAATGATTACTTGTGTTGAACTAGAGGAAGTTATTGCTTCATAAAATTGTACAATGAATGAATGAATAATTCATTCTTTGAGCTATGTATCTCCCCTTCAAAAAACCTGCTCTTTTTAATATATAGTCAATAAAATGGTTTTTGTGCAAATAAAAAGAGGGGAAAACATTATGGATTATTTTTGACATTATAGAGCAAATGCTTTTTCCTGCAAACAGGTGTATTCTTTTTCCCTAAATATTTTTTAAAAAAATCATTTATTTGGAGGGGCACCGTAGCTAATGCCTGTAATCCTAGCACTTTGGGAGGCTGAGGTGGGCAGATCAAGAGGTCAGGAGATCAACACCATCCTGGCCAACATGGTGAAACTCTGTCCCTACTAAAAATACAAAAATTAACCGGGCATGGTGGCGGGCGCCTGTAATCCCAGCTACTCGGGAGGCTGAGGCAGGAGACTCGCTTGAACCTGGGAGGTGGAGGTTGCAGTGAGCTGAGATCGTGCCACTGCACTCCAGCCTGGGCGACAGAGTGAGACTCCATCTCAAAAAAAAAAAAATCATTTATTTTACAAATATAAAGTGTTTGGGATGAATCAGATGCACTGGTCTTCAGTACATACAAAGATAACTGGAGGAAAGGTAGCTGGTATTTAAGGAAATGTCAAACTGACTTCAAATTTATGGGCTGAATTCATCCTTAGTTGAATTACTGTCAAGTAGCATTATTTCCCACTCATTCATTCTCTACCCACTATGTGCCAGGTACCCACTATGTGCCAGATACTATTCTAAGTTCTTGGACTACATCAGTGAATAAAACAGACCAAAAAAACCTGCTTAGATTTTAGCTGAAGGAGGCCATCAACAGTAAACATAATAAGTGAATTGCATAGTATATCATATCATATAGAAAACTTTAAAATCTGGCTTTATATCTGCTTCGTATAGGTTCAAATTTCATCAGGAAGAAGGGAGATCAAAAATACTTGAGAGTTGACTATTCATGGGCCCACATAAAAAGCTTTTCATGAGGCAAGAGACTGGAGATTGTAACAGGATAATAACACCTGTAAAATAACTTTGTTATTTTGATATTGTTGCTGTCTGAGTTATTACTATGAGTAGAACCTTTTTTCTTATAAGTCTGATGCTTCTAAGTCCACATGTTAGCATGATTGACACGACAACTTTGTTCTTTCCAGGCATTTCCTTCAGGATATATATATTTTTTTAAACAGTATAACAATTAGTGTAGGTATCTGACTTACAGAAATGCAAAGTTAAACTGTAGTTGGCTTGAGATCCATAGTTAGGTCTTATTCTGGGTCTTGCCCAGGGTCTGACAAACTCAACAAATGCTTATTCAGTCAATCACAGACTCCAATCAAAATGTCTAGTTAAAACAGGGAAGCAGAGTAGAAACCTGTTGAATGCAGAAGACATTCTTGAGGCCACTCTTTCCTAAAATTAATCAGCAGGCATGTTCTCCAGAAACTAATTTGAAATTGTGTAATTTAAAAAACATGAACTACTTGTATAACTCCATCTTCTCCCACTTTTCTGTTTTCTAGTGTCTTTTTAGATAGAATTCTAAAGAACTTAAAATTATGGCTGCCGTGGTAAAGAATATTACTGGGAAACGGGTCTTCTCAGTCAAATAGAATCACACTTTTAATACTCTTACCACTGAATGGGAACCACTTTTTTTTTTTCCTACTGTTCTGCCTAAATCAACAGTGTGTTTTGTCAATGATGTCATACCTGAGACTTGTGAGTCCTTGCCTTACTTGGGTTCAGTGAGAGAATGAGAACATTTGGGTACAGGGTCTGACCTCCAGAGATACTTCAACAAGTGAAAATTTTTGACAGGGAATGTTCTGTTTAATCTTTTGTTAACATACCTGTCCAATATACCTTGTGTCATCCCAGCTCTGGACCTCCATTCTTAGGCTTAAATGGTCTCCCGATGTCCAATGACGTTGCCTCCGTGATCCTTCCCCAGTCATAGCCAGACTGAAAAGGTTACACTCATCTCTGAACTCCTTTTGTCCTTTGCACCTCTCTTATGTCCCTTATTACATACCTCCAGATATTTTCTTTTGTTTCTTATCCTACTGTACCCTTTGGGGAAAGGGAACATGTCTTATAGCCCCAGTCAAATGGTGCCTCTACCTTTCATACAGTTAGAATCACCCAAAGGCATTTCGTTTGGACTTCCTTGGGTGTCGTTGAATTCCTGTCATTGGAAATGTTTCTGCCCAGGCTGAGCAAGCACTGAACAGGAGTGTTTTAGAGGGAATTAAAACATCAAAAAGGAGAATAGAGAAGCTCTACCATTTAAGTGCAAGTCCCTTGAAATCTGTAGACCACAGTAGCAAGCACGAAGCAGGTGTTCAATAAATGTGGTGAATTCAATGTCAATAACATGATACAGCCTTTTGTCCACTATTCCCCAGGCCTGCCTAACTAATGGGCAAAGTGGTATTAATTGCCATCATTAGGAAGCACATGCTATGTGCCAGAAACTATGTAAGAATTGTCTCTTCATCCATCTCTGTCTATATCTCATTTTATAGATCTTACTGACAAATGAGGACTATATATAGATCTCATTTTACAGATGAGGAATCTGAAGCTAAAGAGATTAAGCAATTTGCTCAGGATTTCTCAAGCAATGAGTGGTTAGATTTAGTTTGCAAATTTATGACTCTGCTCCTAAATTCTCATTTTCCCTCCTACAGCTGGATACTAGAATTTTTAAGAAGCATCTTTCCACACCTCCTCACCTATGACCTTCCCTCCACTTGCTCCACTGATGCCTAAAATTCTGTTTTTGGAGTTCACTTAGTTTATGGCTTTGATCCCGGTTAACATTAAAATACCCAGGACATGGGGGAGGGGAAGCTGTTGATCAATCTTAGTTTAGTAAGTTTAGTATAGCGAGTTGCTCTTATTCATTAGTCAACAAGCACTTATTGACTGCAGACTGTACATCAAGACTGTACCAAGCGTTGGTGTTATAAAAATGAACGAAGCTTGGCCCTTACCTTTAAAATTGTTGTAGTCACATATAGGATAATGTAAGAGATTATTATGAAACAATGTAGTAAACGCACAACAGGGAATTCTAGATAAGCACAGCAGAAAAGCAACCAGATCAGTTTCAGGTCCTTTCCTGAGACTGATTCGGCTGGAAGGGAGTAGGTCCCACCAAATGGAGCTGTGGGAAGACAGGAGGACAAAAGCAGGCTCCGCAAAGAGATTTCAGAGCAGAGCTGCATACTCCTTTTTCATTTTGTTTCTTTGGCTCTGTTACCCAGGTTGAAGTACAGTGGTGAGCTCACGGCTCACTGCAGCTTTGCCCTCCCAGGCTCAAGCGATCCTCCCATCTCAGCTTCCCAGGTAACTGGGACCACAGGCATGTGCCACCACACTAGGCTATTGTTTTGCATTTTTTGTATAGATGGGATCTCACCATGATGCCCAGGTTGGTCACAAACTCCTGGGCTCAAGCGATCTGCTCACCTCAACCTCCCAGAATGCTGGGATTACAGGTGTGAGCCACCACACCAGGCCTGAGTAATCCTAATCACAGGATTTTAAAAAGAAACTTCCTGCGCCACCCATTAACCATATCTCCTATCACTTTGGTAGTAAATATTTTGCTAATAGTACCTAATTTTTAAGTAGGCACTGTGTTTATACATATATCCATTTCTTCTTTTTTAAATTGCCTTTTGGTTTAATGGGCAGCTACCTCTTTTGGCATCTAGCAGAATGAGCTGCTGCAGTTTACACAAAAAGAATGGAGATCAGAGTACTTTTTGTGCCACCAACATGTTTGAGAAATGTGTAGTATTACTATCATCACACATTCCTTTTATTTCATTTAATGTTTCACCTTCCGGTCCTGCGTGGGCTGAGAGGATTGCTGTACGCATGTCTGTACGTATGCATATAGCTCAGAGCCCCTTCCTGCCTGAACATGTTGGAGGCCTTTTGGAAGCTGTGCAGACAACAGCAACTTCAGCCTGAATCATTTCTTTCAATTGTGGACAAGCTGCCAAAAGGCTTGAGTAAGAGCGGAGTGCTGCTGAGGCGGGGCGGGGCGTGGTGCTGGGCTGGCACAGTGGGCGTGGCGGTGCTGCCCAGGTGAGCCACTACTGCTTCTGCCCAGACACGGTCGCCTCCACATCCAGGTCTTTGTGCTCCTCACTTGCCTGTTACTTTTCCACGCATTTTCCAGGATAACTGTGACTCCAGGTAAGCAAGGTGGGGTAGCAGGGCTGGTGACTTCCTTTTTCAGGAAAATTCATAAAAATCATTATTTGAGCTGATTTGAGACGGTGAACAAAATGGACATAAAGGGGCTGTGTTCAAAGGTGGGCTGTCGGGTTGAGTACTGTCGCCTCTCATCCCCCATACTAGCAAGAGTTCCAGCTCCCAATCCTTTGGACTCCCTATATGGAAAACCATATAGGGAGTCAAATCACTTAACCATACAAGGTAAGCATATGAAGAAGTCACATGGCTCGGAGGTTTTGGTGGTAGAGGGGTGCAACCGTGATTCACAGAGGAGAAAATACTTCTGAGGACATTTTCAGGCCTACCTTGGAACTCAGAATGAATTTTGCAATGCTAGTTTCAGAGAGGGGATGGTACCCGCAAACCGAGAAAATTGAGAAGGATTGGTGTGTCTGGTTGGCTCTTCTCCCTGGCTGACATTGTAAGGCTGAGATTTAGGCATATGGACTGCCCTTCTTTTTGGCATTTTAAAACATCAGATCACTGTTTATCTACTTGCAACTATATTCGTCTAAGTGGAAATTATTCTCCCTCCAGTTTTCTGGGTTTCAGCATAGCTTGGACTTATACATTGGGCTTAAATTGGGCTGCTTGTAGTTTCTTACTCATACGCTGTATGCTTTTTTTCTTATGGCTTCATTTAAGCATATCATACTAAAAACCAACATGCCAGGCTATTCCAGAGACTCATAATCAGATCCTCCGAGCTGGGGGCTCTTAGACATATTTCAGCCCAGCCCCCTCATTCTGTAGATGAGGAGTGGAACTCACAGGGGTGACGTGGTGTCCAAAGTCACACCGCCTGTAAGTGGCACTGCTGAGATCGAATCAGGCCTTCAGGCTTGCAGCTCGGGATGTTTCCACAACACCATGGGTTCTGTTACCATCTTTTTCACCCCCTACATTTCCTGAGAGGTTTTCAATAATGGGTTCCAAACCTCAGTCCCCACCAGTGAGTGTAAGTGTTTGATGAGTTCCTTCATGGGTGGGGATGAAGCCTGTCTGAGGAAAGGAGTCTCCAAAGGAAATGAGTCAGCAGGTTTATATCTTTGCTTCCTAACGCCTTGACTTGTGCCACTTCAATCCCTCTAGGTTGCGGATTGACTTTGGGGCTATGCAGTCTCAGCGATTTGGGGCATTCTGGTGTGGCTGAGTCTGGCTGTAAGTTTACTGCTTGGCAACAGTGGGCTGGGTCAGTGGTCAAGGTCAGGCTTCTAAAGAGACAGGAGCAGCTATGATGCTTCAGAGCAAAGCAGACGCCCCCCTGCCATGGGAAATTAAAGCAATTAATCTCATTACTAATAGCTGTGTTGTACTTTCTTGCCCACAAAGCACTTTTCATATACATTGATTCACTTAATCACTTCGTTTAGTCCTCATATTCTTTCACATTGCAGACACTACAAAATATCCTGTTTTCTTAATCCTGCACATCCTCTGCTCCTCAAAGACTTAGAATGTGGACAACGGAGGTTGTGTTTTTTTGGCATTCCATCACTGATATTATAATAGGCAAGGTTTCTTATGGCATTCCCTAAGGACCAGTTATACCAAATACTCGAGAGATGCTTTTCACCATGTCTCTCCATCTCTAAAATGAGGCAGGCTGGGCTAAGTGATATCTACAATACTCTCACACAGCAAAAACGTAGTTTTTTTTTTTTTTTTTTTCTTTTTTTGGAGATGGAGTCTTGCTCTGTCACCCACGCTGGAGTGCAGTGGCACGATCTTGGCTCACTGCAACCTCAGCCTCCCACGTTCAAGTGATTTTTCTGCCTCAGCCTCCCAAGTAGTTGGGATGACAGGTACATGCTGCCACGCCACTCCCGGCTAATTTCTGTATTTTTAGTAGACACAGGGTTTCACCATGTTGGCCAGGCTGGTCTCGAACTGCTGACCTCAAGTGATCCGCCCACCTTGGCCTCCCAAAGTGCTGGGATTACAGGCATGAACCACTGTGCCCAGCCAAAAGTTAGTTTTTAAGGGATGAAAAAACTATGTTCATAGCTCCATTTAAATATGCACACCGGTGATGTGTGGTTGAAGAGTGTTGTTGATGGTCTATAAGTAAAATGAACATATATTGTTCAAATCAGGATATGTTTGAGAGTAAATGGGGCACTGTTATTAATGTCAAGACAACAAACATAAACCAGGATTGTCCCAGGCAAAGTGGGATATATAGCAAACCTAACCACAGGACTTTTTTTTTCACCCAAATGGTCTAAAGACAAAAAATTTGAGGGCCATTGGCTCAGACACATAAAAATCTTAAGAAATCTTGATACAAAGACCAGTGACAAGCTATAAGTCTAGAGAAGTGAGCACAGCCCCTACCCCCAGCCCAGTACATGTGTCTCTATTCACTGGGGCCACTTGCAGTCTCTGAATTGAGTCAGTTCTCCCTATCCTGCATTTTTGCAAGGCTAACTTCTACTTATCCTGGAGGATTCAACTTTAGTGTGACTTACTCAGTTGTCACTGTCTCTGAGAAGGTGTCACTGAGGTTTCTAGTATGAGGGAGTCTGTCACTGCTGGGGATCCCATAGTGACTTGTGTACTCATCAAAACACTTACAACATTCATCAGGGCACTAACTGACAACTCCTTGGAGGCAGGGGCCATGTCGTGTTCACCTTTGTTTTCTTAATGCCTACCCTGACACACATTAGGTACTCAGTTAATACTTATGAGATGAAAGCAACATCATACCAAGGGTTTACAACGTAAGTGGCAGAAAGGGAACAAGGGCTTCTTCAAGTAGAAAAATCATTGGGAAGAAGTTTTGCGATGATTAAACAAACCATGCAGGATATGTTGATATCTTCAAGAGAGACTTCAAGACATGTTGGATTTTTGGAACTCGAGAGACTTCTGAGAGAACAAAGGCCAGCAAAGATGCAATTACCAAGAAAGCAGGTGGTAAGGTGTGGCGGGGAAGTGCCAGGCTGGGAGCTAGAAGCAATGAATTCTAGGTCTGGTTTTGCCACTCTCACTCCCTGCGTGGGTGGCCTGGGAGACTCACTTCATCTTTGTCTGCCTCACTTTCCTCATCTGTAAAACGAAGAGGTGTGGCCAGCCTAGATCCTCTCCAAGATCTTGTCCCACTTTCAAGGTTTATAATTTAGCACAGATTGTGAAAGCAAGCTACTTGGAAATAAGTTCTTAAAACTGCATTTGTATTACTACTTAAACTTCCGTCTCACTGTTCTGTGGTTAAAATAAAGTTCCTTTTTAAACTTTTAAGTGCCTGAAAGATGTAGCGTTTTCTACATTGCAACTATAGACGAAGTTCTCCTTGTTAAAATGGTTACAGACTTTTCACAGAGATGGAAGAAGGCCCTTGTGACAAGGCAATAAAATGGAACAAAACTTGTAGCAATTTTAGCACTTTCAACAGAAGTCATTAGGCACATACATTTACCATACAGGAATTGCTAATCTCTACTCTGGTACTTACAATTTTTATAGCATTCGATCATGCAAAATGGTCTGTGTAGAAGTTTGTATTTTTCCCAGGGCATGTATTGCTAACATTGCTGAGGTTTGTTTAAATGCTTTGATTGTCTTGCAACACTGTCGTGTGGCGATTGTGGCCAAAGTCATCTTTTGAGCTACCTCAGACCAGATCAACTTTATGGTGTTTTTAGGTCACTTGGGACTAATCACAGAGCCACTGATCAGATTTACCAGGAAATATTTGATTGATTACTTAGTGGGTGATTTTTTGCCACTACAACCATTTCCATGTACAGACCTTTTCTGTTGCCTCTGGCCAGCATCAAACAACGCTGTGGCGGCTGGGACCGCAGATACTAAGGGCTGTATGACCTTCCCAGAAATGAAGGAGAATTTTCTGAAAAAGGAACCAGTCAGCATAGGAACAGGAAGGCAGATCTCTTTGTGTTCATGCGCTGATGAAAGCAACATCATACCAAGAGTTTACAACATAAGCGGCAGAAAGGGAACAAGGGCTTCTTCAAGTAGGAAAACCATAGGGAAGAAGTTTTGTGTCGATTAAACAAACCATGCGAATATGTTGATATCTTCAACGCACTGAGGGTTAGCATGCAAAGGAAGGGACTCACTCAAGGGGAAGGTCTGCCGGTGATGAGAGACAGCCCCGGAGATGTTAGGATGTCAGGTGTGCATCGATTCACATCTCCAACAGGGACCTGGATTGCAACAGAACATTAATTGTATTGTGTAATTAGCTACGCTAAAAACCACAATGATCTTGTATCCACAATTATTTAGACTAAGTATATCTCAGAATGTTATGACGAATGAATGAATAATGCTTTAGTTGAATAAAGTGGTAAAATGAACATCTCCTCACCCTTTGATCCACTTCTAAGATCCGTTTGTAGGTGTTTGCAGCCAAACTCCCTCAGCAGATTAATTTAAGATCTTAAACACCATTTTTCTATACAAAGGAAATCACTAGAATATAGTTTGTTATTGACTATGCAAAATTATTCTAGCTTCTCTTGGAGGATAATAAATACATGCTGGGAGGAACTACTTGTGTTTGTTAAAGCACTTTGTGTGTTTTCATATTATTATCAGTGTGATTAGCTCTCAACTTGTGGAAGTGTTAAGAAGCTTGCAGGGATATGGGTTTAGGCTTCTCTATTTGCTGAAGAAATAACTCATTACTTGTACATGTTGAGTTTTACTCGTAGATGAACTTGGCGTTATTAATATTAAATCTGCTGTGGAAGGAAGCCAGGTTTCCTATTCAGAAAGTCTGTCCACAGATTTCCCAAACCTTTTGTGAAGTTTCTTTATATTTTCCCAGTGGTGGGCACACTGGGTGAAACACTCCACAGGCTTTCATTTTTGCCTCAGTATACTCTGCTGACCTCAGTATACACCTAATGCCAGTCACCTTTCCCTGAGGTGTGATGTCACCTGTCGGCCCTCGCCCCTGCCCTGAGGGGAGAAGGAGTAAGGTTGTGGGCTTTAAAGAAAAGTGAGAGGTCCACCTGACTTCAGGGGGTCTCATGGTATATTTGCAATGGGAACACTGGCCTGAGTGCATGGCTGTATTTATCAGGGACATATGGAGAAGGAGGAAGCCTGTAGAGATGACCAGTGAGCATGAACAGAGTCAACAAAACAGATTTTTTTTTTTTTTGACAATGAACTTGCTTTTTCAGACTCCGAGATATAGTCGATTTTAGCCCATTCTACACACAAGCCATATATCCCATAAAAAGGAGAATTCTGAAGACATGTTTAAAGACCAGGAGTCCTCTCCTCCATCTAATTCTCATGTCTTTGCATTCTGAATTTGTGTCCAGGTATAAGGTGCAAATTGCAATCCTATTCCTCATGCCTTTGACTCTTAACACATGTTTGGGAACTGGCCAAAGGGAGTCCTCTATCTTAAGCACAGTTTCCTTTCTGATGCCAGGGTTCAGGTCCTACCTGAAGACTTTCAATGTCACATTCGGCCCCTGTGTCTGTGTGCATGTGCCTGAGGCTTTGGGGGAACACTTCGAATTTAATCCCTGTACTGCTCACCCAGGGGTAGTAATATCGATTGATTTCCCTTAGAAACATGCTCAGTGTACTCTGTATGCTTCACCTCAGTATACTCTGCTGACCTCAGTATACACCTAATGCCAGTCACCTTTCCCTGACGTGTGATGTCACCTGTCGGCCCTCGCCCCTGCCCTGAGGGGAGAAGGAGTAAGGTTGTGGGCTTTAAAGAAAAGTGAGAGGCCCACCTGACTTCAGGGGGTCTCATGGTATATTTGCAATGGGAACACTGGCCTGAGTGCACGGCTTAGGCGGAGCCTCAGGAGTCCCTGTAGTTCAGCTCTGCTCCCAGAAAGGGAAGCCCTGACTGCCTGAATTTACATAATTCTCTTTGGGGTCTATCAGTAACTACTAAATAGGTAGGTAGACCTGTATTAGAACAGTGAAGCTTTTTAAATCTGAGGACCCCGTTACACCCTTAAAAATTATTGAGGACCCCAAATGTTTCTTTAAAAATATGTAGATTATATCTATTATTATTTACCAAACTAGAAATAAAAACCAGACACATTTTGAAATGTTCATTTGCTAATTTATTAAAATAATATAACCATTAAATACTAATATGAATTATATATATATATTTTTAATATACATACTATTTATTTTTATTTAAATTTTTAAAATTTCAATTGCTTTAGGGGTACAAGTGGTTTTTGGTTATACTGATGGATTGTACAGTGGTGAAGTCTAGGATTTTAATGTATCCATCACCCAAGTAGTGTACATTGCACCCAACAATTTTTTTTTTAATACTTTAAGTTCTAGGGTACATGTGCACAACGTGGTTTGTTACATATGTATACATGTGCCATGTTGGTGTGCTGCACCCATTAACTTGTCATTTACATTAGGTGTATCTCCTAATGCTATCCCTCCCTGCTCCCTCCCCACAATAGGACCCAGTGTGTGATGATCCCCTTTCTGTGTCCAAGTGATCTCATTGTTCAATTCCCACCTATGAGTGAGAATGTGTGGTATTTGGTTTTCTGTTCTTGCAACAGTTTGCTGAGAATGATGGTTTCCAGCTGCATCCATGTCCAGTGAAAAAATATGAGAAGAGTGATATATGAGAAGAGTGATATATTAGAAGAGTGATATTGTTTTTCATTTTTGCAAATCTCCTTAATATTTGGCTTAACAGAAGGGATGTCATATAGCCTCTGGAAAACTCCACTGTCTATTAGAGATTGAGAATGATAATGTCTTAGTATTATTATGAGAATAGTTTTAATCTCATGGACCTGCTGAAAGGGTGTTAGGGACTGCCAGGAGTCAAGACACAACACTTTGGAAATTGCTGTGTTAGAATTCAAGAGCTCTGAATATGACAAAATGCCTAGTTGCTGCTATATCCACTTTACCAGGCTACATGTTTTGAAGTTGTTCTCTCTTTTCTTTAACTCCCATATTACTGATTATACCACTCACATGTCTTGGGCAGCTCTGTATTCTAGTTATTTGTCTACATAGCTGCCCAAAGAGACTATGAGCTTAGAGAAGGAGGAGGTCCACTGATCCTTGTAACACTCTGGGTAGTGTCTTGCACACAGATGCGTATTATGAACACAAACAATAACAACTGCTGTTTAATAAGTATTGTTATGTGCTGGGTGTCCTGCAAAGGCATTACTTACTCTAAGGGTTTTCTAGCACTTCTATCACAAAGCACCACAAACCAGGCAGCTTAAAGCAACATAAGTTTTATTCACCCCCAGGCTAGGAGGCCAGTAGTTTGAAATGACGATGTCGGCAGGGTCGTGCTGTCTCTGAAGGCTCCAGGGGAGAATGTTCCATGACTTTCTTTTGGTTTCTGGTGTTGCCAGCACTTCTTAGCATTCTTTGGCTTGTGGAAGCATCCCTCCAATCTCTGCCTCCTTTGCCATACGGCATGTCCTTCACACAGGTGAAGACATTTGTGTCTTCACATCTGCCCTCTGTGTATTGTTTCTGTGTCTCTTCTCTTATTCCTTTAAGGACACCAGTCATATTGGATGAGGGCTCACCTAACTCCAGTGTGACTTCATCTTAACTAATGATGTATTAGTTAAGATATAGGAAATACCCTGTTTCCACATAAGGTCACATTCACAGGTAATGGGGATTAGGACTTAACATACCTTTTTTGGGGACACAAGCCAACCCATAACACTTACTAAATATGAAACTGAACCATGCAAAACTGCTGCAATTCGACTGTTTTTGTTTTATAAAAATTTTAACTTTTAGTTTAACTGAAATCCTAATGGAAACAATATGTGATAAATAAAACCAACTGATGTTGATTAGTGCTGTCAACTTTTCCGACATATGTTGGAGAAGAAGTGTGACCACTGGGCTCCCGACAACGGCCACAGTGGCTAAGCAGGCCCGAGACTGCAGAGTCTAGGCAGAGCTGCCACAGAGGACCTCATATGCCTTCGGACATTTGCCTGGAAGTTTCCTCACAACTGATCTTACTTTTGAATTTACAGAAAGTTCATTGTTTCTTCTGAGATCATTACTTTGTTTACATAGAATTCTTATAGTGTTGGCAGAATGCAGGTGAGAAGACGTTAAAGATGCTTTAGAAATTAACCTCTCCCTTGTCCTTGCTTCCAGGCCCACAATGGATGCCCTGCAACTAGCAAATTCGGCTTTTGCTGTTGATCTGTTCAAACAACTATGTGAAAAGGAGCCACTAGGCAATGTCCTCTTCTCTCCAATCTGTCTCTCCACCTCTCTGTCACTTGCTCAAGTGGGTGCTAAAGGTGACACTGCAAATGAAATTGGACAGGTAAGCCCCAAACCTTTCTACTTTAAGTGGGAATACAGTTATTAGAACCCATAGGCAGTGTCTCGGGAAAAAAGGAATGGAGACTTTGTGTTCAGAATTGGTCAAGATTCAGAGTTGTGCCATTCCAGGACTCCCTTAATTTTTTTTTTTTTTTTTTTTTTTTTTTGAGACAGAGGCCCACTACTCTGTCACCCAGGCTGGAGTGCAGTGGTGCGATCTCGGCTCACTGCAGCCTCCAGGTTCAAGTGATGATTGTGCCTCAGCCTTCGAGTAGCTGGGACAACAGGCGCCTGCCACAATGCCCAGCTAATTTTTGTATTTTTAGTAGAGATGGGGTTTCACCATGTGGCCAGGCTGGTCTCGAACTCCTGACCTCAGGTGATCCGCCTGCCTCGGCCTCCCAAAGTACTGGGATTACAGGCTTCTTAATCTGTTTTTAAATGTGAAAGCTCACTTGTAGGTAATGCAACTCACATTTGGGACAGGCATCAGGCTGTGATGGAGAACCTGGAGATCTGCTGGGTAATCACAGTTTTTTTCATTTTGACTTATGATATTTTTAATTTACAACGGGTTGAGATAACCTCATCATAAATCAAGGAGCATCTGTATCATAGGGTTTCTTTCTGGCTATGGTTGATTATCTAGCTTTGTAAAGTTCTTAGACCTTCAAATGAGATGATTTTCCTGATTGTTCTATTTTAAGTCCTCATGTACTTTTAGATAATAAGTGAATGTTCTCCTAATTATATTTCATTATTACTCTTATACTAATCATTCTAGGTTCAACAGAATTTCTTTCCTATTAGCTCATAAGCATTTAAAAAGGAAACACTTTATTGTATTCATATGTGCCCAGAAAGTATGGCCCATAAGAGTTATTTAGGTCAGGATGAAGAATTTACACTTGGGACCTGAAGCAGCTTCACTACTATGAAGAGGAGATATATCTTCTTATTGAGCCTCATCTCTGAACTGCACAACTCCACTATCCCTACCCAATCTCCCATTCCTCATTTCTCATCTACCATTAGAGAAAGGCCAGAGAAAGAGAATTTCCTGGTAGTGGGTCTGTCCCTCAATAATTCCTCAAGATCTTCTCAATACATGCAACTGGTTCCCCAGCAGTAGTTACCTGGGCTCTTTAATTTCCTGGCCTCCTCCATCCGTCTTTGGGCAGGAGAGTTACGCACTGTCTGGGACCAGCCCATTTGACCCTGCAATGCTGAGGCTATGTAATTCACCGGCGCAATGTGCCGGTTTGGCGGCGTTCGTTATCTGGGTTGTGGAATCAGGCCATGACCATTATGGGTTATGGAGTGAGGAGGGTATCATCTTATGCTGACATTACATGTTGTGGTGCTGCAAGGCCGAGAAGATGCTGGACTATTGGTTGGAACAAAAAAAAAAAGTTAGGAACAAAATACAATGATTTAAATCCTCCAAATGACAGTATCCTGGTTTTAAATAGCTTACAATATTATTACAAGAATAATTAACAGCTTGAATCCGTATAATACTTTAGGTGTTTTACATGTAAGTAATCCTCATAAGAAATGAGGAAAGCAGGTATTCTCAGCCCATTTTACAGAGAGGAAAGGAGGCTCTGAACAGTTGGAGAAGATTCTCTGAAGAGTTGGTGAAGGCTGGGATTCACAGGCAGGGCTGTCTGACTCTAGCCCACCCAGGGCAGCCCACCATTTATTCTAGCTGCCCATCAGAAACGACACACCTTTTACGTGGCATTTGCTAAACCACCCAGAGGCACGAGACAGACTCTGGCTAGAGGCACTTGTCCTGAAATCTGATTCCTGCCTGATGATGGTCTCTCTTGGTATTAATCTCTCTCTTCTGGTCTCTAAATTGGACAGAAATTATAACCCAGCTTCATCGTTCTCCAAGTTTGGAAATCTTTCTGTGTGAGTATTAAGGGCATCACTTTGAAGAAAGGACAAATGTTCTCGATAGTTGATTTGGAAGAGTACCTTTATGGTACTGTTTCTCAGTGGGGACAACTTGTCCTCCCCTTCCCACTCTGGGGACATCTGGCAATGTCTGGAGACATTTTGGGTTGTCACAAATAGGGGAAGGATGCCTCTGGCATCTAGTAGGTCAGAGATGCTGCTAAACTTCCTGCAGTACCCAGGATAGTCCCACAAAGACTCATTCAGCCTGGATGTCAGTAACACTGAGGTTGAGGAGTCTTGCTTTATGGGAACTGGGCAGGAGGATTCTGCATGCCCAAGGACGTTGGTCATTATCACGTGTCCACTTCAGTGAAGCACCATTCAGAGGTAATGCTTTTCAGGTAATGGATTTTTCTCTTAACAGGTTCTTCATTTTGAAAATGTCAAAGACGTGCCCTTTGGATTTCAAACAGTAACATCGGATGTCAACAAACTTAGTTCCTTTTACTCACTGAAATTAATCAAGCGGCTCTACATAGACAAATCTCTGAATCTTTCTACAGTAAGTTGTTTAAAGCAAGTAGCAAGACTTAACTTTTTACAAGGAGTGGTATTTTCATGCTGTTAGACCTATAACTTTTTTTCAGTGAAATTCATTTCTAGGAGGTTCACTTGTGATTTGAAGCTTAAAATAAATAAATCCTAGTGGAGAGGTTAGGAGTACAGTGGGAGTCAATTGCAGTCACATCTTCTAACTCAAAATATAGAGAAGCTTATGGGCTTTCCTTTTCCCTCTCAAATAAATCTTACCCTCCTTTTAGCTTCCTTTGAGAGAATGGAGAACAGAGTAATTAACTCTCTAATAAATGTAGTTCCATAGACAAGGAGTGTAAGACAGCTCATGATTTAAACTTCTTTCTCCTTAAAGAGCAGGGCATATGGCCTGGAACAATGTTTTAAGCTCTCCACCTCATTTGTTATGCGCACAAAGTTCTGATGTTTCTCAAAATCAGTAAGAAAAATAATAACTATGAATTCACAATTTTCATCAGTCACAAATTAGTTTTGTTGTGCTTGGCTGGTCAGATGGGGATCTCCACAGGCAGTTCTGGTTATTTAAATTTAGCCATTGCTCTAAGGAATCGTACAAAGAACACTATGGTACCCAATGCTGTAATATTTTAAAAATCTGTATTTGAAACACACAGACAGTATTCCAGACTACATGGAGGTTCCCTCTGTACTTCAGTAACATAGAGTTGATTTAGTTCCTGTTTGGATGGTCAGAATTTCAAGCTTTCCAAATCTAAAAGCTAGACTACCAGCTTTTAAATATTTTACCATGATTTTGCAACTTTCTGCAGTAGGTATTTTTGTGGTTAAGATCTTTTGAGGACATGGGTTACTAGATATTGTGAGTATATTTTTTGTTGCTTAAAGATACATATACACAACCATTTTTATTCCAACAATAATCAGAAGCATTAAAAAAAAACACTGAGATGTGAGTTGAAACCTGAGCATACACAATTTCTAGAAGCTCCCTAAATGATCATTAAGGAGACAACACATTTTTATTGCTGGCAGTGAGGACAATGGAGGCCCTCCTTCATCTGGCTGAGGCTTTCTAATGTTTTCAGGTGAGATTGGTTCTCTCCGTCAATGGTGACAGTCAGTCCCAAGGTTGATTTGCAATTAACTGAAGCTAAGTTAATTGGCTAAGGCTGAAGCTGCTCTGAAGAAATTCAAGAAGCCCTGTGCTTGGAAGTGAACTGACATAACATTGAATCAAGTTATATTTAGTTTGGTTGAACTTCTGTGCAACATCTGCAATGATCTTAACCAGACTAGGAGTTGTAAAGTTTTTTTTTTTTTTCCCTTTGAGATGGAGTCTTGTTCTGTTGCCCAGGCTGGGGTGCAGTGGCATGATCTTGGCTCATTACAAAAGATTTTTTAAGACTGCTTTCCATTGCTCCTGCTAGGTGCACAGCATCTGCAAATTTATTAAAGGTCCAAACAAGTGTGGTCTGTGGAGGATCTCTCGCATCAGAACTATCTGGGTGTTAAAAGGGCAAGTTCTTGAGGCCCTTTTAATGCCCAGGTACTTTTGATTGTCACGGTGGGAATGGGGTTTAGGGTTGCACATTTTAAATAAGCATTAGAGTAATAGCTCCTGCTATGTTCTCTACAGCACTGTGTTTCCAACCTTAATATGCAGATGGCATACCTGGAAGTTCTGTTAAAATGCATTCCGATTCAGTATGTCTGGGGTGGGGTCTGAGATTCTTCACTTCTAACAAGGTCTCAGGTGATGCTGTACACCACCTTGGACCACAGTTTGAGTAGCAATGGTCTACAGGATATTTATTTAGTTCAGCAAGGACAAGAGTTTTCTGTTCATAATTCTCTTTTCTATACATTTCCTATATTCTAATATATATGTATCTGTAGACATACAACATTTTCATGTTTCTGAAATTAGAACCCGTAAGATAATTGGGTATATTTAACATAGTGTTTCTTTTGTTTTCCTCAAAGCTGATATTAAACCGATAGATGCATTTAATAATTGAAATTGTCTTATATTGAAAAAAAGAAACATTCAATACAAAGAATTTCACTGACTTCTACATGAGGTTTCAATTCATATAGTGTTACCAATTTCGAAAGCGTACATATAGCAGTTGATATTTAATAATCCTTTTGTTAGAAGAGAATAACAATGCAATAGCTTGACTACAGACTCTGATTTTATGAACTGCATGTTTTTCAGGAGTTCATCAGCTCTACGAAGAGACCCTATGCAAAGGAATTGGAAACTGTTGACTTCAAAGATAAACTGGAAGAAACGAAAGGTCAGATCAACAACTCAATTAAGGATCTCACAGACGGCAAGTACCCTTTAATTGTTCTGCTATCAATCATCAAGTAAACAGGGTCTTCCATCTCATAAATGCTTGCTCCAGGCATAAAAAAACATCTGGAGGATTCTCTGGATATTTTTGCTACACAAGCTAAATTCTTTCCCTTCCAGACATGTAAACAACTTGGATTTCTGGGCATTTCTTGTATCATCTCATCACTTGGTAGAAACTGTTGGTGCTTCAGTGTTAGTCTACTTTGTCTTGCTCTCTGACGAGCTGTCACAGGCCCTAGTGGAATCTTAGCTGTGCCTCTAACAAAGTGTGACTTTGGGTTAATCATGAGGCCATTTTTCAGTCTGGAAATAGAGGAATTGGATTATAACTTCATGATCCCCGAGGCCCCTTTCAGCTGACAAATTTTACAAATTTGTTAAGGAAAAAGGGACATAGGCAACATATGTATAAGAAAAACAAACTGGCTGGGCGCGGTGGCTCACGCCTGTAATCCCAGCCCTTTGGGAGGCCAAGGTGGGCGGATCACGACGTCAGGAGATCGAGACCATCCTGGCTAACACAGTGAAACCCCGTCTCTACTAAAAATACAAAAAATTAGCCGGGCGTGGTGGCGGGCGCCTGTAGTCCCAGCTATTCGGGAGGCTGAGGCAGGAGAACGGCATGAACCCGGGAGGCGGAGCTTGCAGTGAGCAGAGATCGCGCAGGGGCGACAGAGCGAGACTCTGTCTTAAAAAAAAAAAAAAAAAAAGAAAAAAAAAAAAAAAAGAACCAAACCAAACTGTAGCGTCAGCCTGTCCGCGGTGCCGCAGCTCCCCATGCTGGTCGCTCCTCTGATAGCCCCAGGGTCCAAGAAGCTCCTAACCGGTTCTTTCTCCGGCTCAGTGCTGCTTCTAGGCGTCTCCCTCGTCAGACTCCTCGTTCCTCCCTTAAAATTCCCGGTGAGTTGTCTTCCCTGCTGGAAAAGAATTAGGGTTATGATGATTTTGAGGGCAAGTCAGTGACTTTGTCCCCCTTCCCAGTGAATATATTTATAATTGCATCTGGAGCGACCCGTAGGGTGGCCGAATCTAGCCATGAAAGAATAAAGCCTAGGCAGTCGCTGCTGTCTAGGGAGGGATACACTTCCGGGGTAAGGGAGACCCACTTCCTGTGAGAATGACTAGCGCCCCCAGCTGCTCTCTCTCTGTACTGACTGAGGAAGTTCTAACGGGACAGTAACTACAGGATGAGAACATGGAAAGAACAGGGTTTCTGGAGTCATTCAGCAACTAGGTTCAAATCCAGACACTGGTACCTCTAACTGATATTTGGACACAAAGCTTCAATTTACAGAACTGTAAAATGGGGCACATGTTACCTGATTTAATTTTTTAAATTGTATTATATTGTAATTTATTTCAATAGGTTTTGGGGAACAGGTGGTTTTTGGTTACATGGATAAGCTCTTTAGTGGTTACTTCTGAGATTTTGGTGTACCCATCACCCAAGCAGTGTACACTGTATGCTCTGTGTAGCCTTCTATCCCTCACCTCCTTCCACTCTTCCCCCACCCCACAAAGTCCATTATGTCATTATTGTGCCTTTGCATCCTTATAGCTTAGCTCCCACTTATAAATGAGAACATACAATGTTTGGTTTTCCATTCCTAAGTTACTTCACTTAGAATAATGGCCTTCAGGCCAGGCATGGTGGCTCATGCCATATGAGCCGAGGCAGGTGGATCACCTGAGGTCAGGAGCTCAGGACCAGTCTGGCCAACATGGTGAAACCCCATCTCTACTAAAAATACAAAAATTAGCTGGGCATGGTGGCACGCACCTGTAGTCTCAGCTACTCGGGAGGCTGAGGCAGGATAATCACTTGCACCTGGGAGGCGGAGGTTGCAATGAGCTGAGATCGTGCCATTGCACTCCAGCTTGGGTGAGAAAAGAGAAACCGCGTCTCCCAGAAAGCAACAACAACAACAAAACAAAGAGAATAATGGTCTTCAATTCCATCCAGGTTGCCGTGAATGCCCGCCCGTCCTTCCCTCCCTCCCTCCCTCCCTTCCTTCCTTCCTTCCTTCCTGTCTCGCTCTGTCGCCCAGGTTGGAGTGCAGTAGCACCATCTTGGCTCACTGCAAGCTCTGTCTCCTGGGTTCACGCCATTCTCCTGCCTCAGTCTCCCGAGTAGCTGGGACTACAGGCGCCCGCCACCGTGCCCAGCTAATTTTTTGTATTTTTAGTAGAGACGGGGTTTCACTGTGTTAGCCAGGATGGTCTCGATCTCCTGACATCGTGATCCGCCCACCTTGGCCTCCCAAAGTGCTGGGATTACAGGCATGAGCCACGGGGCCTGGCCTTTCTTTTCTTTCTTTCTTTTTTTTTTTTTTTGAGATAGAATGTTGCTCTGTCGCCCAGGCTGAAGTGCAGTGGCACGATCTTGGCTTACTGTAAACTCCACCTCCCAGGTTCAAGGGGTTCTCCTGTCTCAGCCTCCTGAATAGCTGGGACTACAGGTGCGTGCTACCATGCCCAGCTAATTTTTGTATTTTTAGTAGAGACGGGGTTTCACCCTGTTGGTCAGGCTGGTCTCAAACTCCTGACCTCAGGTGATCCGCCCGCCTCAGCCTCCCAACGTGCTGAGATTACAGGTGTGAGCCACCGCATCCAGCCATGAAAAGACCTCTGAATTTGAAATAGGAGGCTCAGGATTGAAGTTGAAGCTCTGTCGGTTACCGGCTCCCATGCTTCTTTGTTCTTCAGGTTTCTTCAGTAATACAATATATATTCAACATATTCTATAGCGTTGGCAGGACGAGTTACATAATTTGCGTGGTCCAGGGCAAAAGTAAAATTGCTGGGCCTGTTGTTTAAACATTTACTAAGAATTTTGAGATGGTGACAGCTGAACATTAAACCAAGAGCAGGGCCCTTCACACAGGGGTCACAGGCCTGGGAAGTGGGCCCTGAACATTGGTCTGAAAATTGGAGATTAGGTAAATGAAAACCCTTTATAAAAAACCTGTGGGCGAGGCTGGGCGCAGTGGCTCACGCCTGTAATCCCAGCACTTTGGGAGGCCAAGGCAGGCAGATCATGAGGTCAGGAGATGGAGACCATCCTGGCTAACACGGTGAAGCCCCATCTCTACTAAAAAATACAAAAAAACTAGCCGGGCGAGGTGGCGGGCACCTATAGTCCCAGCTACTTGGGAGACTGAGGCAGGAGAATGGCATAAACCTGGGAGGCAGAGCTTGCAGTGAGCCGAGATCCGGCCACTGCACTCCAGCCTGGGCGACAGAGCACGACTCGTCTCAAAACAAAAACAAAAACAAAACAAAAAAACAGCTGTGGGCTATTCAAATGTGAGTTCTTTTTACTAAGGGATCACTTCCCTTGAATTGTTTTGGCTGTTGAGATTTAGCTTTGTAATAATTGCAATTGTGATTGAGCCCCATGGTGATTACAGTTGACCTTGAGGCAATCAGCCTGTCTGCAAGGAGTGCAACTGAGGGAGTGGATGGAGAGCTGTGGGGTGAAGGGGAGAACCTTCAGACATGCTTTCCAGCTGAGGAAACTAGAACAGCTCCAGAACTTTCAGACATGCTTTCCAGCTGAGGAAACTAGAACAGTTTCTTGGCCTCTCTGAGCCTCTGTTTACTGCACTGTAAAATGGAGATAATGATCTTTGCCTTATAGGATGATTGTGAAAAGAGTGAGATAATAGATGTGAAATTCTGGCATTAAGAAAGCGATTATGTATTTTCATTCAAGAGCACAGGCTTTGGAGTCAGAAAGAGCTGGCTTTGAATCCTGAATCCACCCTTGTTTATATATTATCCTTGGAAAGTGAGTTATCATCCCTGAGTCTCAGCTTCCTCATTCGTAAAGCAGGAAGAAATATATATCATGTGTATCAAATAGCTTGTATACTGCCTGACACAGAATAGGCATTCAGAGTGGTAGCTGTGTTTTCCTTCTTATTTCTCTTCCTTTCTTCCCCCTCCTTCATTCTCCTTTCCTGACCTCTTTGGTAGATCTGGTTGTGTCAAGGTAGAAGGAGAGAAAAGAGTCCTTCTGAAATGTGATGGTTGGAACTACCAGGTCTTACATGGTGTGACTTCATGAAGTGGTAAATACTCGGCGAATATGCATGTGAATTTCAGATGTAGTTTGGAAGAATAATTCTGCTACTTGTGTTTTCCTAAAATTGTTGCAGGCCACTTTGAGAACATTTTAGCTGACAACAGTGTGAACGACCAGACTAAAATCCTTGTGGTTAATGCCGCCTACTTTGTTGGCAAGTGGATGAAGAAATTTCCTGAATCAGAAACAAAAGAATGTCCTTTCAGAGTCAACAAGGTATGTGGGGCAGCGTGTAGCAGTAAAAGGAGCCCAATTATAGATGTGAAAAATGATAGGGACAGAGGGGGGCATAAATCCATTCCAATGAGGAACCTGAAGGCATAGTCGGCAAAGTGCCTTTCCTGAGATGAACAGCTGGAAGGTAAGTGGTACAAAAAGAACCAGAATCCAGAGGCCCTCCCTCCTCTTTTCCAGAATGTCTTCAAGGATCTGAGCTGAGTGAAATTTTATAGAATTTATAACCCAGCGAGGAAAGCTAAGTCACTGGCTGAAAAATAGCTACAAACATCTGAGAACTTTAGCAGAAAAGGAAAACACCAAACTCTGTTATCAGAGGACTTTGGATTATCATGAAACCTTGACATCTTGGAATCTTGTTCCCGATTAACTTCTCTAACATCTCATTTTCTTATCTGTTGATAGTGAAGTATATTGTTCTGGGATTTTAATTTATAATTTATAAGATGCTTTGATGGCTGGGCGTGGTGGCTCACACCTGTAATCCCATGACTTTGGGAGGCCGAAGCGGGCAGACCACCTGACGTCAGGAGTTGGAGACCAGCCTGGCCAACATGGTGAAACTCTGTCTCTACTAAAAATACAAAAATTAGCTGGGCATGGTCGTGGGTGCCTGTAATCCCAGCTACATGGGAGGCTGAGGCAGGATAATCACTTGACCCTGGGAGGCAGAGGTTGCAGTCAGCCGAGACTGCACCACTGCACTCCAGCCTGGGCAACAAGAGTGAAACTCCATCTTAAGAAAAACAAACAAACAAACAAAAAACCCCAGATGCTTTGAGGCACTTGTTGGCTGTGAAAAAACAAAGTATAGCTTACTCATCGGCATCACTGGAAGTCATTATGGGAAGAATTAAGTGCCTGTTTTGCAGGCCAGTCTTATTGATACTGTTGAAGTAAATATGTTAAAATAATTAGTAGACAGTGGGTGCAGTGGCTCATGCCTGTAATCCCAGCACTTTGGGAAGCCGAGGTGGGCAGATCACCAGGTCAGGAGTTTGAGACTAGCCTGACCAACATGGTGAAACCCCATCTCTACTAAAAATACAAAGATTAGCCGGGCATGGTGGCATGTGCCTATAATCCCAGCTACTTAGGGGGCTGAGACTGGAGAATGGCTTGAACCTAGGAGGCAGAGGTTGCAGTGAGCTGAGATCATGCCACTGCACTCCAGCCTGGGTGACAGAGTAAGATTTCATCTCAAAAAAAAAAAAAAAAGAAAGAAATAGGTCAAGTACCTCTTTTGTAAATGAGACCAAGACCAAGGAACTGAGACTGGAAATTTGATCCATTTTATTGAAAAACCCAGAGATCTATATGATGATGTAATGTGGTCTCCTTGGGTGGGATCTGGCTTGTGTTAGACTGGAAGCAGCACTTCAGTTAGTACAATACTTAAGGGTAGCTTAATTACCTTGTAGCTCCTATGCATCAGTTCTAGTTTTCATGCTTCTCCCAGTACTTAGAGTACCTAGCATCAGTATCTTGTTTTTGCCAAATATAGTAGCACCTTCTTAATGCTAGCATCCATGAGGAAAAGTCCTGCAAGATACAATCTACACCTGGGTTAGCTGGATGGCTTCCATTACTTTTTCTTTCTTTGTTCCCGTGGAACTTTTATTCATACTCCCCTCTGTCCCCTCCCAGAATATGCTTTGCACAGTGAAATCTGTTTGCTTATATAGATCCCCTACTAGTGCATGGGATTTTTAAGGTAGGGACAAAGCCTGATTCATCTCAGGGTCTACAATTTCTGGCCAAGTCCCTAACACATCAGTAGGTGCTCAGCAAATTTGTTGAATGCTCAGTCCCTAAGGGTCAGTTTGTTTAAACAATCAATAGCAGACAAAGCCTGACCTTCCTGAGCTTAGCTTCCCAACTGCAGTGGTCTTCTCAAAACTGACTGCAGGGACAGGATTGACCCTGCACACAAGAGGTCTGTCTGAGATTCTAGAGACACACTTTAGGCTCTTCACACTCTTGTGTTTTGCACACACAGGTCCTTGAGTTTTAAACATGGCTTTTTGACCTTCTCAGTGTTGTCTTTTATCTGGAGTGGAAGTGCAACGTGACTTTACCCAGCCTCTACTGTGAGTTAGGGAGGGGTGTTGGCCCCACTGGCCCTGACGGCATCCACACACCCTTTGTTGTCATGGAGTGACCCCTCTGACTCCTTTGATCAGTGATTGGCTCTCCTCCCTGGCAAGGGCTGGCAAAGGGTTCCTAACTCTGTTTAAGTGAAATCTGAAACAGGTTGCCAATGGTGCCTCTCACCAAGGCCCCGAGCCAGCCTGGAAGGAATACCATGAAAATGTTGCAACAGTCAATGA
This sequence comes from Papio anubis, assembly GCF_008728515.1. Taxonomy (NCBI): domain Eukaryota; kingdom Metazoa; phylum Chordata; class Mammalia; order Primates; family Cercopithecidae; genus Papio; species Papio anubis. The sequence continues at coordinate 56,236,051 of NC_044994.1, forward strand.
GTAGAATGTGGACTTTTGTGTCAACCACACTAAGGGTTGTACTTTTTTCATTAAGAAAGTATTAATATGTGTTTTTTGAGAAGGGAGAAAGAATGTGTGCTATTCCTTTATTCTTGCTGTTAAATCATAAAGCTAGGTTATATAAGATCCTGGAAACTCAGCCTTTATGAACAGAATTAAGAGTTTGAAATGTCTCATTGCTCTCTCAGTGTTTCACTTGATAAAGCAATAAAATGCTATTCACGACTGCATGAGGCTACACCCTTCTTTTGAATGCCAATGCTATTACTTCTCCTTTGTTTTCTTTGAATTGCTTTGTCAGCCCTTGAAGTTTTTGAGTGACATTACTAAACCTTTTCTCACGTCCTGTGGTGTCTCTGGTAAGGGTTAAATTGATGAAGCTATATTATTAAAAGTTTAGTACTTATTCCGATAAATGTATCTATCCATATATATCTATATTAATATATATGTTGCATTGTATTTTCTGGGATAGATAGTCTTTATTTGGTCCTCTTTTCAGAAGATATGTCTCAACATGTGTTTCAGAAAATAAAGTACCCATAGTCAGTGCTGATAAGTGAAATTGATGACAGTTTTTGGAGGCTGCGACTATGTGCACATTCAGAAACTATTAGCAGTCTAACCTTTTGGAGATTTTTTTTGTTTTTTTGAGATGGAGTGTCGCTCTGTCGCCCAGACTGGAGCACAGTGGTGCGATCTCTGCTCACTGCAAGCTCCACCTCCCGGGTTCACACTATTCTCCTGCCTCAGCCTCCCAAGTAGCTGGGACTACAGGTACCCACCAGCACGCCTGGCTAATTTTTTGTATTTTTAGTAGAGATGGGGTTTCACCATGGTCTCCATCTCCTGACCTCATGATCCGCCTGCCTCAGCCTCCCAAAGGGCTGGGATTACAAGCATGAGCCACCACACCCGGCCCTGTTGGAGATTTTTAGACAAATTTCTTTAGGAGTAATATATTTTAAGACAATATCCTCTTTAGGAGAAATAAAGGGAAGAATTATCTGTTAACCTCCAAAGTAGTATGTTTTCCTATAATTCTGTTTCTGATTACAGATAGAGTTGAAGTCTTCCATTATTTATCAGCCAGATATTCAGTGAGCACTACAAGCTGGGATAAAAAATAAGACTTAGTTTCTGCCTTGACCGTATTCTAGTTGGGGTTGGAAGTGGAAAGACAATCACTAGATAATATTTCCAACACTGTAGCAAGTGTTAAAATAGAGGTATATACAAACGTAAAATAAATAAGGTTTAACTGTGCTTGAGAGAGGGATTGGGGAAGGTTCAGCTTAGTATTTAAAGATACCAGATGCAAGTTTACTGGAATATTATCCTTGCAGGCTTGATATGAGGCTGGAAATTTCTCCCCGAAGAGATTTAGTTAACAGGCAAATATCCCATGGGAGGTATACGTCAATAGGTTATACTACATTGCTGTCAGTCTTTTACATCTTAGTGTGAATTAATTTTCCTTCAGGAAATCAGTCATCTCTGGAGCAGAGACAGGAGGCCAGGTGTTAATAGGGGCAAAGAGAAGAGAAGGCCTGGCCCGTACTTGGAGATAAAGACTTGAGCGATCAGACCCTTCCATGGGCTCCCTTTAAGAAGAACAGGGCGAGACCAAGGGCTGAAGTTGGGAGAGTGAAAAATGCAGACCACAGGGGCATTACTTATTTCTCCAGCTCTGATCTGCTGTTTTACTAGCGGTCTCATTAGGCCTGTATCTGCCTCCTTCTTGAATAGCCCAGAGAATTCGTCTAAACAGCCTTCCTACAGCAGCTCCCCACTTTAGGTGGCCAAACAGGAATTCTAGACCAGTGTTGTCTCCCGGAACATTGGCACAGCAGCCAAGTTGATTGGTGCTGGGGCAGACACAGTTGGTGTGGCTGGTTCAGGGACTGGCATTGGAACGGTGTTTGGCAGCTTGGTCATTGGCTATGCCAGGAACCCGTCTCTCAAGCAGTAGCTCTTCTCCTATGCCGTTCTGGGCTTTGCCCTGTCTAAGGCCATGGGGCTGTTCTGTTTAATGGTCGCCTTCCATATCCTCTTTGCCATGTGAGGCTCTGTGGGGGTCACCTGCCTGTCCCTGCTGCTGCAACTCCACAGCATTCCTGGTGCTGGGGTATGCTAAGCTTTATCATTGAACACAATGTTTCTGAAAAAAAAAAAAAGAGCAGTGCATACAGTGGAGCTTAAAGGGACTTAGAGATAATTTTGAAAAGACTTAGAGATAATTTTAAAGAACGTTTTCCTTTTTAAAAATTATGCAATACTCCAAGCATTCAGAAAATGATAGAGAATAATAAAACAAACACCCATATACCGATCAATCATCTTTTTGAACTTAATATTTTGCCTTAATTATTTCAGAATTTTAAAGAAAAAATATAAGAACAGTTGCATTGCTTTGTATGTATCCCTTCACTGCTCACTCCACTGTCCTGTTCCTCTTTCTTCCTCCCCAGTGGTAACCATTATTCTGAATTTACAATTTCTTCATTCTACTGACAAGAATACTGAGGCCTAGAGAGATTAAGGGATTTGCTCAAGGCCACAGAATCTGTTTATGTCACATCTGGGACTAAAAACCAAGGTTCTTATCTTCAATCCAGACTTTGTTCATTAGCTCGGATCTGAGTAGGTGGCAGTACAGCGGGGAGTGGGCAATTCAAACCAAAGACAAACAGAGAGGTCACAACAAATACTGTTTTGTTCTGCTATATGCTAAGTTTGTTGTTGTTATTGTTCCGTTTGGTTTTGAGACAGAGTCTTGCTCTGTTGCCCAGGCTGGAGTGAGTGCAGTGGTGCGATCTTGGCTCATACCAACTTCTGACTCCCAGGTTCAAGCAATTCTCCTCCTTCAGTTTCCCAAGTAGCTGGGGTTACAGGCTTGTGCCACCATACCTGGCTGATTTTTGTATTTTTTAGTAGAGATAAGGTTTCACTATGTTGGCCAGGCTGGTCTCGAACTCCTGACCTCAAGTGGTCTCCCAAAGTGCAGGATTACAGGCGTGAGGCACCGCGCCCAGTCAGTTTTTGAAATTAAGTATTTTATTAGGAAAAGCCATATGAATGGTTATGTGGATTTGCAGTAGAATTTACTTTCAAGTCAGCTCCACCAGGAATAGTTTAAAGATCTCATAGGCATCTGTAATGAATAACAAACATTGCTTGTATTTTCAGCCATACAGTCTTATTTTTAAGGTTTGATCTATGCAAATACAGTATTATATATAGTTCCTGTAATGTGTAACATGTAGATTATACTAAGTATATGAATAACTTTTCAAAGGAACACAAACTCTTCACAGGACAGTCTCTGGTTTGGGTGCCATACAGTTTGGATCTCGGTGGATGATGAATTATAAGCCATAAAAATCTGACACTATGTCAAGAGCAAATTTGTGTGTGTATATATGTATATATGTACATATATTTATGTGTTTGCATATATATGTGTGTATATATGTGCATGTGTGTATATATGTATGGGGTTATATATAGTGTGTGTATATACAGGTGTGTGTATAAGTATATGTATATATGTGTGTATATGTATGTGTGTATGCATATATACGTATGTGTGTAAATGTGTATATATAGGTGTGTGTATATATGTGTTGTGTCTGTATATATACATGTGGATATATGTGTGTGTGTGTATATATATTTATGCATGTGTAAGTTGAAAAGTAAGCAGTCCAGATTTTCCCTTTTACAGACAGACACCAAACCAGTGCAGATGATGAACATGGAGGCCACGTTCTGTATGGGAAACATTGACAGTATCAATTGTAAGATCATAGAGCTTCCTTTTCAAAATAAGCATCTCAGCATGTTCATCCTGCTACCCAAGGATGTGGAGGATGAGTCCACAGGCTTGGAGAAGGTAAGGAGGAGGCAGGTGCTCTCCACAAAGGCACCCCCTGTCTTGGCAAAGAGTCGTGCAGACAGGGCTGTGTGGGCCAAGAGAGCTGGGCTGGGAGCCCTCCCTTATTGCCATTGGCTCAGTCACCTCCAAGGTCCCATGCTTCTTTCTGGGGCCTTTCCTCCTTAATATTAACAACAGCCAACATTTATTTGGCACTTACAGTGTTCTAGGGACTGTGCTAAGTTGCCTACATGCATTATCACATTTAATTCTTACAGCAGGCTGATGAATTAGAGACTGTTACCACACTCTTGTTTACCAGTGAGGGAACTGAGGCACAGAGGGGTAGGTAACGGGTCTGTGGTCATATAATTAGCCAAGGGTTTGTGCAGGATCAGGATTTGAGCCCAGGTACTTGGAGCCAGGTCCTTAACTGAAGGCTAGAGTGCCTCCCTCATCTAGGGAGTAAGGTACTACGTTGCTACGCACTGCCAGGTCCACTGTCATGTGACCTGATATCAAGCATACTGTCTCCTGCTCTTTCTTTTTTTTAAATTAGTAGATGTTATTTTTTAGAGCAGCTCTATGCTTACAGAAAAATGAGTGGAAAGTACAAGAAATTCCCATATACTCCCCTTCCCGTCTCAGGCCTACAGTTTCACCTGTTATTAGCATCTTGCATTAGTGTGGTATGTTTGTTACAATTGATGAGCCAATACTGATTTATTATTATTATTATTATTGTTGTTGTTTTAGAGACAGGGTCTTGCTCTGTTGCCCAGGCTGGAGTGCATCCACCCGCCTTGGCCTCCCAAAGTGCTAGGATTACAGGCGTGAGCCACTGCACCTGGCCGCATCTCTCTCATTTTTTAAACCAGCTAAAAGGGATGCATTCACTACCTATGACCTTAGGGAATGGCTCAGAGTTAGTTCAAGTTCCCATTAAAAAAAAGTAACTTCAGCTTTAATTTAATTTATTAAATCTGATGCCATTCTTAGTACATGAATATTCTGGATTTCCTTGTAGAGAAATTACAATAAGCATTCAAGAAATATGTATAAAAAGCTTTCTAATTTTATACTCATTTCACTATTGTGTATGCAACATCATAATCCAGGCATTTGTTTCTATAAATCTATTCTCTAACTTAAGGTTGGGTGCGGTGGCTCACACCTTTAATCCCAGCACTTTGGGAGGCTGAGGCTGGCACATCACTTGAGGCCAGGAGTTTGAGACCAGCTTGGCCAACATGATGAAACCCTGTCTCTACTAAAAATACAAAAAAAAAAAAATTTAGCTGAGCGTGGTAGAGTGTGCCTGTACTCCCAGCTACTTGAGAGGCTGAGGCATGAGAATTGCTTGAACCCAGGAGGTGGAGGTTGCAATGAGCCAAGATCACACCATTGCACTCCAGCCTCGGTGACAGTGCAAGATTGTCTAAAAAATTCCAAACAAACAAACAAAAAAACTACTCTCTAACTTAAAATGAAAAGACAGAACCCTGCCCTCATAAATTTCAGTGCACAGGGAACACTGTTATAGGCTGGGGAGGAGGAGGACACAGCTGGGTGGCTGCTGGGTCTCCTGAGTCACATACCAAAAACTTCTGGGCCATCTTTGATGTTCCACCCAGACTGCTTTGAAACTGGGCTTATAATAACACCTTATGTTTTCAATCAAGCCAGGTCTTTTACAATTGGAAATAAATAAAAATAATTTCTTTTCATTTTTGTCCTTCAGATTGAAAAACAACTCAACTCAGAGTCCCTGTTGCAGTGGACTAATCCCAGCACCATGGCCAATGCCAAGGTCAAACTCTCCATTCCAAAATTTAAGGTGGAAAAGATGATTGATCCCAAGGCTAGTCTGGAAAATCTAGGGCTGAAACATATCTTCAGTGAAGACACATCTGATTTCTCTGGAATGTCAGAGACCAAGGGAGTGGCCCTATCAAATGTTATCCACAAAGTGCGCTTAGAAATAACTGAAGATGGTGGGGATTCCATAGAGGTGCCAGGAGCACGGATCCTGCAGCACAAGGATGAATTGAATGCCGACCATCCCTTTATTTACATCATCAGGCACAACAAAACTCGAAACATCATTTTCTTTGGCAAATTCTGTTCTCCTTAAGTGGCACAGCCCACGTTACGTCCCCCCGACTTTTCTGTGGATGCCGATTTCTGTAAACTTTGCATCCAGAGATTCATTTTCTAGATACAATATCTATAACTGCTGGATCAGGAAGCCACCAGTACTTGTCACATGTAGCCTTCACACAGATAGACCTTTTTATCCCAATTCTATCTTTTGTTTCCTTTTTTCCCACAAGACAATGACATATGCTTTTAATGAAAAGGAATCACCTTAGAGGAAAAACATTTATTCATTATTTGTCAAATTGTCTGGGGTAGTTGGCAGAAATACAATCTCCACAAAGAAAATTCCTTTAAGGAAGATTTGGAAGCTCTTCTTCCCAGCACTATGCCTTCCTTCTTTGGGATAGAGAATGTTCCAGACATTCTCGCTTCCCTGAAAGACTGAGGAAAGTGTGGTGCATGGGAACCACGAAACTGCCCTGGCTCCAGTGAAACGTGGGCACATGCTCAGGCTACTATAGGTCCAGAAGCCCTTATGTTAAACCCTGGCAGGCAGGTGTTTATTCAAATTCTGAATTTTGGGGATTTTCAAAAGATAATATTTTACACACACTGTATGTTATAGAACTTCATGGCTCAGATCTGGGGCAGTACCGTATAAATCAACACCTTAATATGCTGTGACAAAATGTAGACTATTCAGACAAAATGCATACCTAAAGACTAGCTCATAAGGGGTCAAATGTTGCTGGCAAATGTGTATGCCACCAACTTACAAAAACACTTTGTTCGCAGAACTCTTCAGATTGTGGAATGTTGGATAAGGAATTATAGACCTCTAGTAGCTGAAATGCAAGACCCCAAGAGGAAGTTCAGATTTTAATATAAATTCACTTTCATTTTTGATAGCTGTCCCACCTGGTCATTTGTTTGGCACTAGACTGGTGGCAGGGGCTTCTAACTGACTCGCACGGGGATTCTCACAATAGCCAATATCAGAATTTGTGTTGAAGGAACTTGTCTCTTCGTCTAATGTGATAGTGGGAAAAGGAGAGGAAACTACTGCCATTAGAAAATATAAGTAAAGCAATTAAAATGCTCACATTACCTTGACACATAGTTTTTCAGTCTATGGGTTTAGTTACTTTAGATGGCAAGCATGTAACTTATATTAATAGTAATTTGTAAAGTTGGTTGGATAAGCTGTCTATGTTGCAGGTTCATGGATTACTTCTCTATGAAAAATATATATTTACCAAAGATTTTGTGACACTCCTTCTCCCATCTCTTCCTTGCCATGCATTGTAAATAGGTTCTTCTTGTTCTGAGGTTCAATATTGAATTTCTCCTATGCTATTGACAATAAAATATTATTGAACTACATGTCTTTTTTTTTTTTTTTCCATTAAGTTAGACTATTTTGAAATAGAACCAAGCCATCCATTTACAAAAGCATCCCTGAGGCAGGCAGATCACAAGGTCAAGAGATTGAGACCATCCTGGCCAACATGGTGAAACTCTGTCTCTACTAGAAATACAAACATTAGCTGGGCATGGTGGCACACACCTGTAGTCCCAGCTACTCGGGAGGCTGAGGGAGGAGAATCGCTTGAACCTGGGACGTGGAGGTTGCAGTGCAATCAAAAAACCCAAAACATAAAAACAAACAAACAAACAAAAAACCAAAAAAACAAAACAAAAAAAACAAACCCCCCAAATCCCCAAAAGCATCTCTGTATGTAAAACGCTCTTTTGAAGATTGAGGCAGACTAAAAAGAAATAAGAATAATTACTTCCACTTTTCCCTTGTTTTCCTTTCTTCCTAGCCACCAGCTCTCACTTCTTCCTCCCACACTCCTTTCATCCTAGGGAGTAAAAGACCAGGGCAGTGCTAGAATGACTCTCAACTGCATAATGTCTATAATGGAATCGGAGACCTTGCAGCAGGACATAGAGATCTTCCCAGCCCTTTTCACCCTAAACCCACCCTCAAAAGTCATTTTATTGGGTACACCGTATGTGCTTAAAACATTGTTTCTTCTTATGAAGAGTGTTTTTCTCCATGCCATGCACATTTGATTTAAATTAGTTCTGGTGTCCCTGAACCTAATATTTGACATAGCCTCTTTTCTGTCCCTGTGGCGTGCTTAAAGTACACGTGTCTCCTCCTCCAACAAATGATGAGTACAAAAGCTGACAAATGCCCCCACACCCTTAAAAGATTATTTGTGCAGGATTGCTGGGGGTGATCAAAGCCAGATTTTGCCCTCTTAGTTCATCATCCCTCTTATCCAGGCTATGAAATAGAAAATGTGAGATGACTGTGAAAAACGTTAGTGAGTTTTTAGAGGAGGGGAGAGATTAGTGCCTCTTTAAACCAAGAATGCAGGGAGCTTAAAGCGTCTCTTGGAATTTGGAAAACACTGAAAATTTTGGTCATCTTACCTGGGACAGTCTAATTCAGTGATTTTTCAACCAGGGGAAACTCTGCCCCCTAGAGGACATTTTCATTGTCACAACTGCGGGACTGTCATCTAGTGGATAGTCCGGGGGTTTTTATCTAGGATGAGGAGGAAGATGCAAGAGGGTCTGTTTGGAAAGGAAGAATTCAGTGCATTCTGCAAGCACCCTGCCCAGCCCAGCTCACTAGCAAACTGGTCACAGGTATATTATCTCATTTTGTCCTTTCCACAAACCTTTCAGGAGGAAACCATGATCCCATCTTATAAATGAGGACGTTGAGACTGAGACAGAGAATGGATAGACAACCAACTCAAGGTCACAGAGCTAATGCATGTTGCTGGCTATATTTGAACTCATGAAGACTGACTCCAGAGCCGGACTTCCTAACCTCTGTGCTCCATGCCCTCTTCCAACTGACAGCAATACCTGACAGGCGGTCACTGAATGGACCTGAAAGAATTCCTCTCTTCCAGACCTTCTCTATTTATTTGTCTTATCCTGGCAGTCCTTTCCTTGTCAACTAAAACATCCCTAGAGTCAGAGACAGTCCACCAGTAAGGGGCCCAATTACTGCCTTTGCTTATTCTCACAGTGACCCTGGAGTTAGGGGCTATGCCAGTCTATTTTATGAGGAAATATGGGCTCAGAAGAATTGGATAATGCATCCGAATGGGTAAATAGCAGGGCTTGGATTTGTGAACATCATTACTATGAAACCATATATTTAGTTATTTCCTTACTGATGAATATTCAGTTAGTTTCTAGTTTTTCTGTTATAAATAATATTACCATGGACACTTCTATACTTAATCACCTGTAATTATTATTATTATTACTTTTGAGGCAAAGTCTCTCTCTGTTGCCCATGCTGGAGTGCAGTGGTGCAGTCTTGGCTCACTACAACTTCCCTCCCTCTTGGGTTCAAGTGATTCTCCTGCCTCAGCCTCCAGAGTAGCTGGGACTACAGGCATGTGCCACCCCGCCTGGCTAATTTTTGTATTTTTAGTAGAGATGGGGTTTCACCATGTCGGCCAGGCTGGTCTAGAACTCCCGACCTCAGGTGATCCGCCTGCCTTAGCTTCCCAAAGTGTTGGGATTACAGGCATGAGCCACTATCTCTTTAAGATTTCTAAAATCTTTGTGATTGATACGTTGTGAATATATCACAATTTATTCATTCTACTCTTGATGGACATTTGAGTATCTCCAGGTTTGGGCTGTTACAAATAGTACTATTATGAATATTCTAGTACATGTTTTTTGGTGAAACGTGTGCATTCCTGATGTTACATATATGTATATAAAATGTAGCACACGTATATACATGTACACACTTACCTAAGAATGGGATTGGTGACATTTATTTGCAAATAGTTAGCTTTGGTAGAGAATGTCAAACAGTTTTCCAAAGTGGTTTTCCCAGTGCCTCTCTCTCTTTCATTATGATTGTATAATAATTATGAGTGGTTACTTTTTCCAACTATGACTCCTACCATCACCACTGCCATTCTTGCAGTAATTATTATGAGCCGGGCACTTTGCTAGGCATGACATACGTTATAATTCAGCTTCCACAGCAACCCTGTGGGGGCACTATTTGAGGTGAAAGGTGCTAAAGTTCAGATATGTGACACAAAAAAGCTTGCTGAGCACAGATGGCTACTGAGTTGTATGGTTAGGACTTAAACCCGGGCTCTCTGACTCCACAGTCTATACTTTCAATCACTATGATCTGATTATATTACAACATTTACTTGTATTTGACCATAAAAAAGAATTAAATCATGTCATTTGCAGCAACATGGATGGAACTGAAGGTCATTATCTGAAGTAAACTAAGACAGATTAATTATCTTAGGTGAAATAACCCACATAAAAATACAAATATCAAATGTTCTCGCTTATATGTGAGAGCTACAAAATTTGATCACATGGAGGTAGAGTGTGGAAAGATAGAGAACAGAGAGTGGCAGGGATGAGCTGGGGGTGGGAAGGAAGATGAAGAAAAGTGGCTTAAAGAGTACAAATATATACTGAGATAGGAGGAATAGATTCAATGTTTGATTTTGGAGTAGGGTGACTGTACTTAACAAAAATATATTGCACTTGGGTGGTGGACATCCACATACTCTGACTTGATCACTACACATTATACACATGGAATAAAATTTCATGTGTGGCCACACATTTTTACAAATAAAAAAACCAAAGGGACCTGAAGTCCCTTTAGTCTCTTTATTGTGGGCTGCTTTGCATCAATAAATTAATGACTCAGGAAAAAACAAAACAAAAAGCTTCAAGGGCAGATTTTCCTCCATGTTAAAAATGAAATGTTATGTTGAATAGAAGACAAATGAATGTAGATAAAAATAAAAGTTAAATGTTTACATAATAAGTAAACATTCCATAAATATTTACTTTTCAAATATGTCTGGTTAAATGTAATTTTTGGAAAATTCTTTCTCAGGAGTCCTATTCAGTCAACTGTACGGCATTTGTGATTTATACCAGATAAAAAAGACTTCCCTTCTAAGTTTTAGCTGTTGGACTAGCAACCACTAGCACAACATTCTTACCCTCAACCCCACCCTACAGTCATGGAAGATTTAGGCGGTGGGCGTTTCCCTGTTCTTTTGTCCTTGTCACCATCCTCTGCCCAGACAATAACAGCTGCTTGAGTTTGTGAAAGCTTTTTGAGAAAATAGATCAAACTGTTTCACTAACAGCAAATGACTATTCCTTTCCCAAGTCCTGAAACAGACAAAGGAAATGGCATTATTCTCCATTAGAGATGAGATAGATACAGACCTGTCCCTGGAACTTCTGACTGCATTTGAGGAGTTTTGCCAGTTCCATGTGGCCTGAAATGACAGCCCTCCCTGTCTCTATCACAGGCTGCTTTGCACTTCTCACATCTCCTGGGACAGGATCTATCACATAGTAAAATAAATACCGAGGCATATTTTCAACGGATGGGAAATAGAGTTTGAATGGGCAGGTGATCTATGTGTTTGTGTTGGTTGCCCCTTGCATCTAATGAGGGCTTCTCTGATGACGTAAAACAAGATCGTCTTACGTTTCTGAAAGTGTGTCTGGAGGAACAGTAGTTGTGTAGGGTATGAGAAGCTGCTATGAAATTGGAGTCCATGGTTGAAAAATCTCGAAAAAGCTGTTTTGAACAAAATTAAACAGGTTCTGCAGTACTCTTCAAGCTTTCAAGAAGTTGACGTGGCCGGGCGCAGTGGTTCACGCCTGTAATCCCAGCACTTTGGGAGGCCAAGGCAAGTGGGTCACCTGAGGTAAGCAGTTCGAGTCCAGCCTGGCCAATATGGTGAAACCCCTTCTCTACTAAAAATAAAAAAAAAAATTAGCTGGGAGGCTGAGGCAGGAGAATCAATTGAACTAGGGAGGCAGAGGTTGCAGTGAGCGGAGATAGCACCATTGCACTGCAGCCTGGGCAACAGAGCAAGACTCTGTCTCAAAAAAAAAAAAAAAAAAAAAGAAGTTGACATGTTTTCTGAATCTCTGGAGGAGGGTGCAGTGTCTGGTTTCTTAAATTTATACGACCTCTAAACCATTTACATGACCTCTAAACCTGGTAGTCACCCTGCATCTCGGAGGACAATTGTTTCGTAGAGTGAATTTTGGGAAAAGTCAACTTACCTGGGAAATAGACTTAGTAAGAAAAATCAAGATTTTTCCGTTTGCCATGTGGGTGCTGTGGAAAGAACCCTGGTGTGGGAGGAAGCCCTGGATTCCAGCAACCAAGCCACTCCTATCAGTGTCCCAGGTTCTCCCTGTATATGAGGGAGGGAGGGTCTTTATCTCAGTGATTTCTGAGATTCCTCTTGAAGCTAATAGTTCACAGGGCCCAAACAAATAGTCCATCCTGAGCCAGCCCTCACTCATCCATCTATGTGAAGACAGCTACCATTTCCGTCCCTAAAAGTATGGTCAAGGGTCTGATGCTCCTCTCTGACACTAGGAACAAAGATTGGCCTCCCAAAGGTGAAGAGGCATGATTGCTATGGGGCCCCCCAACTTTGGTAGGAGTCTTTGACTCACTTGTTATATCAATTCTAGGACCACACATTAGTGGTGAAATGACTTTTTCTTTCCAGCAATCCCAGGAAGTTACTGAGGGAGGTAGGAAATATCAAGGCAATACAACCAGCTTCTCTTCCACACCATATAGCTGTTTTTTCCCTGCCCAAATATAAACACAGACCTGCCTCGTTCTTGCAGGCTGCTTAGTCTTTTACTATTTATTCAGGCTGTTCCCCATATGAGCACCATTGCATACAGGTGCGTAGGTTGGTCCCTGCATGAGGACATCCTACAGAGATGGTGAGAGGGGGCTGAAGTCAAGCTTGTTGTCCACTTGCAGAGCAGGGCTCCGGGATGTGGGGCTGCTTCTGCCTGAGAAAGGGTCACCTCTTTTGCATTCAGAAAAAGATATGGTATAGGCTAGCAGTGGCCCTGTTCAGTACTCAGAAAAATTTGCAGAAGAAAAAGAGCATCATTACATCTTCAGTACTGCTATCATTACCATTACTGACATCATCATCATCAATTCAATATACTACCTTGCTAAGATAATGATCCTCTGTAAAAATTAGGGCAATTAGAAGTATATAGATTTTAGGAGCAAATAAGCTGATGAGAAGTAGGCCCAGCTTAGGAGGATGGACCTACCCTGGGGGAGAGCATGAGTGAGGGGCGCTGGTATCAGGTGATTTATTGCAAGGAGCAGTCTGATAGTCGTGATGACATGCTGAGATCTGACTGGAGTCAACCTGAGGTCCAAAAGGAGTCATTGCCGTCTCTAGTTCCATCTTTCCTTAGGGAGGACGCCTGGAAAAAGGGAGCTGGATGCCTAAGAACCAAAGCCTGGGTACTGGGGAGATGGGAACTTGTGCACAGCACTCAGATAAACAGGTCTTCTTTCCTTTGTCAAGAGCTGGTGTCGATTGCTAAATTTAGCCACTAGAGGGAGGTCCTGGGAAGTTAGGATGAGCTGTTTTCTCTTGCCCTTAATTCTTCTTGCTGACTTAGGGAAAAGCAGGAACTCTGCGGATTGGGTAATTAGGTCAATGGCTTTCCACATAGAGAACAGGTTTTCTCATCGTTGGGCAGGTGTCATTGCAATGTCGCTGGCCTGAGAGTCGCCTGCCTGAGCTGGTGAACAGGAGACCATTTGGGTGTCGTTCTCTTTGTTACCAAAATTCATCACAGGCACCCATAATGGAGGTATAGTAAGCATTAAAGAAGATTTGTACTCTGTATTCAATAATTTTAGGCACATCATTCCCAGTCATAAATTTATTTTTTTCATTTAATAACATTGTATTGAGCATCCAATAGACAGCTGTCTGAAACGACCTAACTAGACCCTCATTTGCTGTCTCCCTCTTGTCCACAAGGTTAACAAGGAAATTTTCATCAATCTCATTACTCATCTTTTCATTAATTCTTTGGATAAAAATTTGATGGCCAAAGTGTGGGGGAAGAGGTAGGAATAAGACACAGAGGTCATAGCCATGTAAGAGAAAGTGAGCCGCGAGCAGAGCTGTGATGGGTCATTGAGGGGTGCTGGAGCAAGAGGGAGGACTCCCGGCTCAGTCTGAGCTGAGTCTGAAAGGACCAGCAGGAATTAATTAGGAAAAGAAAGGCAGGGGAGTAGAGGCCCACACACAGGAAGGACTCAGGAGAAAGGAAGTGGCTGTGGGGTCGTGGTGGGTGGTGAGTGTCAGCAGGGCTGTGCATGATGCTCAACACCCTAGGAGGCTGAAATTCATCCCAAGGAGGATCAGGAGGAGGAAGACAATTCACAGAGGTGCCTCTCAAACTACCTATGGTGAAGGAACAGTTTCCCCCCTTTATATCACCAATTTATCATAGACCAATACTTAAGTAAAACAAAATAAACATGAGTTCCAAGGAAAGTAAAATAAAAAAAATGAAGACACCCAAAACAGAAGCCCTAGCTTTTCATGATCAGTTTCGAAGTACATAAAATTACTTGGTGAAATTTTCCTAACAGTTTCTATATTCATAATCTCCATTTCTATATTTATCTCACGATAGCCAAGTTTCAGAATCCACAGACTGACACAGACGTGGAGCCTCCTTAGAGTCTCAGTAGTTGAAAGGAGGGCAGAGGAGAGCTCAGATTTGCATTTTTGAAAGGTGTACCTGGCCAGTGGCTGGTGAAGCCTGAAAGAATGGAGACAGGTGAGGAGGGAGTTGCAGTAGCCCAGGTGAGAGTGTGTGAGGCCCCAGATTCAGCAGTGGTGGTGGGGATGGAGAGGGGAGATCAGGGTATGCCCTCTGAAGAACCATTTACCAATGTAGATGCAAATGGGTATGGTGATTTATTGGGTAGGGATGTGTGGGTGAAGGACCACAGGGGGATTGTGATGGTTCTTAGTTTCCAGGCTTATGCAACTTAATGCATAAGATGTACAGGACCTCCGTCTTGAAGGGCAGGGCTCTCTGCTGGCATCTTCATATCTAGAAGATGGTTTCAGATGATAACCATAGGTCTCTATGAGCATTTTTAGAAAAGTGCCTGTGTTTATTATGGACAAAGTTTACTATTTTGCAACATGTAAGTTTCATAGGTGTCCTGAGTTGAAAATGTAGAATAAAAAGAGTTAGCGAATTAGCTGGTTTGTAACTATTTTTTTGTTATAATTGACAGAAAAGATGCATCTTGGACATGGAATTGTTAAACTACCTCTGAGCAGTGTATATTACAACTTGTTTACCAGGTTGGCAGCAGAGGGGCAGAAGGAAGGATAAAGGGAGAGAAGTATGCAGGTGTGTTCATATTAACATTTTGATGATAGCCATCGATGTATGTGCATCTCTTTTGGCTGTACTATAGAAACATACTAAGTAGTTCAATGGAAACCCACCTTCTTGCTAATATTTTATCGGTATAGATCTGCTAATGACTTCTCGTAAGAAACATTGTACTCAATGTATTCTGTTGCTTTAGGTTTCATTTTAAATTGAGCATTAAGGGAATGCAGTATTCTGACTGGAACTCAGCTAATGCTTTTATCTAGAGATCTGTTGCCATTTTTGTCTTCTATGAAATTTTTGTCCCAAGAAAGGTGGGGTTGCATTTTTTCTAACAGAAAAAAAAAGTGCAGGATGGGGAGTAGGGTTTTTTGTTTGTTTGTTTTCATTTTTAACATGCTTTTAGTTTTTAGTTTTAGCTATGTTGATTTTGAGATGCCAATGGGACATTCAGCAAGAGACAGGAAAGGCGTTTCTAGACGTTTCTAGACGTTTCTAGAGGTGAGAGATGAATCAGCTTATGGTGGGGCCCAAAACCAGGGCTGGGAGAGAGCATCAGGAGAAGAGAGTGGGGCTGAGAGCAGAACCCAGGGAAGCCAGGATGGGTGGCCTGCCAAGGAAGAGGAGCCACAGAGAGATGGGGCGAGTTTAAGAAGGGAGTGATTTAGAGAGCCAAGAGCCCAGTGTTACAGAAAACCCAGCTCCCTTACAGACTGCAAAGTTCCTATTGCATTTTCCTGACCTGAGCAAGAATGATTTCGGAGGCAGGTCTGCAGGGTTTTCTTGCTCTATTAGCATGTTAATATTATCCACCGAAGGAATTCAGTCCATTTCAATTGCAAATTCCTGACGAGTAAAGCTATGACAAGGGAACAAAAAAAAAGAGAACAAATCCTGCAAATCAGTTCCCCAAGGCACCCACCTGTGAGGTGAAAAGTCATCTCCAAAGATTAAAGAAAGCCAACATAAAGGAAGCCCACTCTGAAACTCAAGAAAAATTTGATTTGCTTCCTCTTACCTTTGTACGCCTCAGTTTCCTGCTAGTTTAAGTTTATGTAAGTAACCTTTAGCGAGTAGCCTATAGCTTAACCCTCTTCTCTGTAAAGGAAGGGGAAGAACGAGGCCACTTCAATCTTCCTCCATAGGGGAGGAGAGCCCCTTGTCCAAAGCTCAGTCAGGCCCTTCCCTGCTGCAGCTGAGATTCATTTGAGCTCTTGGCATGCAAATGGCGGTGTGGAGGTAATTTGGGAAGGGATTGGAGATTGCTCTTTACAAACATAGAGACAGTACTCATGTTACACCTGTTTTCAGAAGGTCTTATTAGCATTTATCCCAGATTTAAAATAATTTTAAGTGAAGTATATTTAACATTTGCCTAATATTTAAGACAATCCTGGGTGAGTTCACTAAACCCCTCCTCACAACTTGTACTTCTAGCTTTGCCATTGTCTTCTCTAACAGTGTGAAACAGAATTTTCATTTAAACATGGGGTCAAACCCAAACCTAAAAGATGAGCCATGATAAAAAAAAAAAAAAAAAAAAGAACACTGTTTGATTGTTTGATCGATTGATTCATTATTTATTTTCTTGGAGCCTTTCCAGATACAATAAAACTAATACCATTCGTTCAAGATACTATGTAAGATAGTAAAATAAAGTACATCTAAACACTGACTTAGGATCTCTGAGTGTGGGAGAAATATTGGCTGTTGTTGCTCCATGAGGCTGCTGCCTCAAAGACCCAGGCCTTGGTCTTTGAGGTTCACAAAGCTCCAGGGCTGCCAGGTGGTGAAGTCAATAAGAAATGTCTGAAATTAGAGCTTGCATGTTTGTGAAATACTGGGTAATGCAGGCTGAGGGGTTCTGTGAGCATATACAGAATAGTCTGAAGGCACTTGCAGTTTTATCAGTTAGTGCATGGGGGTATATCTGCAGCTACTTATTTATTTGGTAACAACTTTTAATTTTGCAGTAAACCCTGTTGACAACATTGAGCGAAAAAAAAGGAAAGGAAGGAAGGGAGGGAGGGAGGGAGGGAGGGAGGGAGGGGCGCGGTGGCTCAAGCCTGTAATCCCAGCACTTTGGGAGGCCGAGACGGGCGGATCACGAGGTCAGGAGATCGAGACCATCCTGGCTAACACGGTGAAACCCCGTCTCTACTAAAAAAAAAAAAATACAAAAAACTAGCCGGGCGTGGTGGCGGGCGCCTGTAGTCCCAGCTACTCGGGAGGCTGAGGCAGGAGAATGGCGTGAACCCGGGAGGCGGAACTTGCAGTGAGCTGAGATCCGGCCACTGCACTCCAGCCTGGGCGACAGAGCCAGACTCCGTCTCAAAAAAAAAAAAAAAAAAAAGAAAGAAAGAAAGAGCATATTTAATGAAAAACCAGGGGTGCTGAATTTGCTTTTTTCCTGTTGATGATGTAACTTGGATTAAAATTTCCCAGTAACCACAGGCTGCACTGCCATCACTGACCACATGAAAACCCAGAAACGCTAACCTGCTGGAGAAGCACCAGCGTCTCCTCCAAATGTGACAATTTAGCACATCTGGCTGCAAAGGCCTTCCATGCAGCCCTCTGGGAAGTGTGATAGTTCATTCAGATCATGTGACTATTGTCCAAATTAATTAATTCATTCCAATTCCAAGTTTACACAGGACAGGTGAAGCAATAGCTATAGATGTGTGAGCTCTGTCAGAAAAGGAATGCCCCCAACAGTTAAATGATGTCAGTTTTATGTCAGTGTCATGAGCTGTTGCCAATAGAACATTATTTATGTTAATTTAAGTAATGGTTCCAATTTTCTTTTGT
Organism: Papio anubis; assembly: GCF_008728515.1. Lineage (NCBI taxonomy): Eukaryota > Metazoa > Chordata > Mammalia > Primates > Cercopithecidae > Papio > Papio anubis. The sequence continues at coordinate 56,254,130 of NC_044994.1, forward strand.
GGGATTCATGAAACTTTTGGAATATTTGTCTATTAAATGAGAAACATCTGATAATATTATGAATTTAATTGTAAATTTAGTTAAGGGTTCATAATTGAAGATAATACTTATTTCTGTAGTGATAATTTTGGTGATGTCAGTGTTTTTGTCAACTTTTAAAAAATATGCATTTATTTTTCATCATTTGTTTCTCTACAAAAGGAAAATAATGTCACTGTTACAATGAATACATTTTCTTTTCTAAATTAAAAAAATCCCATAAATCAGCAATAGACTTGGAATTGGTTGTAGGGATCATAAAATTCATAATTGTGTCCAAATACACTGTTATTTTACAAAAACAGAAGTTACAGTTGTAAAAATTTACAAACATTTATTTATTTAAAAAATTGGTTTTCCTTTAATTTTTTACATTGACATATAGCAATTGTATATATTTATGGGTTATAGAGCGATGTTTTGATGCATATTACGTACAGTAATCAGATCAGGGTAATTAGCGTATCCACCGTCTCAAATATTTATCATTTCTTTGTGTTGGGAACATTCAATATACACCTAGTTATTGGAAGCTATATAATATATTATTATCAACTAAAGTCATCCCACAGTGCTATAGAACTCTGTTGCCCAGGCTGGAGTGCAGTGGCGCGATCTTGGCTCGCTGCAAGCTCCGCCTCCCGGGTTCACGCCATTCTCCCGCCTCAGCCTCCGAGTAGCTGGGACTACAGGCACCCGCCACCGCGCCCGGCTAGTGTTTTGTATTTTTAGTAGAGACGGGGTTTCACCATGTTTGCCAGGATGGTCTCGATCTCCTGACCTCGTGGTCCACCCACCTTGGCCTCCCAAAGTGCTGGGATTACAGGCTTGAGCCACCGCGCCCGGCAATTTTGTATTTTTAAATAAATCTCTATCTCCCCTCCATCCCTTACCAATCTCTAGTGTCCTCTGTACAAATTTTTAAATTATGTACAGAATAACTACAGGTTTTTTGTGAAGTCTTCATCAGTTGGATTTTAGAAGTGTTGGAATCTGTGAAAAACTGTATTATGAATCAAGTCATGTCCCATCTTAGTATTAAAGTTTTGTTGTTGCTTTCAGTAAACAAATCGTTTACCTTTTCATTGCATTTCCTCTGCAAAATCAGAAGTGTCTACACAAAGCATTTATAAAACAGAGCATAAGAAAACCTCAGCTTTTGCTGCTTTTAGCTAATTAAAAGTATGAAAAACAAAGTCTGCGGACATGATGCCATATAAATTAATTACCAAAAAAAGAGGGAGCCGAACAAATTTAAGAATAAGAGTTCGAATGTGTGTGATGTTCAATTTTGAGATTCTATAATTGTATTTTGGAATATTTCAACTCCTGGGAAGGATGTTTTGATAGGATTTGTACTTTTAATTAAACAACTTCATATTTTTTTTACCAGTACAGAATGAAACCAAGGTGTTCAATTTTGTACTTTCCAAACTTGGTGAAATGTTCAAAATAATCATAAATAGATAACTTATTTGACAAGTTCTGGCTTGTCGAAAACATTTTCTCTGAATAGAGGCAAAGAAACTGTGGCTGTCACAATATTGGAGCTGGATTATTTAAGAACTGAATTACGGAAAAGTTTCAACCAACAACATCCCCCATGTAGAATTTGCTCTGAGCTTAGCAGGTATTTCAGCATCTACAGAAAGACTATCTTCTAACAACCCCAATTTCATTAATCATAAAATGCACTTTGAAGAAGATTTCTGGCAGTTTTATGAAGGAACTAAAAATAATACAGCCCATTGAAAAACCAAATTCTTTGGAAAAATAGTAGTAACAGCTTTAGAGAGGAGGATTTCTAAAATACCTGAGATTATACAAGAATAATGATTTTGTTTATGTTTGTGTTCTTTTAACACTAAGACAACAAACTTAAAAAGTTTTTTTCACATTTTGCTTAGTGTGTACAGATACATGCTATTTTATTTTGTTTTTAATTAATTTATTATTATTATTTTTTGAGATGGGCCTGGAGTGCGGTGGGCGATCTCGGCTCACTGCAACCTTCTTCTCCCGGGTTCAGATGATTCTCCTGTCTCAGCCTGCAGAGTAGCTGGGATTACAGGTGCACGCCACCATGCCCGGCTAATTTTTGTATTTTTAGTAGAGACAGGAGTTTACCATGTTGGCCAGGCTGGTCTCGAACAGCTGACCTCAGGTGATCCACTTGCCTCAGGCTCCCAAAGTGCTGGGATTACAGGCGTGAACCAGCGCACCTGGCCAGACACATGCTATTTTAAAAAAGAATTTTATTAGGGCCAGACGCGGTGGCTCACGCCTGTAATCCCAGCACTTTGGGAGGCCTAGGTGGGCAGATAACCTGAGGTCAGGAGTCTGAGACTAGCCTGGCCAACATGGAGAAACCGCGTCTCTACTAAAAATACAAAAAGTAGCCAGGCATTGTGGCGCACACCCGTAACCCCAGCTACCTGGAGGCCGAGGCAGGAGAATTGCTTAAACCCAGGAAGTGAAGGTTGAAGTGAGCTGAGATTGCACCACTGCACTCTAGCCTGGGCAACAGAGTGAGACTCTTTAAAAAAAAAAGAAGAGAGAGATTTTTATTTTTGAAAACAATTTTTTTTTTGTATAGAATTATTTTAAAGGTCCGCCAGTAAAATAAAACCAATTGTCAATTAAGATTTCATCTATCTATGTAGCTTTATCTCTATCTTTATAACTAATTATTTTTGATGCCCTTTTCACTTTCAGAATTGTCCTAGTGTGGAAGACTCATTATATGGTCGCGCTCTCTATGTACCAGAGCGGGATAGTAAAAATGCTCTCCAGAAAGGAACTTTTCAGGTTTCCTTCATCTCCATCGGCCCCAGGCGAGGTGCTAGTTTTGCTAGGTGTGAGGTTGTTTCTGGTTGTTGTCTCGATCCTGACACCATAGTTTGCTTCTGTGTCTGGGTGAATGTCAGGGCTGAGAAAGAAAAAGCTCTGTCACTTGAGAACTGGCTTAACCTGTGGGGAAATCAAACTTAGACTCTATGTCTCCTCTGTAAAATATTAACTGTTAAGGTGCATTCCAACTCAAACGCAATGTTATTATCAACCATTAAGAGAATCGGTCACTTCTGTTCATTTTCTCTTCCACTAGATGGCGCTGTCCATCACATTATAACAGTGCTGCCCAGGGCCTGGAACTGTCAGTTGCTACAGCTTTTCTTTAAGATCTGTGAGCTCCCGCCCTGCCTTAGACCTCCTGCCCCCGGCCACTATGGGGACGTTGTTGAAGAGCTTTCTTCTTCCTGCCGCCACGACACTCTGCAACGTTCCTTAACGTGTCATTCTAGGCTACCTCCCCGAGCTTAAAAAATTTGTTTATGGTAAGAACGCTTAATATGAGGTGTAACTTCTTAACTAATTTTCAGTGTAAAACAATATATCATTATCAGCTATAGGTACAGTGTTGTATAGCAGATCTCTAGAATCTATTCATCTTACTTAATTGAAACTTTACTTTCAGTCTTTCTAGAACTCGTGTTGCACCCTGTGTGACTATGATTTACCACCCACAGTTCAGGGTGGGAACACTGAAATACATAGCTCATAGAGGCTGGTGGTACTGAGTCTGGATGAGTAAGAACAAACAAGGCACTGCCCAAGAGCGCTCCTACCTGCATGAGCATCGGTCCACAGGTGAGACCCGGGGACTCAGCCCCGACTTTGCTGACGTGGCTCTGTGAGCACCAGGTGTGTGGGGCTGGGAGACAGGGCCCATTCTAGTTTAGCTTCCTTAAAACCTTCAACAATGGCTCCGCAAGGTGCATATAAAAGGAAAAATCTGTGGAATGAATCCCAGGGCAGTTGAGATCTGTTGTGGATCTACTCTGTACCAGCCATGTGCTAGATGCTTGATATACACAACCACGTTTATGTGTAGCACAAAAACCCCGTGAGGTAGGGACTGGTACTTTGATCTTCACTTTGTTTCTTGAACGTTTGCTAATTGTTCTTTGCTTCTGCCTCAACTCCACCCCTTCTGTCCCTTTCAGTCTGACATAGCAGTGGACTGCCCTCCTAGCTTGGTTTCCTAGATTCCAGTGCCATTTGGTGCATTATTGCAATTAACTGATGAAAATCATGAGCCTCTTTCATGTTAGGGAACTAGGTCTTCTGGGTGGAATCCAGCCCTGAAGGCTGGGAGTTGGTGACTTTGCTTTGTGTTTCTTCTTGTCACGAGATGCCTCATCCCTCATCGTAGGAGTCCTAAAAGTTTCATATGTCTCAGCATCTCCTGAGAATTTTGTTAAAATGCAGATTCCAAGGTCCCGTCTCCATAGGTTCTGACTTATTATCTAAGGTAGGCCTAAGAATGAATATTTTGAAATAAGCATCACGGTGATTCTGAGGCAGTTTCCAAGGATCCCGTGGTGGGAAACTCACCCCATGGGGCTGGCTTATTGTCATGGATGCCCTATCTCGGTGCCTGCTTCTTAGCTCCCTGTCTCTACAACAGGTACCCTGTGTGAAACGTGCTCATCAGGGATCTGTCCCTTCGTCCCTGGGAACCTTCTGTAGTCCAAACCAATGCCTTCACCCTCAGCTCTGTTTTCAAGTGTGAGGCTCTTGCTCTTCCTCAGAGACAGGTTCCATGAGTAACCTTTTCCTTTTGGTCGGGCCTACTCCCTATAAGCAGGGCGCGGCCTCACACCCAGTGCAGGCTTGGAAATCCCTTAATTGTGGAGTACGCAGAGAACAAGTGTTACCGGGATAGGACAATGGTGGCAGGAGCCGTGCTTCTGCCCAGCCTGTTGGGCAGGATGATGATGATTTCTCAGGCAGGATAAGGGTGGGGTGGAAGCTATTTCTAGAAAAAGAAAAGCAAGAACAGTGAAAGGGCCAGGTGTGTTTGGGAGCCTAGAAGAGGCTGTGTGACTGAAATGCATGTGTTTGGGAAAAGTGGAGAATGAGTCACAGATGCAGGGTGTGGAAAGGCTGGACATCCACCCTCAGGAGATTGTCCTTCATGCTGGCTAGGGAGTGAGCAGGTGTCCTTTTGCAAGGGGGAGACAGATTGAATGAAATAGGGGGACTCAGTGGGAGAAAGAAAAGTTGAGCAGAGGCGGTTGACTCTGATACAGAATAAAAGTAATGAAGGCATAAACCAGGGCAGTGGTAGAAAAACCAGACCACAGAGGAGAAAATGTAGAGAATTTTGATAGGTAGAAGCTAAGCACCTTGAAGCCCAATTGAGGGTAGGGGTGGGTAAAACAGGAGAAATCAACAACTAACATTTTAAGCTGAAGTGAATAAACAGATGATGAAGCCATTCTACAAGACAAATAGAAGGTGTCAAACTAAGTAACACACAGGGAAACTCTCTAAAAGAAAATGATATTTATTGGGAGTAGCATTGCAATGGGAATATGTGTATCATAGTAAACTAACTATGTGTGTATTCAAAGAGGTTGAGGCAAGGAGAAATTTTTAAAGGTAAAATAAGGAGGATTACATAAGTTGTTTTGAATTAATTATCCTTGGCTGCAAGAATCAATAACAAGGGTGGCATCAGTCCAATGTTAAACAGGCAGTTGGTGGACAGATGTCCTTGTATAAGGAATTTTTTTGTGTGAGGTTGTGCTGTCCTTTGTGCAAAGTTATGACTTTTGCAGAGTCTTTTGTGATAGTTCTGGTTATCAGGCATATACATATGAAAAAAAAAATCCCGTCTTGCCTTCTCTGGCTCCATGTTGTCAGGGCTTGACGTAAATGACTCCATTTGATTCTGACAATGTTCACATTTCCCCCTTTTGATCAAGATTTTTCTTTGAAAGCATCAGCGATCAGTCATCTTGATAAGGTTTGGTTATCCCTCAATATCGGTGTGGACCTGTCCCAGGTTGCTAATCTGATCCCCTGTTGGAGAGAAGTGACTGGTGACTAGGAGTCCGGGTCAAAATCTTTTTAGTAACATTTGAGCAACAAGGGAGGTTTGGAAGGAGTGGCTCTTGACTAAGTCTACCTGGAGTCCATTGTCAAGTTCAGTTTTTGTCTATTCTGTAGGTCTTGGCTATCATCTCAAAGCTCTGGGCCAGCATTATTCCGCTAGAATTGTATTTACTATTATCTTGTCCAAGAAAAAGGTAGGCACAAGCAAGGGAAAATGAAGAGGGGCAAGAATCTCATTATGATGGGAGTTTTGTTCTGTCACTGTGGGAAAAGCTGTCCACAGCGGTCAACTGCCTATCCCTCGTCCTGGTTTGGAGTCTGAACACCTCCAGTAATGGAATTAGGTGGTTTAGTGAACTTTTCGTGTGATCCATATATCAGGCATGAGACTTGTCCCTTAAAATTCATTTAGTTTCAGCTGTAGGGCTTCAGGAACAGAACAGTTATTGTTCTTAGTTGGAGCATTGTAGTTAGATATTGGAGGAAAGTAAGATAATTCAGAACCTAGTTCAGTCTACAGGTAGATAACCAGAACTCAAAAACAATGTGTAGGGCTATAATCTAAGAAAAGTGTATTATCGCTATAGAGAAACATAGTTTTTGTCTGTATAGTAATCCTGATTTTTATCAGAGATATTCAAAGTAAGACTAATTTGTTTGTAAAATAAGTTTAGTTTTCACCAAATTTTACCTGATCATTTACATAGTGTGACAAGAACAATGACTGACCATGTGGTAATTTTAGATTTAAAAACCTCTTGAGGCTAGAAAGCCGAACCAAGCCATACTTCAGACTTTGTCTGCAGGACGTATAAACAACTTAGAACTAAAATCTAAGTCAAAACCTTGGTAATATAACCAATACTTGCAATTGTATCCTGTTATAAAAAGAGCAGATTCTTATTGCTAGAAAAAGAATATCCACAAATAGTTTCCAAATTTTGGAGGGATCAATCAGCAAAAGAAAAGTAAATGTTTCTACTTTTGTTCACAAGAGTATATTTTACCAAATTGCAAGCTGTAGATAAAGAGAAAAATGATAAAGAGAAAATTTCTTTAAATCTGGGAAACAAAACGTTTAAAGAACCAATAGTTTTCAAATAAAAGCTGTAAAACATACTCTATCAGTTATTCCATTTCTTGTAATTAATTTTTTGTTTTGCTTGATCTTGATAAGCAGTTTCACAGATTCAACAGTTTCTCCTTTAAAGTTAAGGAAACTTCTTATTTAGTCCATCATCTAAACATTATTAGAAATCTGCATTCAAGAGTACTGGTTAGAATCTTTGCCATGAATCTGATGGCAGATGCCTTTAGAGAAGAATCAAAACAGTAACTGTGGATGACAAACTTAGAATAACCATGGTTAAAATTCTGGAAATTGATAAGAAAATTTGTTTTTTTTTGGTGGCATACAACAAGATAGCCAGAATTATAACTGATGACATATTAGATTTTAAGGAATTTTGTCTCACTTTAGAACATTCATATCAATAACATTGTCATAAATGTAACTGAGATAAAAATCTAGCATCAGATATCATTTGATAATGTTTCCCATATAATTCAACATGTTAATTAAGTTTGATTTAGTTTAATATGTCATTTTCATAAAACTTTGAGATGTTCCAGGATCCTCTGGAACATCTCAAAGTTAGTTTGAGATAAAAAAAAAAGATTTAATCTAGAACTTGATTGTAGAGAAGCCTGCCAAAAATGTCAAAAGGTTCAAAACACTTTATCAAAATAGGATAACATGTCACTGTGAAATAATAGTCATTCATTTAAACAAAGTGATATTCAAAAGACTTTAGAAGCAAATATAGACAGTCACATGGTTGTAAGAAGAAAAATCCTTAACCCTTTCAAAGTTCAGTTTTCCTAAGTATTTTTTACTAAACAAATGAAGACAACGTGAAGCACAAGAAATGACAAAATATTTGTTTCCTAGGCCAATTACTAAAAGGTAAAGATAAAAACCTCCTTTGGTGTGATTGCTTCTGCCTATGGGAAGCTTGTTTAGATAATCCGGAAGTCAAACCTGATGAAAATGTCCTTGAATTCAGTCAAGCACAGGATGAGCCTGTGCCCATGTTGTGAATGTACACCATATGACACAAGAAAGAAACCAGTAAAAAGCCAGTACCTTAAACAGGGGAATGTATGGCTTTTAGAAAAACTAAAGGCACCTGAAATTGCCTGGATGCAAGCACGATTCGGACTGATCAAGAAAAGCCAAGAGTACAGAATCAAGTTATACTGGAAGGAAACATTGCTTTTCTAAGCCTTCAGGACAAACATTTCAGCATCAGGTCACAACAGCAGATTAATAAATGGAAAAAAAAAGTTATAGGAACTGATGAGAAGGTTGAAGGAGAGAATTACCGTCTCAGCCAAGCAAAAAGCTGTACTTTCTCAAGGACAGAAAGAGCAGGAGGCAGTGATGCATGACTTGCAAATCACAAGCTGTGGACACAGCAGAAGTCGAACTTCCGCGATATCGAATCTGAAAAGCTTCAAGAGGATAATTCTACCTTGAGAAATAAAATTGCCATTCTAAGTGAAGAAGACAGCATTCTCAACTTTAAATGGGGAAATTAAATGGATCTCAGGAAGAAATATAGCAGAAATAAAAACTGTAAAATAAGAAGTTGCAGTTCAGAAAATGGTTGAAAAAATTCAGAATTAAAAGAAAAACTCTTTTTTTGCTAGAAAAGATCAACACTTCAAGTAAATTTTGTTATTCCAACATAGGGGACCAAAATATTCTAGTTTTCTATTAGTATATTATTGCTCGATTTTTGGAAAAACTTCTAAATAATTCCCTTTTAATTATAGCCAAATTGATTATACACACATTTCCTTCCTTCCTTCCTTCCTTCCTTCCTTCTTCCTTCCTTCCTTCCTTCCTTCCTTCCTTCCTCCCTCCCTCCCTCCTCCTCCTTCCTCTCTCTCTTCTTTTCTTTTCTTTTTCTTCCTTCCTTCCTTCCTTCCTTCCTTCCTTCTTCTTCTGTCTTTTCTTTTTCCTTCCTTCCTTCCTTCTTCTTCTATCTTTTTAGATTTATTCACTTGTCATTTAGAGGTTAAGAGGTAGTGGTCGGATCTCAGCTCACTGTAAGTCTACCACTTGGTTTACGCTTATTCTCCTGTTCCTCTAGTTTCTCCCGGTAGTTGGGATCTGATATATACCATTGGCTTCTGGCCTAAGAGCTATTTTTATTTTAGAGGATTTGGAGCCGACCAGGAAGTATGATGGATGGATCTTGATCTTGACTCAGATCCATCGAAACTTATGGTTTTAGTGAGATTATTGTTTATTGATATCATACTGGTTTTCCTTCCTTTTCTGAGCCTGCTTCTTCGATCCGATGCCTCACGCCTTTATTAATGCCGCCGACGATTTATTTTTGAGATGTTGTTTGTTGTCGAGGAGGTTGAGGAGAGAGATGATCTTGAGAACGATTGTAGGCCTCTGCCTCCTGGATTCAAGTTTCTCCTGCCTCAGCCTCCTGAGTAGCTGGGATTACAGGTGCACACCATCATGCCTGGCTATCTTTGATTTTTCATAGAGATGGGTTTTCACCACATTGGCCAGGCTGATCTTGAACTCCCGACCTCAAGTGATCTACCTGCTTTGGCCTCCTAAAATTGCTGGAATTACTGGCATGAGCCACTGTGCCTGGCCAAAATTTCTTTTATAAATTTATTATTTATAAAACGTTTACAAGATGCTCAGAACTTCTACAACATGCTTGGATCTTTAGTTTTGTAGTTTTGTGCTATACTTCCTTTTACCAGTCGTTTTATTTTTCCCTTTCTTTTTTTTTTTTTTTTTTTGAGATGGAGTCTTGCTCTGTCATGCAGGCTGGAGTGCAGTGGCATGATCTTGGCTCGCTGCACCCTCAGCCTTCTGGATTCAAGTGATTCTCCTGTCTCAGCCACCCCAGTGGCTGGGACTACAGGCATGTGCCACCATGCCTAGCTGATTTTTGTATTTTTAGTAGAGACAGGGTTTTTCCATGTTGGCCAGGCTGGTCTTGAACTCCTGACCTCAGGTGATCCACCAGCCTTGGCCTCCCAAAGTGCTGGATTACAGGCATGAGCTACTGTGCCTCGCCCCCTTCCCATTTTGAAAAGTTCTTTGGTTTTTAACCTTCCTTACCAAAAATGTATTTTCATACCTATAATTCTTTTTAATTTCTTTCTCACATGCTTACTGGTTTCATTCTATGTTGTTTCTCTTTCCTTTCTAAGTCAGTATTTTGAAACAACCATTAAATGACCTCCGACTTAGACAATAAAGAACTCATTTTCTATGCCTTTCTTATAATTTTTTCCATCAAAAATACATCTTAGTTTTCTGATATACTTTGAGTACAGATTTATATATACTAATTAGGAATTTTGCTCATAGTAATCTTAATTTCTAGTGAAACCTTAGAAGTGAGCAGTTTTGAACTCTTATTCTTATACCAACATCTTATAAATACATATTTTATAATTTTTAGAAACATAGCTTCTCATAGAACAATTTTTAATAGTTAACAATTTTATTAATAGAGTCAAATATATTTAGTTGTTCTATAAAATTTAAGAAGTCAAGAACAAACTTGTACTTGTGTTCAGCAATTTATTTTTCACAGTGGAAATGACCCAGGCACTTAACAAGTATTTATTACTTAATTCAGCATAATATTACTCTAACATTTCAAATTACATGAAAAGTTCATTTATAAATATTTATCCAACTTATGTTTACCAAATTTATTTATTTTTTAAACAATTATACCTAGATTACTTATGAAAACTGCAATATTCAACGGGTCTAGTCATTATTTCAAGTGATTTCTTTGTTAACTGCTTTTATAGCCTGTAAATATTACGCATTTATTGCCCAAGTAAGAACTTTAAAGTAAATATGTATTTTGCTAATAATTCAGAAGGTATAGCTATTTTCATTAAATTAACAATATTAAACTAGTCTTATTCGTCAAAGACTTACACAAAGATAATTTTATTTTTAAGCTAGATTTATACTTTCATGACTTTAAAACATCTAGGGAAGACAAATATAATCCTGTCTGACCAATAAACCCAGGCAAAAATGTATGCTGATAATTCTGAAGACATTTCTATTTTTATATTATCAATAATTAAAAAATCATGGGAACTTAAAAACATTTGAGTTAGTTGCTATATTTTTGATAACATATTTGATTTAAACACTTATTTTTTTCCTTTAAGTTAGTTAATTAACTAGTGCTCTTTCATGAATTTTGGTTGAAAGGTATTACATACACACAACATAAAAACATACAAACAACGTAAATACAGAAGCAGATTCCCTAGCTTCAATTTTATTTATTTATTTACTAATACTTATTTACTTATTTTTAGAGATGGGGTCTTGCTCTGTTGCCCAGGCTGGAGTGCAGTGGTGTGATCACAGTTCACTGCAGCCTTGAATTACTGGACTCTACTGATCCTCCCACCTCAGCATCCTGAGCAGTTGGGATTACAGATGTGAGTCATGATGCCCACCTTCCCTAGCTTTCATTTTAGAATTTTAGTTGTGAAACAGTAAAATATAGTAAAACAAACTCATGACATTAACTGTTTTATATTTTTATCCCAATTGTGTTTCTGACAAAATGGGACAAATCTATCCTGTTTGATAGCTTAGCTTTATGATTTTTGTTTGCCTGATAATCTTATGAAGACTGTGGAATACACTTGGGATAAAACAGTTTGGTGTAAAAAAGTATTTTACCATGTTTTCCCCTCTCTTTTCAATTTTAAGTGAGTTGAGTTCAATGTTTACATTTTACAATCATGTGTTGTTTAACGATGAGGATACATTCTGACAAATATGTCATTAGATGACTTCCTCATTGTAGGAACATCACAGAGTGTACTTACACGAACCTAGGTGGCATAGCCTACTACACACCTAGGCCATATCATATTGCCTATTGCTACAAACCTGTGCCGCATGTAACTGTACTGAACATTGTAGGCAACTGTAACACAATGGCATATTTTTGTGTATCTAACATATCTAAGCATAGAAAAGGTACAGTAAAAATACAGTATTATAATCATATGAGACCTCAGTCCTGTATGTGGTCGGTTGTTGACTGAAATGTTGTTACGGAGTATATGAATATAGTTAGAATTGGCTGAATTGTGCAAGACCATCTCCAAGTGGTCTTACATTTTAGTAACAAATTTTCCTTTGTTTGCTGGTCTGGTTTGCTTGACTAGTCAATGCAGGCAGGGAAGCATTTTAGAAAAGTTTATTCGCAGTTTTTTCTTTTTTTATGGCAGACCAAGTAAGTTTTATGCTGGACAGAGATATATTATAGCTCTGAGCTCAAGATATTGACCTGTTTGACCTGGAAGCCTTTTATAAGAACATTTATCTAGTTCTTTCCTTTCAGACTATCAATCCTTCAAGTAACAGTTCCATTACTCTAAGTGATTATTAGACAGTCAAATCCAAATTTACATTAAAAGGGATGACTCCTTAAGAGGCTGTCATTGAGAATGGTCTTCTGGTGGGGGCAGTGGAAGTTGAGAGAAAGATTGCATGGACCTTTTTCTTTTGTGGCAATATTTTTTTTCCAGTCAGCTGCTTTTTTATACTAGTTTTTATACAGGGAGCTTCTATCTGTCATAATTGAAGTTTAAGGGTTTTAGTGGTTTTCTTAGTAGTAGCATCCTCAAGAGTGCAGGCAAGCTGGTTTGCTAAATTAATTATAGGGAGTGGGCATAGTTTCCTATTCTGTGTGAACTCCTTTAACAAATTGGGAAAGTTTTTAAGAAAAGCAATTCACAAACATAGAATTAAAATTACTCAAATAGAATCAACATCAATAGGTAATTGATACGGTTTGGCTGTGTCTCCACTCGAATCTCATCTTGAATTCCCATGTGTTGTGGGAGGGATCTGGTGAGAGATAATTGAATCATGGGGGCAGGTCTTTCCCATGCTGTTCTCATGATAGTGAATAAGGCTCACAAGATCTGATGGTTTTATAAGGGGGAGTTTCCCTGCACAAGCTCTCTCTTTGCCTGTTGCCATGTGAGACGTGACTTGCTCCTTCTTGCCTTCCACCATGATTGTGAGGCCTCCCCAGCCACCTGGAACTTTAAGTTTATTAAACCTCTTTTTCTTTATAAATTACCCAGTCTTGGATATATCTTTATTAGCACCATGAAAATGTACTAATACAGTAATCAAGAATTAGCTAGGAAACTTCTAAGAAAAATAAGTTTAGGGAGTTTGAAAGATCTGTTTAATAGCCACAAATTATCCTTGGTGTAATTTTTCCATTGATTAAAAATGTATACAAGAATGGACCGTAAATTTTGAATAGATAGCTGGCTGGAGTCACAGAAAATTTGGCATGCCTCAAGATTTGAGAATCCCATTTCATTTCTTCGTCTTTGAGAGCAAAAAATAAATAAATAAATACAGTCTGTAAATCCTATCAGGCCATGTCAGGGGTTTGGATTAATGTTTTAGATGGTGGATACTGCCCTAGGTCTTTTGATTTTGGCCATCTTGTGCCTACCATATGGAATGTTCATTTTTAGTCTTAGGAGATGTTCAGAAATGAGGTAAGGGGAAAAAAGTAAAATAGCCAGATAATTTACAGAAATGTGTAGCCAAACCAAGATGAAATTAAAGAGTGCTCACAAAAATTTTAGACCAGGCAAGCAGACCAAACAAAAAAAACTTAAATTAGGCATGTAAAAAGATCCCAAACTGAATTCACCAGAAAAAAATGAGGTCCTTACAAACAATGTAAATTTGGTAGAAGCTAGAGTACTCTCCAAAAGGACACTCGTCTATATCAGAAAGGGCTTGCCAACAAACACTTTATAGTCTCAAGAGGGATGCAGGGTCCTTCATTTAAGGCAGTCTTATACCAAAAGAGAAGATCCCAAATAAAGTCAAAAGAACTCATCAAAAGGAGGGAGTACAAGAATCAGAGAGGAGATTCACCAGAGTAGAAAAGGCGACTACTGGAAGTAGATAGTGCAAAGAGCTCTGCTGGGACCACTCTCAGTTCCAGGGACTATTGATCCATCTGAGCTGAGCTCACTCTATCCTGCTTCTGGACACTATTGTGTCAAACTGAATAACAAGCAGAGAGGAAAATTCTCTAAATAAAAAGTATTTATTCAGGAGTAGCATTGCAGTGGGAATACATGTGCCTTACTAAATCGTATGTGTATTCAAAGAGGTTCAGGCAAGGGGAAGTTTTTGAAGGCAAAACAAGGAGGATTATGTAAGTTGCTTTGAATTCATTATCTTTGGCTCCAAGAATCAATAGCAAGGATGGCTTCAGTCTAAGGTTGGTCAGGAGGTTGCTGGACAGATGCCCTCAATGAAGTATTTTCTAAGGTTTTGATGGCCTGTATGCACAGTTGCAGTTTTGCAGAGTCTTTGGTGATAGTTCTTGTTATCAGGCATATGTGTGTGAGAACCTCCCTTCATGACTTTCCCAGGCTACGTTTTGTCAGGGATTGGTACAGGTGACTCGATTTTGATTCGACAGCTTTCACAGATGACAAGCAGTTTGGAGGAAATAGATTGAATTCAGTTTGGATTTGCTAGGTTTGATGTGTTGACAGTTTTCTACTGGCCCAGATGTCAGCACTTCATTTAAAATTATGTATCGGAATATTCTTTCATAACTTTACTGCATAAACTGGTGGAATGCTCTGTGTGTGTGTGTGTGTGTGTGTGTGTACCTGTGTGTATAGTTTGGGTGGGAAGAGGTGTTTAAACCAGTGAAACATAATTATACCAATTAAAAAATAAAATAAAATAATGTTTTGTTTATTGATTGGGGCACAAGATTAGGTTCCTTTTTTCCCCTCTGTTCATATTAAAGAACTCTTATTAGTCATCTCACTTGTTATGTAACGTTTTTCTTCCCTTTTTCAGGAACTCCTTCCCATGACAATTAAAAAACCTACAGGATGCACACTTGCTCCCAGGAATCATTGCAATTGCTAGAATACTATAATATTGAGGAAAAAAAGTTATCTAAGTCTGTGAAGGGGTCTCATTCTATTGCCGTGGTCACTGTCCCTGTTCAAACACAGGCACAAGGTACATGACTTCATTCGCTGCTAAATGATCTGGGTGACCTGGGTATGTAATGTCCCAGCCAGGTTGCTTTTCAGTGGTAGGGCATCCCTGTCCAATGAAACAAAGCTCTTTGGTGACCTAAGGCTGAAGCCAGTATTATTGGCACAAGGATGGCATTTTAAGGATAGAGTGGGAGATGTCTTTGCCTTGATTAGTATTCTGAGTTACAAAAAGACCACACCACCATAGGCCTGGACTCTCTACAGTTACACTGCCATTTGGGTGCTGATGTTTGTTTATTAATGTATACACACTTGCAGCCATTTTTCTAAGGAATGCCACAGGATGCCCAGGTCTAGACCCACCTTCCCCCTAAACTTCCATATCTCAGCTTTTGAAGCAGAGGAAGAACTTCCTTCCGTTGGATTCAGGGCTTGCTTCTACTTCTTGTCCTAGAATGACACTTCTTTAACCAACTTGTTAGAATCAATCAAACAATAGATGAAAGTCAGGCGGCTGTCCCACTGCTGCCTTTGAGAGATGTCTTACTTTCAGAGGTGCCTCAATGCCCGGTGTCAAGTTGTACTAGACAACATAATCAGGTCGTGAGTACTTATCAGATGCCCACAGGGGGTGTAATACATGGTGCTCACACACTCAGGCCCTCCTTCAAGGATTTATAGGTGATAAGTTCATAATTAAGCGAAGTATATCACAGAAAGGCAGTAATTACAACTGTATCCTTAAATGGGAGGGGAAGGTTAGAGAGGGGGAGAACGAATTGGGAAAACCTAACCAAGGTGACCGACTTTGAACCATTCAGAAACTCAGTTTCATATTTAATAAACACTTACTGATCAGCTACTAAGTGCCAGGCACTTCCACATAATTATTTTTGCTCTAAGAAATAGAATTCATTCTCAAGTGTATGCTGCATGGCTCGAAAAAAACAACAATTCTTTAAAATCATAGAGTTCTGCAAGACCGAATAGACCTAAATCTTTCATTACAACATTGTAGCCTAAAGAGTGTAGCCTGCTTGCTCAAATGTGCAGGAGTTTGCCAAACCCCAGATGCTCAAGAGAGTTCAATGAGCAATTGTTGATAATTATGAATCCATGCACAAAAATGGATGAAGAGTTTCCTTGGGTCATTAATTTTCTCTTTCTTTATAGATCCTGAGACTATTAAGCTTGAGTTGCTGTGGCCTTTCTCAAATGGTAGTCAACATTTGGATTACTGATTTGTTCCAACTTCACAGGGAGGGACAAGAAATGTCAAAGACCTGGACCACGTCTGTGTTTCTCAAACATTCAGGGATGGACCGCCGAGCAATTTTTACTATCAAACTCAAATAGCATTGTTCTTTGGATGTAAATACAGGCAAATAGTTTTTGAGGCAGTAAAGATTTAAGAGTAGGAAAGATACGGGTTTGAGTTACCCTATTTAGAGTTCAGAGACCTCAGCAAGTCATTTCACCTCTCTGAGCTTCCATTTCCTAATCTGTAAAATTGAGATAATATTCCCTGTCTCCTACTGAGGGTTAAGTGACATGAACTAATAAAATACCCAGTTTAGTGCCTGGCAATAGTCAATATTCAACAAATATTTGTTACTTCTTTTTCCTAGTCCTAATATAGATAACTTGCAACAAATGCCAAAGGTTTAAGACATTCTTTCAATGAAATAATTGTATTTATTAACATTTCATTTCTGTGATTCGGGGAAATGCTGTTATTTAAATATGGTCGAGGAAAATTTTAATCCAAACTGTGGTACCCAGGGCATTGTGAGATCACAGCTTGAGACGTTCCAGCCAGTGTCGTTTAGGGATGACTGTTGCTTCCCATAATAAGGTAACCGAGTAATCACATAATTCCCACTGATTTAAATAGTTATTTCTAAGATCTTGGGAAACAGAATCATTGTGAATTTCCAAGATCTTAGGAATAGTGTCTTTGTATTAATACAAACCCATCAGATGGATTTCAAGGCCACTTGGACTCTAGCTCACACTTTTGCCTCCTTGTACCTTATATTCTACTGGGAAAGACAGAAGACATCCTTTCAGTGGTAGACACCCTACACAGATATAGGACACAGTCATACATCTTCGTTCAGGAGACTCAGGGGTTGCTTATCTCCAGCCTTCTGCTTACAGTTGCTAAGACCCTGACGTCCTCTTTCACATGGTTGAAAATACTCCCCATCGATATTTTAATGGTTGTCTATCAAAAACAGGGACATCTAGAGAAGGCCATATAGGTTATAGTAAGTTTTCACTTAGCCCTAGTTTGTCACACCAGCTAGTTGACATCTTCCACTTCCATGGGAGTGATGCAGACGTCAGTTTCTGGCTTGGGGCCTGAATATTGGGGGTTTGGGGTACAGCAAGAGAATGCTGATTAAGGAAGTGGGTACTATGTGGTGTAGCCCTGGGCTGTATGTCTATAGGAGCGGTGGGGATTTAGGAGGAGGAGACGAAAGTTTTGGACGGATTTTACCTACTCTATGGTTTTGTCTTTTACTTGCTCTGGCTCATCTTCAAAAGCAGGTTGTTTGAGATTAAAGAGATTGTCTCTATGGTAGATGTAAATGATTCTTGAAGTTCAGTAGGAGCTTGCTGAAGGGTTGCTAACCTCTCAGGGTGTGTCCACAAATCAGGTGGTACTAATTCTGGCTTCTGAGTGATGTTTGATGAATATAATTGAAAAGTAAGGAAAACAACAACAGTAGCAGAAGCAAACCTCATCCCCATTCTTGTTTTTAGACCAGAATATGTTTGTAGTGTGTCCCTATGCCTTTCTGAGCCTGAAAAAGTTGACCTAGCAAGTAATAGAAACTTTTTATTATGTAAACCTTTGGTACCTAGTAAGTACTCAGTTCATGCCTTTTTTTTTTTTTTTTTTTTTTTTTTTGAGACAGAGTCTCACTCTGTTGCCCAGGCTGGAGTGCAGCGGCATGATCTCAGCTCACAGCAACTCTGCCTCCTGGATTCAAGCGATTCTCCTGCCTCATCCTCCTGAATAGCTGGGATTACAGGTGCCCAGCACCACGCCTGACTAATTCTTGTATATTTGGTAGAGATGGGGTTTCGCCATGTTGACCAGGCTGGTCTGGAACCCCGACCTCCCGATCTGCCCACCTCGGCCTCCCAAAATGCTGAGATTACAGGCATGAGCCACCGTGCCTGGCCTCATGTTTCTTAATGAATGAATCAAACTTAAGTTCTGGTGGTAGGGAATGTGTAAGAAGGTTGAATCCTGAGTATGGTATTTAATGAGATATTTCAACCTTGACAGCTTGATAAGATTACCAGTTAGTCCACTGTCCTCCCATACATTTCTCTTGTAAACAAATATGGCACCCAATTACACCTAATGCCGAGTCTGAAAATTATAGAACAGCAGAGCTGAGAGCAGTCTTAGAGTTTCTTTTATCCAACCCCTTAATTTTGCAGATAATGAAACAGAGGCATAGTTTTAATCCTTTTGAAAACACGTTAATCCAGATTCCCTCCTGGCTGTAATGAGTAGGTGCTGATCTCTTTCATTGTTGACCCAGAGCTGGGATTTTAGAGATTAGTTTGCCCAACACTATCTATAATAGAATATTTGTAACTCTGGCATTTTACCACCTCCCTTTATGTATACCCTCCCACCTCTTGAACTTTCATCGCCAAAGGAATACATCTACAAGCTTAGAATTACAGAAATCCACTTGTGCATGTGGGAAATAAGCATATTTGGAGAAGGGGAGATTTTTTTCCCTCCCTCACATTTTCCTAGATGTAAACTTTTAGGACCTTTTGAAATTTTGGGGCTGAGATATAGGCATAGATACAGAGAATAACTGACTAAATGGGAATAGGTTGAATTCTTCAAGAATGTGTATCATCTCCAGAGAACAAATCTGTTCTGTGAGGTAGTTTTGGGATGCACAGACACTGCTCTGGGCAGAGTTTGAAATCACAATGACACATCCTACTGCTTCCAGTCTTACTTGTCCTAGACTTGATTCTGGCTTTGCTTTATGGCGTGATTTAAAAAATTGATCCCTGTCACTCAACTCACAGGCCTTGTTGGAAAATTCCTCACCAATATTTTTAAATTAATGTGGCTTCACTGAAAGTCTTAGAATCTAAAAATAAAGAACACACTCATCAAAAGCAATTGTAAGACTAGTAGCAATTGATACTCTGTTTTTTAAGGAGACAACTCATTGAAAACAAAAACAAAAACAAAACAAAACAATAAAACCACCTAACAATTATCTGTGGATACCTGTGGGGAGTTACCAAAGTTAGAGGGCCCTGAATTTGTCAACTATGTCCTTGCTGCCTTATTGTATTATTATTTTGTGTATCACACAAAAGGACCAGATTTTCTAAATCTGAATTACTCAGTACTCATGAAATTGTTTTATGAACTTTTCATGAACAGGTATTATATTGGCCAGCACAGAAAAGCTAGACTCTGCTGATACAGATAGTAGACTTGATTTCTGAGATTTTAATCTAGTGGAACGTGGAAATAACCTGAAATTCACAAACTTTTGTTTTCTTTTTTCCTGGTAGAAAGAATAGATGTTTAGGAGAAACCGGATCAAGCAGAATCCCTGGTAATTTGTATTCATTTCCATTCTAATATGGTTTCTCTGTAGTCGTCAGTACTTGTCTTATGAGTTGCTTTTCCAGAAGTGTTGACACTTTGCAATAACACTTTTGTCTTTGTGGCTTCTGATACAATGATTGGGTGGCGGAGGAAGCTGTTTGCTTGTGATCGAACCTATTTGGAAATTGAAACTGCAGAACATGGTCTCGTTCACAACACATTATGATCAACAAACAAGTGCGGAGCACAGTCACATATGCATGTGAAACACCCTTAGATTTATCATGAGCAGAGTAAATGTCGCAAATAAAGAATATTTTTCTTGAAACATTTTAGATGAGAGATGGAAAGCAAAACATAGACCAACTATGCTTAGTCAGAATGTTGCTAGTGGTTTATGGATTCTTCAGAACAGTTTTCCAGGTTGCCAACTAATAAATATAGAGAGAATAATGGTTAGAAAATAACTTTTAAAACATTATAGTAGTCATTGATTCAAGCAAAAATCATTAGTGGATGCTAAAATTTGAAAATGTTTGATGAGGGCAAGCACACTTACAGTCTCAAAATAGCTCCCTCCTTTATATTTATCCAATAAAAGGGGCAGTAATAACTTTACAGTGGAGAAATCTACAGGACATCACCCAACCAAATGATCAAAAGTAGAGTGATCAAAGGTAGAATGGGAAAAAGGAACATGATGCTCCTCCTGAGATGATGCCCCGAGATAGCTTAGGCATTGTGCTTGCCAAAAATGCGTAAGTTGAATCTAATCATGAAGAAACTTAAAAATAATACCCTAAACTGAGGAAACTGAGGTACATTTTATAAAATAACTGGCCCTTACCCATCAAATTGTTAATTCCATGAAAGTCAAAGAAAGGCAGAGAAACTTTCCTACATTCGAAGACAAAAAAGATATGACAACTAAATGCAATGTGCAATCCTGGTTTGGATCCTGGACTGAGAAATCTGGACGTAAAAGACATTTTTGGGATAGCTGGTGACATTGGAATATGAACTATGGATTGTGGATTGTGTTACATTTCCAGATTTCAGTACTTGTGCTATGGTTAGGTAAGAGCATTCCATTTTCCTTAGGAAATGCATGACAAAATATTTAGAGCTAATAGGACATGATGTATGCAACTTATTTATACATATACACACACACATATACACGTGTGTATATATATATTCAGAACTATTAATAAGTTACATAGATGTGTGTGTATATATATGTATTCAGAACTATTGATGAATAAGTTGCTATACGTGTGTATATATATGTATTCAGAACTATTTTCTCTCTATGTATAATATTTATGTGTATTCAGAACATATAAATATCGTATATGTAGAGAGAATTGTAAAACAAATGAGACAAAGTGTTAATAATTGGTAAATCTGGATAAATGATATATATAGTTCTTTTAAGTATTCCCACAACATTCTATACATTTGAAATTAATTACAAACAAAATAGAAAAAGACAGACTTGATTTAATAAAAATTAAAACTGTACGTTTTGAAAGAAATAACCATATTTAAATGTCAAATGACAAAAGTGGAAGAACATTCACAGTAGGTACAGTTAATATTTATAACAACAAAAAAGGAAGTATGAATCAATGAGAAAATATAAATTACTCAACTTTAAAAATTATTAATGGATACAAAGACACAGAAAAAGAAATAACCTACAAATGCCAATTAACATGATTAGATACTTAACTTATAACTAATAAAAAAATGCAACATAAAGCAAGGTGATTCCACTTTTTGCCATTTTTGGAAAGTTTATAGGAATTAATGTTAGAAGAAATTGTCTTTCTTATAGAGAGAAGAGGACTTCCTTTTTTTCTATTCTCGTGAAAGAAGCACATATTGACTTATAATTCCTCTCTTTCCACTCCCCATCCATTTCACCCAATGAGGATTGGTTAGATTGGACAGAACCTGATCTCTATTGGTCTAAAACAACTAATCTCTTTTGTTGAGAACATTTGTATGCTAGGTACTACATGGTGTATTTTATATACATAAATTATTTCATTCACCTATCACAATAATTTGT
The DNA here is from genome assembly GCF_008728515.1 of Papio anubis. Lineage (NCBI taxonomy): Eukaryota > Metazoa > Chordata > Mammalia > Primates > Cercopithecidae > Papio > Papio anubis. The sequence continues at coordinate 56,275,867 of NC_044994.1, forward strand.
TTTACAAATAATAATAGTCTTATTTTACAAATGTTTTAACTTTATTATATATATAAACTAACTAGATGGTAAGAGAAGCAATGCCAATCAAAGGAGGAGTTGGTAATTCATATAGTGCTGGGAACATTGGCTGGGTATTTAGGGGAAACAATTTATTTAAATCCCTACCTCACATCATAGAACAAAATAAATTTTTGGTATACTAAAAATAAAAAGTTAAAAATAAAACCTAGAAGAAACTGAAGATGAATAACTATCTGCTCTCTGGAAGTGGAACAACTTTGTAAATATCAAATAATTAAATAAGTTATCAAGAAAAGATTAAATTTATCACATGAAAACCTATGTTGATCAGAATCAACTAATACATCATGGACTACATGTCCAACATATCTACATCATGGACTGATTGCCAGCAATGGTTTGTTTGGAGACAGCGAGGGCCCTGTGAAAGAAGTGGCCTGCAGAGATTGCAGGTTGGCACCAGGTGCACTCTGTGTCTCTCCTAATAAGCTGCATGTTCCTCCAGGGAAGCTACTGTGTTCTTCTGACCTGTGTGTTCCTATTTTCTTGCACTGCACCTAGTACACCTTGTGCATTGTGTTTTCTGTTTTGGTAAATCGAGTAAATAAAAGAATGTATTCAGGTGTGGCCAAAGGAGAATGATAGAAAAGCACAAAGCCGTGTTCCTAGACTGATGGCATACCAGGAGTAATGATAGAGTTGGAACAGTTTTATGCTTGAAAGATATTTGATTTAATTCTACACCCATATTTCTATATTTGTTAGGAGTGTGGATAAATTATATGAATATTCTTTCGTGCCCAATAAATTGTTATTGGAAGCTTGGGAGATGAAAACAATTCGGCAGAACTCTGACTTTCTAGGGAGGCAACTACAAACAATCAAGCCCAAGTTTTAACACTATCTGAATGAAATCTTACCATATGGAACCCTTCTTGTGCATGGTTTGAAAAAACTCATAAAGGTTGTCACATTTATTAATTTACACTTAATGACTAATCTTCAGAAACCATTTAATTACTGTTATTCAAAAATAGCATTAAGTCTTTGCACTTAGAGATGAGGTTTAGAGCCTGAGGGAGCACATTTGGATCAGTTGAGAGTAGGTGGGACAGGTATGAGACTGTGGTGGGATGAAGGCTATGGTTGAGGCTTTTCTAATATATAGGAGAAATTCCACCAGATGCTAATTTTGGATCTGTCTTATTCACTTCTAGATGCATCCACCATAGTATTTAATAGATGCTCAATGATTATTTGTTGAATGATAATTGAGTGTAAAAATAACATGGAAATAAGATATGGAAGAACTTCAGGCACCAGGACTGGGCGACAGAGTCACAGAGTCTGCTGGAAGCCTTGATCTGTTGAAAGCAACATGTCTAGCACTTTTCTTAGAAAACTACTTTATTAAAATATAATTCACATGCAATAAAATTCACCCTTTTAAAGTGTATAACTCAGTGATTTTAAATAAATTTACAGAGTTGTACAGCCATAACCACAATAAATTTTAGAACATTTTCATCATCCCGAAATAAAACTCTGTATATTCGCAGTCCTCATTACCCTTCCCTCTAATCCTGGCAACCACGATAATCTACTTTCTCTGTCTATAGATTTGCCTATTCTGGATATTCATGTAAATGAGATTGTAAAACATGTGGTCTTTTGTGACTTGCTTCTTTCACTTAGCATAATGTTTTCAAGGTTCATCTATGTTGTAGCATGTATTAGTACTTCATATTTTTAAAGGCCAAATAATATTCCATTGTGGAATACATTACATTTTATTTATCCATTTGACAGTTGATGGACATTTGAGTTGTTTTTTCTTTTTGGCTATTATGATTAATATTGATATGAGTATTTGTGTACAGGCTTTTGTGTGGACATAGGTTTTCATTTCTCTTAGGTTTATACCTATGAGTGGAATGGCTGGATCATATAGTAACTCAATATTTAGCATTTTCAGGAACTGCCAGACTGTTTTCCAAAGTGGCTGCATCATTTTGTTTTCTAAATTGTCTGCATCATTTTACATTTCCACCAGCTATATATGATGGTTCTAATTTTTCTACCAAGACTTGTTATTGTCTGCTTTTCAATTATAACCATCCCATGTGTATAAAGTGGTATCTCATGGTAGTTTTATTTTGCATTTCCCTAACAACGAATAATGTTAGGCATTTAAAAATGGTGGCTGGGAGTGGTGGCTCATGCCTGTAGTGAATTCTCCTTGAAAATTTCCCCTTTGTTTCTGACCAGTATATAAATGATGGGGATCCACCTGGGATGGCTGAGACCACCAACCTTTCTCTCTATGAGAAGAGAATGAAGGTTGCTCCCTGACCAGGGTTATTTCCTCTCTCCTAGCACTGTTTTCTCTCTATGATCATGACTCTTCTCGAGGTCTCCAGTAGCTATCATCGGCAACCATAGCCAAGGCCCTCCCACAGCCTCAGTCAGAATGGATAGGGGGTTTGGAAAAAGAAAGCACGGTCTCTATATGCCTGTCCAACTTTTCAGTAATTCTAAAAGTGCGCTAAAGAAAATAAAGTCTATTCCACTTCCCCATGTCCCCTGAAAAAATAGAAACAAAATGCACAAAATTTCCATACTTTTTCCGGCAAAGCTGAATGAGCACCAGGAGGTACTGCATGCCCCAGTGGTTTTATCTCCATTTCTCCAGAAGTAGGAAGAGAAGGGTTCTAGATACATGAGATAGGGGGTAGCAGAAGGGATGTGGGAGGATTGTTTCCTGGGCCTGGGTCAAGGAACTAATGTCTATTCCCTCAATTTATCAATCTATTCCCTCCACTCATCAGGCGCCCCCCCCCCCCCCCCCCCCCCCTTCAAAACAAAACAAAACAAAAACCACAGCAAAATCTTTTCATTCTTTGTGGGCATGCACACCAGTGTCTGGCACGGTGGGGCTGGTCTAAAATGAGTTATATTCCTCAAGCACACTGAGAGGCATGGTATAGGGTCATCACTCTCCCAGAAACCCTCCTGATAGAAGGGAGAACCGACTGGGCATTATTTCCATGTATGCTGTTTCTTTTAGCTTCCATTTTGTGCACAACTTTTACCAAATAAATTCAGTTTTTGAGGGTGATCTTTCTGTTTTTCAATGGTGTGTCCTATAGAAGTCATTGCTGGGTGCCACTGGAGACAGTTAGTACATGGACATAGAGAATTGCAATTGGGTGATAGAGTCACAGGGAAAATAATACAAGAAAGGTAGACTCCAACTTGTCTTTGGTGTTCCCCTAAGAATACTCAGAAAATTAGGTGGTTACACCCTGTTTCCACTCCCTGGTGAGAGACTAGTTTGAAGGATGCTTAAAACCTGGCTCAAATGAACTGTAGAATGTCTAAATAGTCACTTGTCTGATTGTGCAAAAGAGTGATTTGTGTTAGAGGAGTTGTACAAAATGCTGATCTTTTTCTTTCCTCTCCTGAAGAGAGTGGAGGTTGGTTACTAGGTTTTAGGAGAGGAAAATGGGATGAAAAACAAAATAGTGCAAAGGCAGTAGATTCCATGCATTGCTGATAGGATCTCCCTGGAGTACAATTCAATGCGACACATTCAGGCTTAAAAATGTTTGTGCATTTTTATCCGTAATTCAACACCTAGATATTCTATGCTAAGGAAATCATCCGAGATTCAGATAAACTGTTAAAATCCCACTGCTGATGGGATCTCCCTGAAGTACAATTCGACACAATACGTTTCAGCTTAAAAATGCTCATGCATTTTCTCCAGTAATTCAGGACCTAGATAATCTATGCTAAGGAAATAATCTGAGATTCAGACAAACTGTTAAAATCGCACTGCTGGTGGGATTTCTCTGGAGTAAAATTCAACATGATGCATTCAAACTTAAAAATGTTCATGCATTTTTATCCAATAATTTAACACCTTGATATTCTATGCTCAGGAGATCATCTGATATTCAGATAAACATATTAAAACCAGATATTTATTAATAAAACTGTGTATATAAATTAGAAATCACTTAAATGTTTAGTTAATAGGAGAATGGATGTCATTAACATAGTCACTAAAATAATTCTTATGATCGGAATTTTAAAATATGAAGAAATATTTAGGTTTAAGTATTAAATGTTAAAAGGATACAAAATTACAAATTAGTATGAGCTCAGCTATGTATAAAGTGTGTATAGAGAAAAGGAAATTGTGGATTTTGATGGGCTTACAAATTATCTTTACTTTTATGTTTTCAGTATTTTTCATATTGAAATATTTTCTCAAATGACATGTATTATTTAAAATTCATTTGCACTCGACTACCCCAAATTTTGTACCATCTCCTTAATTCAAAACTTTTATTGCTTTGATAATTATATTCTCAGTTATATGATTATTCTGTGGGTTAAATCTGGTTCATGGGAACCTAATTTCATGTTTGCAAGTTACATGCCACTCGTTCCCTCAGATTCTCTTCCTACCTGGTTTATAGGTTAAGCGTTCACAACTTTAACACCCACAGCACTGTAGGGCTTTCTCATGTAGTGGGGTAGGGTCTTCATTTTTAATACAATTGCAGACAGTGCATGCTCCCCAAGTTATGATCCTCACTCAATCATACACACGATGGGTTTTTGTAGATCTTGAATGTACTATCCTAAAGTTACACTTTGTGACAGGCGCCTCAAGAGGAGGAAACTTTTTGTGGAAATCCAAGGGCATGGCTTTGCTTTAAGACTGCAAATTGAACTAAATGTCCTCAAAATATCTCAAAAAACCTCCAAGGATGCGTTATTTTTCTTAACCAAATATGAACCACATTTTGAAAAAGAGCTGATGTTGTTCTATGATGATAGGTAATATTTAGTGAGTTTTGCAGGTGAATGAAGTCTTCTGAGGTGTTTGTACTGAGCTAAGGAGAGGAAGAGGGAGAGGGAGAAGGAGAAAGAGACAAGCAAATGGGATGAGGTGGGACAGAGGCGAATGGGGATGGAGGAGATGAGGAAGATAGAGATGAAGAGAAGGAACAGAGACAGACTGCTAAGTACAGTCTGACATACCAGAACAAAAAACAATAACTGGTGAGTATGCTCAGGGAATTATCCTAGACAGCTGTGGAGTTGCAGTCATGATAGAGTAGCTAATAACAGTTGATAATACCTGAAAAGTCTAGCTTCACACTTCACTGAGAACCTCACAGTTCAGTCACTACTCAATTCCTTTGATGGTGTGCATTGGGATAGGCCAAGAAAAATATTCCGCCTGGATTTTGTGTATTCTGTTATAAATTATGAACTCATGTGTTACACAGTGACTGCAGGGCTCTGTAAGTTGTTTAGGGAGAATAAGGGACAGAGATATGACGCTTCCTCTTTACTGAAGGCTCTAACCCCTACCCTGTGTTTTTCCCACTGTTCCCCTCGAAAGGAGAGGCCCTTGTGGTGGAACGGTTTGTTCTAAAGGAGTGATAATGTAGAGATAATCACTTTAACTTAAAATTCATTGAATTGATGGCCATAAATGCCTGTCTTGTTTTCCCCCTCATATGTTAATTGTCCTGATTCACAACCAGTATTTAAAGTGACAGAATAGCTTGCTCAATGCCTCTCCTTGTAAGTTTTCACAGGCTGTAGGACTTGCCTGGTTCCTCTTCTGTTTGATTGATTTTTGAATTGACTTCATCAGAGCACAGACCTTAGCTGGGGACGGTCCTCACTGGCTTCCAGGTAGGTGCTGGGAGGTGGACAAGCTATTGTTGGTAGAGATGCCTCTGGGGGCTAGTTGTCCTGGTAGTGAAGCTATATGTGTTGCAGGTCTCCATTCTTGGGATCAGAGAGTCAGAGAGGTGCTAAAGTTATTCTGCTACTTTCTTTTTTTTTTAACTTTTATTTTAGGTCTGGGGGTACGTGTGCAGGTTTGTTATATAAGTAAATTGCATGCCAGTGGGGTTTGGTGTACAGATTACTTTGTCACCCAGGTCATAAGCACAGTAACCAATAGGTAGTTTTTCGATTCTTACCCTTCTCCCATCCTTCACCCTGAAGTAGGTCCCAGTGTCTGCTATTCCTTCTTTGTGTCCATATGTTCTCAGTGTTTAGCTCCTACTTGTAAGTGAGAACATGTAGTATTTGTTTTTCTGTTCTCGTGTCAGTTCCCTTAGGATAATGGCCTCCAGCTCCATCCATGTTGCTGCAAAGGACATGATTTTGTTCTTTTTAATGGCTGCATAGTATTCCATGCTGTGTATGTGCCACATTTTCTTTATTTAAATCATTCTGCTACTTTCTAGCATTATGATTATGAGCAACTTAAGGCCTTCTCTGAGTCCTTGTTTTCTTATTCGTCATATTGGGATAATAATGTCTCTCTTCCTGACTTATCAGGAATGAATGAGATAATGGGCATGGAAGGGCTTGTTACATAGTAGGTCCTTCAAAAATGTTTATTGTATCTAAATGCAAGTCATCTAGTTGGACTGTAAGCTCCTACTGCATGAGGCATCATGAGTGCAGGGACAATGGCAGTCCCCTCTACTAAAGGCTCTAACCCTAGCCTGTGCCTTTCCCACTGATCCCCTTGAAAGGACACTCTCATGGTGGAATGCTTCATTCTAAAGGAGTGATAATGTAGAGATAATCACTTTAATTTAAAGTTCATTGAGTTGATGTATACTCAGTGCCTGACACATTGTAGACACCTGATAAATAATTGTTCAACAAATGAATGTCTAGGCTGTTATTTTACTACAATACTGAAGGGCATTAAGGTTTTGCTTGGGGTTAAGATCTAATCAAAACATACATTTTATTTATGTATTTATTTTTATTTTTATTTATTTATTTATTTATTTTTATTGAGACAGAGTCGCACTCTGTTGCCAAGGCTGGAGTGCGGTGGCGTGATCTTGGCTTAGTGCAACCTCTGTCTCCCTGGTTCAAGTGATTCTCCTGCCTCAGCCTCCTGAGGCAGGAATTACAGTCTCCCGTAGCTGGGATTACAGGCATGCGCCATGACACCGGGCTAATTTTTGTATTTTTAGTAGAGATGAGGTTTTGCCATGTTGACCAGGCTGGTCTTGAACTCCTGACCTCAAGTGATCTGCTGGTGTCAGCCTCTTAATGTACTGGGATTACAGGTGTGAGCCACTGTGCCTGGGCAAAATGTATATTTTAGATTTAAGAAAATAGGTTTCTTGTTAGCATATTACAATATTTATTCTATGTAAATAGAGGTTATGTATCTAAGGATGTAAAAACTTCACAGGTTTTAAAAACCATGGTATTTCATCATTTAAAGCAGGGATCAGCAAACTTTTCAGTAAAGGGATAGATAGTAAATATTTGCAGCTTTGCAGGCCATGGGATTTCTTCTCCACTACTGCTGTTCAACTCTGTCATTGTAGAGCAAAAGCAGCCATAGACAGTAATAAACGAATGGATGTGTTTTGTTCCAATAAAACTTTATTTACAAAAACAGGCAGAGGACTGGATTTGGCCTGTAGGCTGTAGTTTGTAAGCCATGATGTGAAGGATGAAGTCCTCATTTCCAGTTTTGGAAGAAATAGATAATGCTATAAAGATTTGGCTAAGAAATTAAAAAAAAAAGCTTTGTGCAATACTAATTCTATGTAATTATATTAAAAACATGAATAGTTGTAAACACATAAGAGCTTGGAAAAACCATATTATTATTCTTATTTTTTTATGGGTGAGAAAATTGAAGTTTTCATGATGTAGTTGCCTGAGGTCTCAGGCTAGTAAGATTCAGCCCAGGGTCTGCTTCTTCTGATTGTCAAGTTTACTGCTTTTTCTATGTGTTCTTTGCTGTCTCATGGCTTTGCCTGTCTTTGATCTCTGTGTCTCTGTCATATTGGGGTGGACAGTTGACATTTTTTCAATCCTGGAGACGTCAGTTTTGAAGCTGAAAGAACTAAGGGCTTTTATGAGAGGGGTAATTGATATCTTAAGGGTGATTGCAAGTTTTGAAACGAGTTTGTGTTTTAGTCTTTATTGTTGTTTTAATAGATTTTTTCCTCTTTTTATGTGTTATAAGACTCTTCAATTTGGAGGATACAAGATGAACATCAGGAAAACTGTCTGCTTTAGATAAAAGATGCGTTTTTTCATTAGGTTGAAAGTGTCTATGCTGATATTTTTCCTATAAACGTGTTTTCTTTTCTCAATATTGGGTTGTAAAATTAAATGTCAAAGAGCCTCTTTATAATACTTCAAAAATACTTCCTTTATCATTAGGGGAATATTAATCATATCATTTTGCATCATAAACTGGCAAAGACTTTGATTGTTGAATCATTCTGGCATCCTCAATTTTTGATTCCAGGCAGAAAAAGCCTAATTGCTGAAAGATTGATTGGCTTATAATTCATGCTGAGTTGTAACATACCTAGGAGGAATCATCTAACTCTATACTTGATGAAGTAAACATTATTTTTACAGCTTGTTGACATAGAAACGTAGACCTTTTTTTTTTTTTTTTTTTAGCTTGCCTTGAATAGCACTGTCAGGCTAGTTGACCTCCAAAATTCTTTCAAACCCTAGTGTAATTCTCTGGCACTTGAAGTCACTGATACTAGAGAGGCTCGCTTTCTTCAGTCATTCAATGATAAATTACATGTGTAAAGTACCAAATGCAGCTGGGCATTTATTAAGTGCTCAAGAAATTCTCATCCCCTTGTTAGTGATTTATCAAACTGCTTTAATGTTTAGCTACATTTAGTGTCAGATTTCATCATCACTCATTGAGCAATTGCACCACACCAAATTTTTAGGCTTGTAGGGTACAATTATCTGTAGTTAGATCTTTGTTGAATGATTTGAGAGGATAAACAGATGCAACCCCAGATGAAAGATATTCAAACAAGTTTATACTCTTCTCAGGTACCCAGAAGGCCAGTGAAATTTGAATATTATCCCCCAACAGTAACAGATGTGACACCTGCTTCCAGGAAGCCAGGCAAGGACTCATCCTGTTCTGAATGTGAATGGTATATACTTTTGGAAAGGCTATCACGGGCAACATGAAGTAGTAATCAAAGACATAAGATACGTGAATTAAATAATTCACATGTTAGAATTTTCCAAACTCTTAAAAATCATAACCAATGACTAGACTGGTTTTTAGAATTTTGTGGAAGAATTTAGAAAAAATAACCATAACTATTTTCAAATGATCACGGAGTAAAGAAAACTAACAGCACCTTTCTTTTCTATGCTTACTATTGAGAATTCAGAAAAACTCTGGATGCTTACTAATTTCCACTGGTCAATATCTTATAAAATGCTTTTTACTTGTTTTATTTATACACTAGCTACATAAGTAGCTTATATTTTCCATAAAGGCCATCTCTCTAATTTAAAAAGTTTTCTTTTGAATTTCCCTACGGCTAATATATTTGTAGGGTCATGGTTCAGATAATATTGTTGTCTGACAACAAGTTAGAAAAGGAAGATAAAGGGCTCAGTAGGAGAACCAGGTCAGAGAGGAGCCCTCATTTGTCCTTAAGTCAGGTCAGTTCCTGGAGTTTGACTCTTCTTAGCTTTCTCCTAGTTGCTCCATACTTTTTGCTCTATCCACTGACCCTCATGTTTACAGTCAGTAATATAACAGGATTATAGAGTGCTAGAACCAAAAGTAACATCAGAACATGCTTTGGCTAAGTTTAAAAAGTTTTGTGTTTTCAGTTGTAAAATATGTGTGTCAATAATCAAATAAGAATTCTCATCCCTACCACACACCTACTGCAGGGAAACAAAAACATTGAAGTAGCTTAGAGCACATTTTGCAAATCCTATGTAATAACTTACAAAGATTTTAGAACAATGCAAAAATTCAAATGTAAGAGGTCATCCAATACAATGCGTATTTGAAGTAAAATACATTTCTGCTTCATGGTCTTCTGGTATAGAAATTTGAAATGAAAAGTGTGAGCCAAGTGTTGTTTTGAGGGCTCTATAAATTGGAAAGAGCAAAGAAAATATAAGCATATTAAGATAAATATTCAATTACTTGAAAGCATAGCATTTGTTTTAAAAAGTGTATGCCACTCTTTTCCCTTTAATCTATCAATGATGATTTTACTGTGGGTTCCAAAATGGCATTGGAAAATTGCCACAGAGGGAGGGGCAAAGTTGATATATTTCCATTCCTGACAGGGTGTGTCTGGAAGCTTACCTGACCAGCTGTTAGCAGCAACTCTGAAGGCAAGAAGGTAAATGCTTGAATTGCCTGATACAATTTTTAACAATGAACACTGCATTGGAAAACCATTTTGAAGAATAGAAACCCAAAGGAGATGTGATTGAAATAGAAGGATACACTTTTTTAAAAATTAAGTCAAATACTTAAAAAAAGAGAGTTAGTTTTATGATGTTCTGGATTTTCTGCAGATGTGGCAGTCCTCACTGGGAGATATTAATAACACTTGTCGCCTCGCTCAGCACCAACCACCTGGTCAGATGCCTGATGTATATGATTGATTTTTTTAAAAATGTAGATGCTTGAATAACTGTTTAAACTTTCACATAACTTGACATATTGTATTTTATCTTTCAATGAATTATTTCTGAAACAGAAAATGGTATAATATTTAGAATATCTATATTTTAAACAGTGAGAGTTTAGATTTTTTTTTTTTGCACCGTAAGTTGGAAAGCACTTTCGATGGTATCTTTCACAAGTATTTCTTTGTTTTTAGATATTGGTTATTATTTAGTTCACTATAACCTGGTTTCAATATTTGTTCCTGCAGAATAGCATCTATCTGTGTAAAGTTTGAATTTCATTCTTGAGTTGTTAGCAGTTTTGTGGGAATTATAGAAATTATGAGACATGAAATATTTTTGGAGTTAAATATTTTTCTTCCTACTATATATAGAAAAAAACAGTTTTACTCAGAATATTTTGGGTTGTTAGAACGTCTATCTTGTCTAAACCTTTACATTTTTACTACAAGGGAAAATTGTAATAAATGAGCTTTTTCTTATATAGTAAATGAACGTTTTCTTATATTGTAGTAAATGAACTTTTTCTAATATAGTAAAAATTAATGAAAAGTTGAATCTCTTATGCAGAATCTGTTAATTACAGCTGCCTGCAGAATGTATAAAGTTAATATGAAATACTAAATAATCTTCTAGTATATCAAACATTAGGATTATCTACAATGAAAAATGGGCAGATGATAGCAAATCAATTCATAAATATTATGAAGGGCTCTCATGTGCTGCCATTGTGTTCTTCACTGATGGATAAAAAGATGAATTAAAAACACTGAACGTACCTTCAAGATAATTATGATTTGGAAGTAAAGACAGCAGTATAAAAAATAATTACCTTACAGTGTGATAGAGGAGTTAAGGGAAACAAATGCTGTATGGTTATTGTATACAGTGGTGACTAATTAACTCTTTAGAGGGAGAGGTTGGAGGAAAGTGAAAGAAGGTTTTACATGTGTAATAAAGCCAGAAGGAAAGAAAACAAGCAAAATAGATCATTTGTTGATACCTCAAACACTGTAAAAACGGAAAAAAAACCTTTAAAAAATTAAAAATGCTACACATTCCAGATAATTAATATTTAAAAATGTATCTTCAAAGCTAACAACATAAGTTAAAATCTTACAGGAAATATTTTTTTTCTTGTAAAAAATTGAAAGTAGATGAAGCTTTAAAATTAAGTTGAAAATACATTACTTTCAAGGTTTTGAAGTGATAGAAGAGAGCGCCAGAAAATATTGATAATTTTAAGTAAATAAGAGTAAAAACAGTTCTATAGTAACAATAAAGAAAATAAATAAAGGAGGGTAACAGCTAGAGGAATTTTTTTTAAAGAACAAGTTTGAGAAACATAAAATGTTTATATAATATGAAGAGTTCATAATGATCAATAAATAAATGATCAAGACTTCAATAGATAATTGACAAATAAGTAAGAGACAGTTAATATGTGAGAATTAATAAAGAGAAAAGAACGCATGGAGAAACATTCAAATGTTAGCAAGTATCAATGCCATGTAAATTTAAAAATAATACAATTTTCTTTTTATTTTTTAAGTTATTAAGAATGACAATAATATCTGAAAAAGGTGATTATGATATAGCTGTTTCATCTGTAACTTTTGGTTGACAGTACGAAAGTTAAAAATCTTTATAATACTTAACCTAGAAATCCCATGTTGAAAAAGATACTCTGAAGAAATAATATGAAGGGAGATAAAAGCTCTATTTATGACAATGTTTATTGTAGAATTATTCATATTAATAAAAACTGGGAAGCTAATTTAAATATCTAGCAATAAGATATGTTTAAATGTTTAGATATATCAATATAATGAGACATCATAAGGCCATTAAAAGAACATGTATGAAGGCAGCATTAGTGAGGATAAACACTGAAGATGCAATTCGAAGTGAAGACAAGTGAACATAAAATGTTCATATAAACAGACACACACACACACACACACATGAATGCAGTGATTGAGAGACTGGAAAGCGCATGGAAAAATAAAGGCAATTTATTTGTCAATATTATGAGGGCAAAATTCCTCATTACTATTATTCTGCCATCTGTATAACAAATTAGACTTTGAGAATAAAATACCTTCTTCTGCTTCATCAGAGGTTAAATCGTGAATCACTTACCTGGAAAACATTATAGGCAAAAATATGATAGTATTTGTATCGATATAAAATGAATTTTTTTCTTTTTCTTCTGACTAGGAACTGCTTATCATCTCCTTCCTATATAGCTATGGTCTGTAGGAGGTGACGTTGGGGATAGTACATGGGAGATACCATGTAAGTCAGTCCCAATTAGGCTAAGATTGTTTGCAATCTTGAAATCTCAATCTCTATTTATGATACATTTGCACAGATTTCAACGCAATTTGAGAAGGATTTTTTGAGTAAATTTTCGGTCTAGAGAAGCAACCCCCATAAAGATTGTAGGAATCTTTGGAGGACAAACTGGAGCTTGAGATGTGCCTTCCAGAGAGGGAGTTCGAGGCCATCCTGAGATGGACTCTTAGTGCTAGGGGGTCCTTTCTATAACCAGTGGCCTTGGTAAGAGACACAAACAAGACATGGACCTGCTGGTGGCATCTGCATCCCATAGAGCCACATAGTGGTCACTCAGGACAAGGCCTTTGTGAGCACAAGTGTTAACTGCTCCAGAGGGTGGCCTGGTATAGGAGGAAAGAGGGTGACTTTGAAATCAGACTGACAGGCCGGGCGCGGTGGCTCAAGCCTGTAATCCCAGCACTTTGGGAGGCCGAGGCGGGTGGATCACGAGGTCAGGAGATCGAGACCATCCTGGCTAACATGGTGAAACCCCGTCTCTACTAAAAATACAAAAAAAAAAACTAGCCGAGCGTGGTGGCGGGCGCCTGTAGTCCCAGCTACTCAGAGGCTGAGGCAGGAGAATGGCGTGAACCCGGGAGGCGGAGCTTGCAGTGAGCCGAGATCGCGCCACTGCACTCCAGCCTGGGTGACACAGCGCGAGACTCTGTCTCAAAAAAAAAAAAAAAAAAAAAAAAAAGAAATCAGACTGACAGAACTGATTTGCACACCACCTGTGCCACATAGTGGTTGGATGTAAAATGAAAATTATTTCTCACTTACAGGATGTTTTGAAAAATAGAGACAGTATTTGTGAATTGCCAGCCATATCACAAGCTCAAATTAAACAGTAGCTATTAGGACTATAATGTCATTGCGGGTGGAGTTAGCACCAATTACTTAAGCTGAATGAATTTTCGGGGACCTTACTATTTTAAAAGGTTATTTCAAGTCTGTTTGAAAATAATGATGACTGAAGTAAATTGCATACAAGTTTTTCAAGTTGTAGCTTACTAAGAGGCAGTCTGTGTGAGCAATTGCCTTTAGACTCAATCAAACAGTAACCTCTTTGTGCGGTGGATATTTTCCAGAGTAAACACCAAGTACGGCCTGTGAGTGCTTGGGGAGCATTTCCTAAATGCATCTGGAGCCAAAATTTCATTGTGAAAAATTTCTCTTCCATTTTCCATACACAGTATTCTTAGCTATTGGGTTAGGTACTAACTTGCAATGTCTTAAAATTAACTGCCATGTTTAGTAATACATCTACAATACATTTTAAAATTAAACTTTATACATATATGCCTACATGAACATCCCCCCACACATTAATACATAAGTGCATAAGAAATAAGTGTAAGTTTAATGTGTAACCAACACTTCAATCAAAAAAGGAACCAGTACCAGCTTCCTAGAAGTCTCCTTCATGCCTAGTTTACTTCTGTGCATCTTTCCCCAACTCTGGGTACAATGGTGTCTTGTTGGCAGTTTGAAATTAACCTTAATGGGGTATTTACACCATAGAAATGAGCAAACATTGTGAATCATGGATTTTTGTTGACTTTTGTGTTTTGAGGGACAGTTTACTAGTCTGCTGCTGCCCCACCTGTGGCTAACCACAATTCTCCCCACCCATTCCTAAGGGTAGCCACTCTCTTGACCTCTAAAACTGCAGAGTAGTTTTGCCAGTTTTGGAACTTTATGTAAATGGAATCATACAGTATGAAAGTTTTCATGTATGATTTCTTTTTCTTTTTCTTTTTTTTTTTTTTCTTTTTTGAGATGGAATTTCGCTCATTGCCCAGGCTGGAGTGCAATGGTATGATTTTGGTTCATTGCAACCTTTGCCTCCCAGGTTCAAGCGATTCTCCTGCCTCAGCCTCCCAAGTAGCTGAGATTACAGGCATGAGCCACCATGCCCAGCTAATTTTGTATTTTTAGCAGAAACAGAGTTTCACCATGTTAGCCAGGCTGCATGTATGATTTCTTTTTTTTTTTTTTTTTTTGAAGGACGGAGTCTCGCTCTGTCACACCCAGGCTGGAGTGCAGTGGCTGGGATCTCCAGCTCACTGCAAGCTCCGCCTCCCGGGTTGGCGGGTGCCTCAGCCTCCCGGTAGCTGGGACTACAGGCGCCGCCACCTCGCCCGGCTAGTTTTTTGTATTTTTAGTAGAGACGGGGTTTCACCGTGTTAGTCAGGATGGTCTCGATCTCCCGACCTCGTGATCCGCCCGTCTCGGCCTCCCAAAGTGCTGGGATTACAGGCTTGAGCCACCGCGCCCGGCCATATGATTTCTTTTACTCAACGTTATGTTATGATGTGATGTGAGATCCATGCTATGTGTTTATTCTGCTGATGATGGACATTGCGTTGTTCCTGAGTTTTGGCTATTATGAAAGTGTTGCTATGAACATATTTGTACATATTTTTAAAAGATTCTCAAGGTGATTTTGCTGCATACCTTTGAGAAATCTCTCTTACAATTACATTTTAGTATTATAATATTTAGATCTCTGCCTTTTCTATTTCTTGCTAAATTGGTCCTATTTTGAATCCAATTGATTCAGAATTTGTGATTTAGTTGTTACTGTTTTCACATTAGTGTCCATGTAAAAGGCATTATTGAAATGCCAGGGATTTGGTCTATGTCCTATTGCTCACCGCACAGACAGGCAATCACTGAGACAAGTGTTGCCAGGGAAGAAGGCTTTAATCAGATGATGTCAGCCAAAGGGATGGGGGATAAATCTCAAATCATTCTCCCTCGACTGACTAAAATGGGAGGTTTATATAGTGGGGAAGAAACATAGCTACATATGGGAAAATAAGAATTAGGGAGCAAAAGAAAGCCATCAAGATGAGTGAGGGTTCTGCCATCTCTCTGCGTGGCATGATGTAAATTTTAGTTGCTTGATACTCTCTGGGAGGCCTGACGATGGGTTTCCTGAGGAAGGAATTCAGATAAGACAAATGTGAGTTTCAAGCTTTAAGACCAGGAGGGTCAATTTCTATGTTTATTCATAAAGACCATAAACTCACTTCCATGGAATAATTACGCTGATTTCAAAGGGATTTTTGATGAGGACAAAACAACTAACCTTAAATTTCTTTTTCTTTTCTTTTTAATTGCAACAGCATAGCATAACATGACTTTTACTAAGTGTCTAAGCTTATTTTTAATAAATAAAAGCAATGTTAAAAGCTTAAAACTATTTTTAAAGTCTTATATTTTAAAATTGCTTATTTGAATCTGTGTTATTAGAATAATCAAATCTTAATGAGTGCTTCCTACAAAATACTCATTTTCCTTTTCTATTTCATTTTATAAATTAATATCTTACTCTTCTATGCTTCTTAAACTCTACTCCTGAACCTGTGAATGCATTATCTGCTCTGTCAGGTCATAGATTTCTTGAAGGCAGAGATTGTGTCTTGTTCAGTTCATCCTTTTATTTAGAGTGACTAACCCAGTGGGAGAACTTCATAATTAGGTTGGTGTCAGATTTAGGCAGTTTCTAATTTAAAAAACTGACTCCTCCCAACGCCCCCCAAAACCAAACAACCCGTCAGAAGGTGGTTAGCAGATGACATTTGAATCAAGTCATTAAATGTTCATTATTTGCTATGTTTCAGACTTGTATGTAAAGCCAGGAAAAATCTTCCTATTGTAAGTGCTTATATATAGTCATTAAACTTTAACAGCAACTGTCCAGCTGTTTCTTCTTTTTTTTTTTTTTTTTGGTTGTTTTCTGTTACTGTTGTTCTTTCAACTCCCTTGGAAGGTGAGGCAGCATTAAAGCTGCACACAACTGTAATGAAAGCTTAGAACCAGGTAACACTCAGAAAAGGGAATTGTTGCTGGGGTGAGAGCATCACAGTACTCCTGGAAAGTAGTTCACAAAGTTTATAGAAGCTTGATGCAGAAACGGGCAGAGAGAGTTTTGGAGAGTTCTGTAGCCCACAGAGTGAGTCAGTGTAGTGCCAGAATTAGAATGGAATGGAATGTGAAAAACTGTGTGATCTAGGAGGAAGCAGCCCTAGGCATGAGGAGGTCTTAGCCTTGCTTTGCTTTTGGACAGCTGCGTGATTGTTGCAAGTCACTTCACCTCATCTGACCTCAGTTTTTTTTTATCTTGAGAAGTAGGGAGTTGGCCTGCATGAGTAGTCATGTCCTTTCTAACACAGGCAAGACTCTGATCATTCAGTTCTGGGAGTGCTCATGTTAGAAGACAGCAGGAGTGAAGCTAAGTGATTAACTGGAATATTTGAAGAGCCAGGTTGGGATCATTCAGTCTTTCTATCCAATCGCTTCTTTTCCTTCAATATAGTCAGGCTCTAGTCTTCTTTTAATAGTGGTGACCAAATGGCCAGAATGCCCTTTACCTTCGCCTCCTTTGATGCTGAAGATTTTGATCAAATATCAACCTAAGTTATACAACAAAGGTTTTAAAAAATATTAGACTACGTTTCACACAAAATTTTATCATTAATCAAAAGCCTATGAAATCCCCCCAACTCAGACCATCTTTAGTTTGTTGGTTTTCTTTTCTTTGTTAGTAGACTTGTTACTATATGGGTAATGTGAGCCATGTGTAGAGAAAATATGCTGGACATCAAGATGTTTACCAATATATGCAAAGGTAGCTTTCTGAGATGTGAGGCGTTATTGAATTTTCAGACACATCCAGGACATCCATTGCTCAAAAAACACCCACCAATTAAGGCATAATGCTCTTGAAAGCACTCTGGTAGTCTCTGATTACCCTGAAATTCATTTGAAAATACAAAGCATGTCTCAAACCCAGTTCACAGATGCCAGATGAGAACTGTGAGTCAGGTACAAACTTGGCAGAAATAAAACGTAAGAATAAAATGGACTATAAGCTGAATAACGCGGGAAAGTACCCACATAGCAGGCATGTGTTTGATCATCTATCATCAGTTGAGGGGCAAGTTAGAAATGGTAGATACAGTAGAAAGAGCACTAGTTAGTTTTGGGCCAAATATATGTGCTGTTTGATTCTGCAGTTTTCTTCTCTGAAAAAGAGGGAATGATCACATCTACCTTGCAGATTGTAGGATTAAAGCTAACATATGTCAGATATTTAGCACACATTAGACACATTTTTTTAAAAGTTACATAATGTTATCTTTTTGAATTAGGTTTTATAGGCTAAAAAAGTCTATTTTAACTGGCTGGGAAAGTGTTAAAATAAATTACACCATTCCATTCAATGCAGCAATATTTCTTCATGCTTATGGTGTGCTGTATCTGATGATAAAAGCACGAATAAGAGGATTTACATTTCTATCTTGGAAATACACAATATCTATAGGCAAAGAGACAAAAGAAAAAGTATTTCATTTGAGAGGCATAGGTCAGTGGTGAGATCTACATATTCTCTTGATACTCTGGAATAGATTGGGTGGGGAAGGCAAGATACCTGTTCTTAGGAAGTCACTGTCTTACTTTGGTTCTATATTATCTGTGGTTCTACACTGTCAAAGAGGACATTGAACCTGGTGATACAGTTTGGCTCTGTGTCCTTACTCAAATTTTGTCTCACATTGTAATCCCCATAATCCCCACGTGTTGAGGGGGGGACCTAGTGGGAGGTGATTGGATCATGGGGGCAGTTTCCCACACACTGTCCTCATGATAGTGAGTGAGTTCTCACGAGATCTGATGGTTTTATAAGTGTTTGGCAGTTCCTCCTTTTCTCTCTCTCTCTCCTGCCTCCTAATGAAGAAGGCACTTGCTTCTCCTTCTCCTTACGCCATGATTGTAAGTTTCCTGAGGTTTCCCCAGCCATGCGGAACTGTGAGTGAATTAAAATTCTTTCCTTTATAAATGACCCAGTCTCTGGTATTTCTTTATAGTAGTGTGAAAATGGACTAGTACACTTGGTGACATCAAAACTCCCAGCATCATTCAAGATTTATTGTTTCTTGAACAATATGAGTGATTGACTGAAGTGCCTCAAGTTCTGTAGTTTGCATGTGGCATGAGTCAAAAGGGGGTGAGAATGTTAACAAGGGACATGACCCATGGGAATTTGCTGGGCATATCCTCAGTCGCAGAGCAATGAGGGGAGAGTACAGGCAAAAAGTGTAAGCTGAACCAGCCACAACCTGTGGAGAACAATGAGATGGGATGATGTTTGCTTGGCTGCTAACTCGATAGTAAAGAATGTTAGCCTTTGGCTTCATTTTGCCTGAATAAAGGGAGTTCTACCACAAAGTGGGTAGGATTGTGTCCCCTCAAAATATAGTTAAAGTCCTAATCCCTCTACCTGTGAATATGACCTTGTTTGGAAATAGGATCTTTGCAGATGTAGTCAAATTAAGATGAGGTTGTACTGGCTTAGGATGGGCCCTAATTCAATGACTGCTCTCTTTAAAAGAAGAGGGAAATTTGGATACATACATGGATGATAAAGAGAAGAACGTGAAGATGGAGGCAGAGAGTTGAGTGATTTGTCTACAAGTCAAGGAATGTCAAAGTTTGCTGGCAACCACCAGAAGCTGAGAGAGAGGCGTGAAACAGATTTTCCCTGAGAGTCCTGAAATGAACCAAATCTGCCGACATCTTGATTTTGGACGTCTGTTCCCTAGAACCATGGGAGAATAAACTCCTGCTATTTAAACCACTCAGTCTGTGGTAATTTCTTATGGCAGCCCCAGGAAACAAATTCACACCACTAAATGAAAATAGATCCCTGTCTATCAATATCAATATCAATATCAATAAATATCAATATCAACACCAATTTTTATATACAGGGATGATAATGACCTTAGTTTTCCAGTTCTTAATAGCATACTGAATAATTGTGCATGATTGCATTTCAGGTATGTAAAATAATAATTGTTCACTTATTTTCTTACAATCACCATTTTCTCCTTCTCCTTTTTTTTTTTTTTTTTGGTTTTAGATCATTATAGGTTTTACAATGGACTCTCTTGTTGCAGCAAACACCAAATTTTGCTTTGATCTTTTGCAAGAGATAAGCAAAGATGATCATCATAAAAACGTATTTTTCTCTCCCCTGAGCCTCTCAGCTGCCCTTGGTATGGTCCGCTTGGGGGCTAGAAATGAGAGTGCACATCAGATTGATGAGGTACGTGTCCACTAGGGTGCTACACAGGGTCCTAAACTCTGGGTCCACACTCAAAGTCAGATGCTAATCCCACTCAGGCAAGCCAAGGTGCTTATTGCACCCTGGGCTTGGTCAGAACCCATCCCGGTCTCTGAGTCTTTATTTGTATTTTCCCCACCTTACTTCCTCTTCGATCCTACCATTCTTAAAATCTCACTGAAACTTCTACCTTCTTTAGGGTGCTCCCCAACCTCATGTCTGGCAGCTTTTCTCATTCATCTCTATCTTTATCTCTGTATACATTCTGTCACTCTTTTACTCTATAATTACTAATACCAATATTGCCAGCAATTTTCAGTATGTGTATATGTCTTCTCTCTCACTCATTTCATTAAATAAATATTTATTAAGCACCATAAATGGTTAATTGGCTAGACAGCTTGGTGTCCTCCTGGACTCTTTCTCTCTCACTTTATACCACCTTTGTTAGCAAATTCTGTTGGCTTTTCTTTTGAAATATATCTATAATCCAGGCACTTCTCCCAGTCTCCTTGAGGTCTGAACCACCACCATCTTTTCTCACCTGGATAACTTCTGGATGGGCTTTCCTGCTCCCACTGGCAATCTATCCTTTGCACAGCAGCCCAAGAGACCCTTTTAAAACCTGAGCCAGATAATATTTCTCATCTGTTCAAAAACCTGGATTTCTCATTTCACTTATGATAGAAGTTCAAGTCCTTACTTGAACTTAACTTAATGGAATAAGAAAGTAGTACACCAACTCTAAGTAGATGAATAAAGCAGAATGACCCCAGAAACACATTCTGTCTTAATCCATAAATTCTCCTGCTCCATGTTCAGGGGAGACAGCCTGATTTGTGCTCACAAGGATTTGTGCCACAAGGATCTGGAGATCTGAATCCCAGATAAGCCCTGTGACTCCATCTCTCACTTTCATCCCTCCTCACTGTACCTGTCACACTGGCCTCCTGGCTTCCTTGGGTAAGCCATGCCCATCTTATCTTGGGGCCTTTGCTCTGGGTCCCTTTGCCTGATGGCTCTTTCCCCTGGTAATTGACCTCAGCTCACTTTCTCCTTCAAGACTTTGGTCAGTGTTTATCTCCTCTACGGGGCTTACTTCGACCTCCTAATCTAGTGCTGTACCCTGAGCTCCAACCCCTAAGGGATACTTTTTTTCATGTGGCATTTTCCACCGTGTAACATACTGCATACAGTAATTAATTGCTATGTGTCTTGATTTTTGTATGCCTCCTCCACTAGAATATAATCTTCTAGAGGGCAGGGATTTTTGTCCTAGAACAGTGCTTGGCTTAGAGTAGGCACCTAATAAACATTTCTAGAACAAATAAATGAAGGTGATAAGAACAAACCCCCAAATAAACTACAAGTTCCCGTGGTTGGCCTTATACTTCCTCGGGTGTAGCACATAGTGCAGGGGTTATGCACAAATCAGGCTGTTTCCCCTGAACATGGAGCAGGAGAATTTATGGATTAAGACAGAATGTGTTTCTGGGGTCATTCTGCTTTATTCATCTACTTAGATTTGATGTATTGTTTTCTTATTCCATTAGCAAAACTTAGCTTTAGAGTGTAGTTTGCATCTTGCAGGGCAGAATTCAGATGTTCTTTCGTAGGCACTTGAGGGCACCTGCTGACCAACTAGGTCTGAGCAGTGCAGGATGTGACGCCTGTCTCCTACCTTTCTACCAGGCTCTGGATAACTTGTCTTTTGCTGTCCTCAGTCCCTTGATTCATGTGAAAGTCTAGATCAGCACTGTCTAACACAAACATAATGAGAACCACATAGTAATTTAAAAATTCTTGGTAGCTGCATTACAAAAGTAAAAAGAAACAGGTGGGACTAATTGTAATAATACTTTTTTAACCTAGTATATGCAAAATATCATATCCACATATAATCAATATAAAAATTTTAATGAGCTATTTTTTTTTATACTATATTCAAGATCTGGCGTGTTAGTTTGCACTTACAGTCAATTCAGATTGGGTATCTATGAAATGCTCCATAGCTACATTTAACTTGTGGATACCTCTATATTCTTTTAGTTTGGTTTTATTTATTCATGAATGTTCTCCCAGGGTAGCAGTTGGTACTTCTCCTCCATTCCACCTCCCAGCCCAAGGACAGAAGCACCCACTTTCCTTTAAACCGTTGTTGATTGTTTTGTTTGACTATGTAATCGTTGCCATTGTCTCACTACGAAAATGTTTCTGAAGTTCTTCAGGCTTCCCTCTGTTCATACTGTCTGAAAGACCCCATCCCGTTATCATGCAGGTACTACACTTCAACGAATTTTCCCAGGATGAAAGCAAAGAACCTGACCCCTGTCTGAAAAGCAACAAACAAAAAGTGCTGGCTGACAGCTCTCTGGAGGGGCAGAAGAAAACGAAAGAGCCTCTGGATCAGCAGGTGAACCGCCACCATAGTAAACTCTTGCCCTTCTTATTTATAAACTGCTCATTCTGACTGTAGGATATTAGGTGATAGTTGCTTATCCCCAAACATTAGACTCTGGATACCATCAACAGCAATGACCTCAAGTGATCTGTGATTCCTTTCTGAGTATGGATCTCAGATGTCCTTGGCTATGAGCTAGTTTCCTAAAGAGTAGGATCTGGTATCTTCTGCTTATGATAAAGAAACCTAGATCATCACTGTGTCACTCATCTGCTTCTACAGGCCACAGGGCCCCAACATAGAGCATGGTCAAAGATAAAGGTGGTAAGGAGTAGGGTCAGCTGTGGAATTCCTACCGTCTCCCTCCACCTCTGCTTGTTCCATTTTGTGCTGAAATCTGCACTGACAGACAAAACTTTTATTGGGTGCCTCATGCCAGGAGGAGGAAACATATTCTCCAGGGTATGCATCCCCCCTACCTTAGAAAGTTTAAAAGGAGGGTAGAGAGATGATTGCCTTTCTTTCTTTTTTTTTTTCTGAGATGGAGTCTCGCTCTGTTGCCAGGCTGGAGTGCAGTGGCGCGATCTCGGCTCACTGCAACCTCCGCCTCCTGGGTTCAAACGATTCTCCTGCCTCAGCCTCCAGAGTAGCTGGGATTACGGGCATGAGCCACCGTGTCTGGCCTCTTTTAAATATAAAGAAAATCCGGGTGTGTCAGTCTGAAATATAGTGAGCATTGCTGAGTTCCCCAGATGTGTTTTTCCTGGATGATCTTGATATAGATGCGGGAGCCATAATCTTCCACTGGGACCGCTTCTCACCCTCCATTCCTCTGCTCTTCCCAGCTCACTTCCCCTGCATGGTAACAGACAACTGACATCTTACTAAGAAGCTCTATCTTGCTTCTGTACAAAACACTCATCCTTTAGTTGTGTTTAGCTCTTCTGATAGACACTGTGAAGGTCACATTTTGTTTCTGCTTTCCTTAGGCTGAGTCCTTAAACAATGAGAGTGGGCTGGTCAGCTGCTACTTTGGGCAGCTTCTCTCCAAATTAGACAGGATCAAGACTGATTACACACTGAGTATTGCCAACAGGCTTTATGGAGAGCAGGAATTCCCAATCTGTCAGGTGAGTTGCACACAAATGGTGACAAAAGCTACCATGTAGCATACTATTTAAAAATCAGGGAGTAGCTGGGTTACTCACCTGCCATCTAGAACACAACCTCTTTGATAGGATGATGCGCTGTGGACTGGTGAGGTGTCCAGGACCTCCTTCTTTCAGTCCCACACTTTTGTTCTCTTCCCAGCGTTCAACGTGAGCATCGTGGGTGGAATAGAGTGGGTGAAAAAGGGTTGTGTGAGTAATGGAGACTTAGGAGCATGTGTGGGCTTGGTAATGGCATCCTCTCCTACTGTCTTCCCCAGTCAAGGTGCCTGGTTGCTGCGCTTTTCTCTCCCTTATCTGTTGGGTGCCCCCAAGACGTTTCTGTGGAATCTCCTTTTGTGCCAGGATCATGCTACCCCTGCAATGCAATCGTGTTCACTATGCTCTTTCGAGAGTGGGGTAGTGGGGGAGTGGAGAAGACTGCATTTTGGCATTTGGAGCTGAAAGGCACAGGACTTGTCTCTGTGGCTAAACAGCTTTGTACCTAGAGCAAGCTGTGTCTCCATCTGGGCTTCAGTTTCCTCTCGAATTACTAGAAGGAGCCATGTACTAAACAATAAATGTGGGGGATACAACCAATGGTCAAGATGTGACATGGCTGGTTAGTGAGGGACTAGCTAGGGGTCCGGTGGCCTCCTTTGGCCAAAATAAGTGTGCTCCCTTGCAATGAAAGTAAGATTTTTCATGCTGGGTTTTTAAAAACTAGCTTTTTTTTATGAGCTGTAAATTCACATATTAAACAATTCACCATTAAAAGTATACAAACCAATGGGTTTGGTATATTACATTACTGATTTTTTTAAATTATGGTAAGATACACATAAAATTTACCATTTTAACCATGTTTATGTGTACATTTCAGTAGCATTACTTACATTCACAATGTTGTGTAACCATCACCTTATCTATTTCTAAAACTTTGTTTCTCATCACTCTAAACAGAAACTCTGCAACCATTAAGCGGGGGTTTAATTCTTATAAACAGAAGCATTTTCCAGCCAAGTCTCTCAAGTTACTTGATATTTACCTTGTGAAGGCTCCACAGATGGGTTGTTGAAATAAAAGGATATCCAGCAGGAAAGCCTTGTCCTGTTGTAACTATAGACTGTTCATGAATAATGTTCAATATCCTCATTTGCAACTACAAAAACTGAAATGTGTCTGGCTAGTTTAGGACTGGGGATGACTAGAAACTGTCAGGCCCGTCCCTGCAATGTGAAATGACCAGGCTCATCTTTCTTGGGAGACTTCTCAGGAGAGCCTTACTCCTATGAGCATCGCTGCCTGATTTTATTGCACTATTTCCCTTTTATTCCAATTGAACAGGAATACTTAGATGGTGTGATTCAGTTTTACCACACGACAATTGAAAGTGTTGATTTCAGAAAAAACACTGAAAATGCCAGACAAGAGATTAACTTCTGGGTTGAATGTCAATCTCAAGGTAAGAAAGCCAAAAGCACGGGAGCTGGTATTGGTTTCCATTTAAAAGAAAATTGGTCTGCCTAGCTTTGCAGATTGCTGGGCTACTGGAGGCCAGAGGTTCACATATGTGGACTGTGTTCAAAGCATGGTTTGCAGAATGAGACACCATCTCACACCAGTCAGAATGACTATTATTAAAAACTTAAAAAACAACAGATTCTGTCAAGGCTTCAGATAAAGGGGAACACATACACTATTGGTGGGAATGTAAATGAGCCATTGTGGAAAGCATTTGGAAATTTCTCAAAGAAGTTAAAACAGAGCTATCATTCGACCCAGCAATTCCATTACTGGGTATATATCCAAAGAAATATATATCATTCTACCGAAAAGACATATACACTCATATGTTCATCACCACAGTATTCACAATAGCAAAGACATGGAATTAACCTAAGTGTCCATCAGTAGTGGGTTGCGTAAAGACAATGTGGTACATATACACCATGGAATACTGCACAGCCATAAAAAAGAATGAAATCATGTCGTTTGCAGTAACGTGGATGGAAATGGAGGCCATAATCCTATGAATTAACACAGGAACGGAAAGGCAAACATTGTGTGTTCTCACTTATAAGTGGGAGCTAAACATTGAGGACACACAGGCATAAATATGGGAAGGAACAATGGACCCTCCAGATACTAACTGGGGGCAGGGAGGGAGAGAGGAATGGGTTGAAAAACTACTTATTGGGTACTATGCCTACTGTCTGTGAACAACATGCCCCTGTAACAAACCTGCACATGTACTCCCTGTATCTAAAATAAAAGTTGAAATTAAAAAACAAAACAAAACAAAAAAGCATGGTCTGAACAGCATCAAACAGTTAAACTGCTTGGATATTGCTGTTATTTATTATTGCAGTTTTGGTCTCTGGTCTCGCTGGCTCTGGTTGGGAAAGAAAGGAGAACACCAGCCTCATTAGGGCTGATCTTCTAGGTGAGGTTTACAGAATGCTGCCTTCTGCCGGTGCCTGTGTGAATTTGAAAAACAGAATAAACTCTTCCCTCCAGGCACAAAGTTAGTGACTTGAAGGGTCAGGTCAGGCTGCTGGACACAGATTAGACCCCTTTTTGATCACTGTTGTTGGACTGGGGAAGATGTTCGTGTGCAGTGAAAAGTTTGGCGGGCATGAGAGAGCGCAGGTAGTGCATTGCGTCTGCTGTCTTCAGTGAGACCATGACCCCAGGCATTTGCATACATTTTGAGTGGCTGGAGGCTGGGAAATGATAGTTGACTTATTTTAGGCTGTCCTTGGTACCAGAGCGACACTTTCAGTTCTTCCCTTCCATTTGGTGGCTTTCTCTCCCTGTCTCCTCTTTTTCTCACACTGACTTAGGGATGGGATACCCCTGCCTGGCCTTTCCTTGAAAGAAGTCTGTAAATTCCAAAATTATGGCTTCTTCCTTCTTTCATACGCCACAAAAATGACCATTCTTTCAAGGCTCTACTGAGCTGTCAAAAGGAAAGCAATTCATTAACGAAGTTCATATTAAGGCCTGAATATGTCCTTTCCCCTTAGTGAGTTAACTCCTCCAGAGTATTTTAAATGTAGATGATGTCAATCTAATCTATTATTATGGGATTTAAGTAGAGCTTTTCTTGAGATGGAAGATCTTTTCTTCTTAAGTCATCTGTAGACATTCAAGTAACTGGTGATTTGGTAGTTTGAGGTAGAAAAGGGTGTGTCACGAAGATGGGCCATTGCCTGCTAGCCTGGGGCTTTTCAAGTTGGGTTTAGGGCTGTATTATTGTGGAAGGAGCCCCAGAGCTGAGCTTAAAGGTGGAACGCCTGAGGACCCATTCCCGCCAGTCTTACTGCTTCTTGGCTGTGTAACTTCAGCTCTCCCTGGATGCAATTGATTCTTCTATGAAGAAGGGATAACGATACCTCCTTATAGTGGTATGGATCAATTAATTGATTAATGTGGGATGGAATGAGAAAGAGCATGTAAAAGTATCTATAAAATAGGTTTCATATCATGGCCTAGCACATTTATGTGTATTTTTATTTATATGTAAGCATATATCTTATGCTATGTTGAGTGCTTGTGACAGGAAGTTTATATTGTAGTTCTTTGTTCTCAAGGGAGCTTATCATATTGTCAGATGACTAACTATATAATTTGAAAGATAAACCATAGTATAAGATGTCTACTGATAAGTTCCAAACACAAGCAATACAGGGAATCAAAGGAGATTCCTTCTGTTACAGTGCTGTGATTGGACCCCCTGCAAGGTCGAGTGAGAGCCCTATCACTGCCTCTCTTACCTCCAGCCAGGACTATGAATTAATCTTCTTGGGTTAGTTCTTGAATGAGACACTCCCTAGTCTTGGGGGTGATAAGCTGCGTTAAAAAAAATTATCGGCCGGGCACGGTGGCTCACGCCTGTAATCCCAGCACTTTGGGAGGCCAAGGCGGGCAGATCACCTGATGTCCGGAGTTCAAGACCAGCCTGGCCAACATAGCGAAACCCCATCTCTACTAAAAATAAAAAAATTAGCCAGGCATGGTGGCGGGCGCCTGTATTCCCAGCTACTCTGGAGGCTGAGGCAAGAGAATCGCTTGAGCTGAGAAGGCAGAGGTTGCAGTGAGCAGGGATCACACCACTGCACTCCAGCCTGGGAGACAAGAGTGAAACTCTGTCTCAAAAAAATGAAAATTATCTATACAAATACTTTTGATGTAATTCATACTCAGGATATTCTCTGGGATCTTTTCTTAGGTAAAATCAAGGAACTCTTCAGCAAGGACACTATTAATGCTGAGACTGTGCTGGTCCTGGTGAATGCTGTTTACTTCAAGGCCAAATGGGAAAATTATTTTGATCATGAGAACACAGTGGATGCACCTTTCTGTCTAAATGAGGTACTGTATCAGAACTCATGGTTTTCTAGCTATCCAACTCATAATTTGCACTAGGAATGATGTGCAATATGTATACTCAAAAAGTTACAGCTTACATTTACAATAAGAACATTTTTCATTGATAAGAACCAGTACCTGAATTTCACTGAGTGTTTTTGTGCCAAGTGCTTCCTGCACTGAGTAGTTTTCCATTTGTTATGTCATTTGTTCCCCCAAAGAGCGTTATGAGATGGGTGCTATTATGATTTCCACTTAGGATTTGAGACAAAAAATGGAAAGGCTAAGTTAGTTAGCCAGATTCATGCATTCGGATTCAATCTGTGAGCGTTTACCCCAGAAACCTGTATTCTAAGCTAGTAGATTTAGAAACGAAGGGTTGGGTCCCAGCCACCCACTTGTCAGCCGGCTAGCTTATTACCGGAGATGCATTTTTCTCTCAAGCACTGAATATCCCCATCTGCAGGTTGACGATCCCTCACCTGCCACCTTGAGGTTATTGTGAGATTTAAGGTGCCTGGGGTTGTGCCTTCCCTCTGAAGGAGCAGGTGTTGTTATTTAAGATGGAGATGATTCGCACTTAACGATGGCTGCCCTTGGTGCTGTGGTGGGGTCATCCAGGCCAGGTGGCGTGGGGTGGTGTGAGGCCAAGAGGCTGGGCTGGGGCAGGCCCTACAGTGGGACAGCTGGCAGGGCGTGTTTCTGCTGACTTAACAGTGGAGATGCTTTGATAGTAAGTTTACCAATAGTCTTCTTGGGAGCCGAAGAACTGATTAAAAAACATGGAAAGGGCCAGGTGAGGTGGCTCATGCACGTAATCCCAGCATTTTGGGAGGCTGAGGAGGGAGAATCACTTGAGACTAGGAGTTTGAGACTAGCCTGGGCAACACAGGGAGACCCTGTCTCTACAAAAAATAAAAAAAAAAAAGCCAGGTATGGTGGTCCGTGCCTGTGGCCCCAGCTACTCAGGAAGCTGAGGTGGGAGGATTGCCTGAGCCTGGGAGGGCACCACTGCACTCTAGCCTAGGTGACAGAGCAAGACCCTGTCTCAAAAACAAACAAGCAAACACCCCCGTCACTCCACAACAAAAAAAGGCACTGAGAGATAAAGTGTTGGCAAAGTAAGGGCCACTGATGAGTGGGCAGACTCTTGCAGTCTGGATCCCTGGTGTGGCTCAGGACTTCTGCAGGACCTTCTCATCTTTAGAAACCCCTGTCCTCAGTGAAGCTGGGACCATATGAATTTGGGAGCTTCCCATAGCCATCCTGTGACTTCCTACCTTGACTACACAGAATGAAAACAGGAGTGTGAAGATGATGACGCAAAAAGGCCTCTACAGAATTGGCTTCATAGAGGAGGTGAAGGCACAGATCCTGGAAATGAGGTACACCAAGGGGAAGCTCAGCATGTTCGTCCTGCTGCCGTCTCACTCTAAAGATAACCTGAAGGCTCTGGAAGAGGTAAATCTTCATTTCCACATCTCTACAAAATATTTAATGATAGATCCTTAGAGAACAACGCTGTCTACCATCTACCATCTTGAGGAAATACAGTACCTCAGCTGTCAGACATCAAGGAATGTATAAGAATCTGCATTAGATTAGATATTTATCCTCATTTGTTTAGAAGTAAACAACAAAAGCCAGAAATATTGGGACTGGGGTTTCTTCTTTAACCTCATAGCTCTCTGCCACTGTTTTAGCAAACTGAGGAATCTGGGTTCTGAATAACTTGAGAAGTTTTTAAGCTTTTCCTTTTCTCTGAATATCCTGACTTCTGGCCTCTTACTCATACCATTTTTCAATAGCTCAGTTAAAGAATTAACTGAATCCTGTTTTGGGGAATAGGTACCTTGACAGAAGCGTAGAGGTGACCCCAGAATTGATTGCTTGCCAGGCAGGAATTAATAAAGGCTAGAGAAGCTCAGCTACAGATTTTGTCCAAGGGGGTAAAGAGATAAAGATAGAAACAGAGAGAAAGTGAGAGAAATACCAATACAGCAGGCAGAGTAATTACAACATCAGTAACAACCATTATTCAGAATTTGCTACGCGCTATCACTGTGTTAAGTACTTTATACACATGATTTCGTTAATGCTTGCAAGAACATAATCGTATTATCTCTGTTTTATGGAAGAGGAAATTTAACTTCAGAAAATTAGGGCTTGGCCACAGCACCCAACTAATCGACTGAGCTTTGCTGTGCTTTGAACATTTGTCTGTCAAACACCAAAGCACACTGGAACCTGAGTTGTCTCCTAACTCTTTGCAAAGAGGAAAGATATTTGCTTGAAGTTTTAAATGAAATCAGACTATTCTCTGGCTTAGAGGAAGGCCTTGAAGGTCGTCACCCACCACTGAAATGGACTCAGGCACCTTTAAGTAATTGGGGCGTTCTTTGCGGTCCCATAATCTGACGCTAAATATTATTTCCTTTCTCTTGTAGCTTGAAGGGAAAATCACCTATGAAAACATAGTGGCCTGGAGCAGCTCAGAAAACATGTCAGAAGAATCGGTGGTCCTGTCCTTCCCCCGGTTCACCCTGGAAGACAGCTATGATCTCAAATCCATTTTACAAGACATGGGCATTACAGATATCTTTGATGAAACGAGGGCTGATCTTACCGGAATCTCTCCAAGTCCCAATTTGTACTTGTCAAAAATCATCCACAAAACCTTTGTGGAGGTGGATGAAAATGGCACCCAGGCAGCTGCAGCCACTGGGGCTGTTGTCTCGGAAAGGTCACTACCATCTTGGGTGGAGTTTAATGCCAACCACCCTTTTCTCTTTTTCATTAGACACAACAAAACCCAAACCATTCTCTTTTATGGCAGGGTCTGCTCTCCTTAAAAGGGAAGCATTGTCTAGTACTTTGGAGCTGGAGGAAAATGTCAATACAATCTTCCCCTGGCATAAGATGGGCATTTGAGTTTTTGGTAATATCTAAAGCATCCCCTTCATCCTCCAGCCATCAGCCTGTGCTTATCTTCATCTTTCCGTCACCCTGTAGCTTATTTTCGTCTGGGTCTGTTGGTATTGAAGGGCTATTGTTGTCTACCCTAAACTTTCAAGCCTATACATTCACCCTCTGTGACCTGAAGGTCAACACAATTCAGAACAGTACCTACCTCCTTTTGAAGGAATCCTAAAAGTTCAGGTCATTAGACCATTTCTAAGAGATAGCAAACTCAGAAGCCACTTTAACATGGGCAGCAAGAGAACATGTGTGACTGGAACGTGTTTGGAGACTCAGCTCTCTTTCTGGGGTAGTTATGATTGTGGTCATCACTGGGCAAGATGCCCTGTTTCTTCCTTTGACAGCTACTGCATGGAAGACGTCCTGTGAGGTCTTTTCACCTAGGAGAAGGTACGGCTTGGGTGTATTTAAGTGATAGCTCAAAGACGTATGAATGCCCCAACCAGCACTCATTTTGCATAGAGCAGGGGAATGATATTTGTCTTGTGATTTTGATACTGACCCAGAAAAGTGGCTAGTGGATTTAGAGGAGGTTTATCTCAGTTTTCCTTGTTGGGTCCCCCAACATTATCATCAAACACTTTCCTCTGTCTCTCCTCCCGCTAGCTCCAAGAATTCCCACCTGTGGCTAGTTCCTCTTATGCACCCAGCACAGGCAGGTGTGGAGAGGAATGCTGCTGCCATTGTGGATGGCTGGCCTCCTTGTGCTCCTGTCTCTGCCTTCTGGCCATGTGGACTTTTGTGTCTTCCCAGAGGTCTCATTCCAGGCCACATGGTGAGAACAGGCTTGAGCCTGGGCATGGTGTCCATAGAAATGCTTGTTGGCTGGGCATGGTGGCTCATGCCTGTAATCCCAGCACTTCTTGGGAGGCCAAGTCAGGTGGATCACTTGAGTCCAGGAGTTCAAGACCAGCCTGGGCAACATATTGAGACTCTGACTCTACAAAAAATACAGAAATTAGCTGGGTGTGGTGGCGTGCACCTGTAGTCCCAGCCACTTGGGAGGCTGAGGTGGGAAGATCACTTGAGCCCAGGGCGTGGGCGCTGCAGTAAGCTGAGATGACGCCACTGCACTCCAGCCTGGGTGACAGAGCGAGACTCTGCCTCAAAAAAAAAAAAAAAAAAAACAACAAACAAAAAACCCAAAAAGCCAAAACAAAACCTGAAATCCTTGTCAAGAAGGCCATTGGGTTCATCTCAAGTTCTAGTCTACTGAAGCCCTGACCCCTGAGTGTTCCTACTCGCGGACTCAGGACCTCTGTTCTCTGGTGTGGTAATGTGAGTTCCTCATTTCTGTCTTAGCTGAATGTTCTGCCGTGACCACTGACATGTCTGACTCACATCTCTTTGGAGTCAGTCTCTTTCCTAGCGAGGTGGGTTTCAGGTCTTGCTTGTGGCTCAGTTTCCTTGGCCCACCTTGTGGCTGTTCTCCTCCCAGCTGCCACCAAGTCATTCAGCGTGGCCGCAGCAGTATTTTGTGGGAGGAGGCAGGTGAACCACACCTGCTCCCAGGCTAGCCTCCTCTCTTTTCTCACCTACCCCAGTGATTTCTTTGTGCTCTGAGAGACAAGTTCCACATTCTCCATACAACCCTCTCATTGTTGAAGCTCATGACCTAAAACAATTCGTTGTTGGTAACTGAGGCAGTTTGAATCAGTGCCTTTTCCAGAATGCATGTCCCATGGGTCACACTTATTTCAGATAACCAAAAACTTCATGTCCCCTGTAGTTCCTTTTGGAGTTGACATTTTGGGGTCCGTTTCCATGTTTGACTTGGCATCACTGCCAGACACTGAGCTGGAAACCATGACCTGTATATAAGCCTGCATTGCCCGGCATTTCTTTTGTTCTTATTCTTTTACTTGGTAAACACTTTTTTTTTTCCATTTATATCGGGATTTCTCATATTTTAAAGCATGAGAGGGAGAATGTATCTGTTTACAATAATGAGGAAAATTAAGAATCTTAGATTTTTATGTAAATCATAAACATTCTTTACTAACTTTTGATGTATTAAACAGTTTCTTCTGAATGAATAAAGCACTTTTATTATTAGTTAAAATATGTACGATGTGTTGCCAACTGATTTTTTCAGGGATATGAATCTAACTTCAAACTGTTTCATCCAAAAATATAAAAATACATAATCTATGAAACTAACAATTCATTTCAGTTACACAGGAAAAATACATTTTGCCCCAGTAATAGTTTCTCTCAGCTTTCCATCATAATTACCCTATGAAGGCATATAAAACAGATGAAAACTGGCAATGCTAAAACTGGAGTGATAGCCAGCTGATCATCAGAATATAGAAGAAATTTCTGCTGACTACAAGTTTTTCCTTTTTTTTTCTTTGAGATGGAGTCTTGCACTGTTGCCCAGGCTGGAGTGCAATGGTGCAATCTTGGCTCACTGCAACCTCTGCCTCCTGGGTTCAAGTGATTCTCAAGCCTCAGCCTCCCAAGTAGCTGGGATTACAGGCGCCTGCCACCACGCCCGGCTAATTTTTGTATTTTTATTAGAGACGGGGTTTCATCATGTTGGCCAGGCTGGTCTCGAACTCCTGACCTCAAGTGATCCACCTGCCTTGGCCTCCCAAAGTGCTGGGATTACAGGCTTGAGCCACCACACCCGGTCCCTGCTGAGTACAAGTTAACGAGTCTGGGCAGTGAGGCATTGTTGAGGGGTCATCAGCATCTCATTGCCAGTGAGTAGTCTGCCTGTTTCCTCCCATTGCTGCCTTCCTCTGAGTTCAGAAACATAAGCTCTCTCCCAACATGAATTTTGGACATCTATCTCTTTACTTTGCACTTGCTGCTGTCCTTTACCCTCTGTCTTTCTTACAAGTTAGTTTTGTTTTGTTTTTTTTTCCTGCAGCCGTTTGAAGACTGAATGACCTCCCAATTATGATTTGGAAGAAGGTGAGGACAGGCATTTGTTCCTTCCATCCTAGGCAGTTTAGTCATCAGAAATAAAATACTTTTGGTGACACCAAGGACAGGAAAAGCCTTGGTGGCAGTGTTCTTGGATATTTTATCTACGCTGTCTGTTTAAAGTGTCCCAGACCCAGCCCATACAAGGAGGAGAAGATTTACCTGAGCCCAGCAGAACTACACTAGATGGAACCCTTTCAGACACTGGAAATTATGCTCCAAATAGGGAGATCTTGACTCTTCATTTTTCTTGCACCAGCAAGATTGACCCAGCAATATGGTACCCAGGGGTAGAAAGAACATACAAGTTGGTAGGCCGATATAATTGCTGGAAAGCCAACCAGAGAATGATTTTAAATCAACAAGAAAATGAGCTCCCCACTTCCTCAGTTTAAGGTTTCCTCCACATAGCAATGTTGACAGGTAGAACAGATGAGGTAATATAGATTCAAAGACAATCGTTTCACTTATGCTGACTGTAAATATTCTGGTAAGAGACACATGGACATATAGTACTCCACAGGCTCCCTAATACATCCAGAATCTGTATGTTCAATTGCATTTCAAGTCCTCTTTAGAACTTCATACACTGTCTAGTGCATACTTCTCAAACTCCTCTGTAGTTTTTTCCTTGAGCTGGGACAAGCCAGAACATGTGTTGCTTCATTCCTAATTGCTGTTTACAGCTTTTGCATGCTGGTATTTTTAAAAATTACAGTGTCATTAACCCGAGGCGGAGGTCCAATTGGAGCAGCAGGGTGAGGAAGCTTGTGCAGTTGTCTCAGTGGATTTATTTGCTCCACACTTGAATGCCAATTCCAGATGTGTTCTTGATCCACACCACTCATCTGGCATTCTTAGTTTCCCAAATCCGTTTTATTTTCTCCTTACTCAATTAAAAGAATCCAAATCCTCTTTTTACCCAATACAAATAGAAAATATCCCCAAATGTGCATACTTAAGTATATTAAGCATATTAATATATGTATTAAGCATATTAAGTAATACTCTATTCACAGTGTTTATATGAAGCATAATATATCCTTAATATTTAATTTATAAATGCTCATATTCTAATGCAATAAATTTTCCATTTAAATGATGTTTTCTTACATGTGCATCAACAAAGTTTTAGCTACAGATAGGTGAAAAGGATTTGAAAAGCAACCCAGTGCACAACAGTGGGGCTGAGAAATTCGCACACCCCTTGTTGACACACATAAGTTCTAAACAGATCATTCCGTGTTCAAGATTAAATAAGTGGAGACAAAAGTATAAGGTATGAAAAAAATAAGTGCTGAATAAGAAGAGATATATCATGTTATAAATGAGAGAGAGAGCGAGAGGGAGGGAGGGAGAGAGAGAGGCTGACTTCATAAAATGATATACAGCAAGAACTGGAAGAAACTTTTAGAAAGCTTTTGGGCATAATTAATAGGATTTAAGAAGACACAAAATCTATGGAATAGGAGTGCAATGCTGCGAACATAAACTCTGATAAGATGTGAAAAAGCTAAATGAGATAAAAACAGACCACTAGGGAATGAAAAAATGCAATAGATGCAATAGAAGAATTTAAATAGACTTTAAAGGCAATAAAGAAGCAAAACTGAGACACCGGAAACTTTAGTTAGTGATGAATAGGGTGTATTTGAGTGTGTCTCTTAGAATGTATGGGAAATAATAAGAGAGAAGTTGGTAGATATAAAGAGAGAATAGAAAGTAAACCCAACAACTATGGTGTTTCTCAGGAAAAAAGAAGACTAATTGGCATAAAGTCAACAATCCAAGACATGATGGAAGAAAATCTTTTTAACTTGGATAGTCACAGGATCATACTCAATGATTCCCTCTTCCCCTGCAGAGCAAAAATAGACATGCTAAAAAACTTTAAAAGATTGAGAAAGTAATCCTATCAGCATTTGGGCAAAAAAGGAAATAGTTACAATGTATAAAGGATTAAAAAAAACCAGATGAGCATCAAACTTTTGTTTTGTACAAAATTTCTGAAGATAGTGAAACTTAGTGTGCAGGTCTGAGGGAAAATACATGATTAAAGAATTTCTTATCTAGGCAAGTTGGCTTTTTTGTATGCATGAAACAGAAAGCCATTCTCAGATCTATTTTGGTGTATGTGAGTGCAGATATACTTTATCTTTAGCTCCTGACATCATGATGTAAACATCACAGGAATTAAAATTAAATGCATGTTGTTTTGAGTGGTATCCAATGCAGTCAAAGACTCGGAAAGCTAGTGTATTAATCCGTTTCCTACTGCTAATAAAGACATACCCAAGACTGGGTGATTTATAAAGAAAAAGAGGTTTAATGGACTCACAATTCCACATGGCTGGGGAGGCCTCGCAATCATGGCAAAGGAGGTAGGAAGTCAAAGGAGGAGCAAACTCATGTCTTACATGGTGGTGGGCAAGACAGCATATGCAGGGAAACTCCCCTTTATAAAACCATCAGATCTCATGAGACTTGTTCACTATCACGAGAACAGCACGGGAAAGATCTGCCCCCATGATTCAATTACTTCCCACTGGGTCCCTCCCGTGACACCGGGGGATTATTATAATTCAAGGTGAAATTTGGGTGGGGACACAGAGCCAAACCATATCAGCCAGTAAAAAAATTCCTTCAGTAAAACTATGACCTCAATTGATAATCAATGGAAGAAGAGAAATTCCTCATTTAAAATTCTCACTATGCCCAATAATTGTTGGCAGCTGTGACTTTTCCCCTTAGCACTGGAGTTTTTACAATGTTGGGTTCAGGCATGGAATGAGTTTCAATATCCAGAATAAGACTGCAATAATGAAATATCTGAACTGGGACAGTAATAATACTAATACTTTTTGTGCTTATTGTATGCCAGCTTTGGTCGAAGACCTTTATGTTCACTAGTCCATTTAACGTTCTCAATCATCCTAAGAGGTGGGTTATTATTATTATCCGCCCGTAACAAATGAGGAAACCAAGGCACACAGGGATTAAGTAACTTGCCTAACATCCCTCAGATAGCAAATGATTGAACTAGCATTTTTAACTAGGCAGGCTGGCTGGATGTTATACAGAAGATGTGTCACCACCACTCAATAAAAGTATCAAGAAGTAGAAGTTCCCAACAAGGTTTGTAACCACTAATATGCTTGCCCCAAAGCACATCCAGGCCATACCACTGTTAAACTGCCAAGGCAAGTTGTGGTAAACCCCAAAGCAGTATTCATAGATAGTTTAATGAGGAATCTCAAATACAAAGAGAAACGTACAACCCAGATCTCTCACATGATTGTAGAGAATAATCACATGAAAGAAGGGTATCAGCCTCAATGGGGTTAATAGGTTAAGCAAGAGATTTTAAAAAATATATAAGTAATATACTTGATAGCATCCATATATCAAGAACAGAGTATTATTAAAAATATTCATTTAGAGTTTCTGGAAATAAATTTGATTATTACAATTAAGTAGATTGAATAGTAGAAAGAAAATAACTGGAGAGTTAGCTGGTAGATTGAGCTGTGAAACTGTACAAAATGTAGAATAAAAGGATAAAGGGATCAAAAGTACTTAAAAATGTTGGCCAGGTGTGGTGGTTCATGCCTGTAATCCCAGCACGTTGGGAGGCCGAGGCAGGCGGATCGCCTGAGGCCAGGAGTTTGAGGCCAGTCTGGGCAACATGGTGAAACCTTGTCTCTACTAAAAATACAAAAATTAGCTGGGTGTAGTGGCACACCTGTAATCCCAGCTACTTGGGAGGCTGAGGCATGAGAATCGCTTGAATCTGTGAGGTGGAGATTGCAATGAGCTGAGATTGCTCTACTGCACTCCAGCCTGGGTGACGGAGTGAGACTCTGTCTCACAAAACAAATGAAAAAACAAATGAAAAAACAAACAAACAAAAACCTTAAACATGTTAAGAATCATGTAAGGTAGTTTAAAGGGTCTCAACATTCATTAAGGGGCATTTCAGGAAAAAAGAACAGAGAGATAACTGAGGAATAGAAATACTCAAAGAAATAAGAAAAACAATGTACAGAATTGAAAACAGTCATGCATTCTCATTTTGAAAGGACCCATTCAGAACCCACACTTCCACACTGTGGCAAAATTAAAGAAGATCAATGCAAAAATAACATATTCTAAAAGCTTTTTGTGTTAAAAGGTCAAATTTATATTTGAATTTCTGGCAGAAAACAATACTGTAAACTGAAATATTTACCCATAAAAACTTTTATTCAAGTGCGATGGCAAGATGCATGAGCAAGCACTCTAAGTTTACTATCTGAAAACTTTTCCCTAAAGGAATGACTAGAAGTTCTGCTCCAAAAAATTTTAAAAAATGAATTGGCTAAAAAGTATGGAATATAAGTAGCAGTGATGCAAAAAAGAGAGTAAAACATGATTGAAGATTAAATTGGAATTAATAATTTAAGAATTAAAATTCAGATGATCTCACATTGAGAGGTAGAAGATAGTAGGCTTGAGGAGTATAAAGGGAATTATGGAGAGAGAATGGAAGGAAGGAAATAAAACCTCTGGGGTTCTTGTTGTTTTCAGGGGATGATGGGGAAAATAGTTTAACCCTGAACATTAATTTAAAAATTATGTACAATATTTGTGTTAAACTGAACTATGACCAGTTGAAGATTGAAGTGGAATGCATAATCTCCAAAACAGTAGAGGAAAAAAAAGAATGAAAAATACTTGAAAAAAAATCAAAGGAATATTAAAAAAAAAAGAAAGTAAGAAAGCATAGCACATACAAAGCATAAAACAAGACAGCAAATAAGTACAAATATGACCAGTCTCAAGAAATGTGGATGTTTTAAATTGGCCAGTTGAAAGAAAGACTGCATTAAAAAGACAAAGATCTACTTATAGACGATTTATAGGATACAATTCTAAAACAGTAAAAACAAGAAGATTAAAATAATGATAGAGAAAAACAGACAATACAGAAGTATTAAAAAGAGAGAAGCAGAAACAACAAGAATAACACCAAAAAAATTCTACCCAAAGTCCAAAACAGTAATAAGAACAAATATAAATATTTCAGTTTGATAAAAGACGCCATGTGTTAAAGGTAAAACATAATATCACCTAATAGCATAATTCGAAAATACAGGGAAGTACAAATAAAAGAAGAAATGGAAACATTTACAAAAATAGTGAATAACTTTAACACACCTTTTCTAGTGATCAATAATTTAAGTAGAAAAAATTACACAGAGAAAAAATTAAACTTTTATTTTATTTATTAGAAAACAGAAAATAATTAAAATGTGTAAATTGTTTTATTCCCCAGAATTTTGAAAAAAGAAGAACATGCTTCACAAACCCAAATAAAGATGAAAATAATAAAGACAAAAGCAGACATATAAAAAGTGAGAGACAAAAGCTTAAAAAAATTAGAGTTATGACAAAAAGAATAATGACACTAACCAACAATTTAGGAACAAGAAAGGGATATATGCTATTTTGTATTTATGGAGGTATACCTTTAGGGTAAATTCCTAGGAGTTGCATTGCTGAGCCAAAGTACCATTGCATATGTAATTTTCTTAGCTATTGCTAAATTCTGGTTATAAGGATTACACCATAGCACTCCTATTAGCAATAATATGTATCTGCCTATTTCTTCACAACCACACCCACAGAATGTCATAAAGGCTTTGGGTGCCTGCCAAACTGATAGATAAAAAATACTATAGTAGTATATATGTAATTCAAATTTCTCTTGTTTTGAGTGAATTTATGAGCACGCAATCACATGCTCTGTCATTTATATATCTTTCCCTGTGTTATGTCTGTTCTTTTTTTTGACATTTATATAGGTGCATTTCTTCTTGGTTTTTAAGAGATTTTTATGAGTTACAAAGATTAACCCTTTGTATTAGAATTAGCATAAACCTTTTCTCAGTTTGTCAGTTCTCTTTGACTTTGCTTATTAAATCTACTTTAAAGTTTTTTATAAGCTGAATATACTAATCTTTTCTTCTACTGCTTCTAAATTTTTAAAATCAGGTTTTCCTTAGTTCCAGGTTTTAAGGTATTTACCCATACTTTTTTCAATTACCTGTATATTTTCGTTTTTAAAATTTAGAGCTCAGATTCAATTGAAGCTTACTTGGCATGAGATAAATTTGAATGCTATTTTAATCTTTTTCCAAATGGCTATTCAGTTGTTCCAATACTACTTATTAAAACATCTGTCTTGGCCACGCACGGTGGCTCATGCCTGTAATCCCAGCACTTTGGGAGGCTGAGGCAGGCAGATTACTTGAGGTCAGGAGTTAGAGACCAGCCTGGCCAACATAGCGAAACCTCATCTCTACTAAAAATACAAAAATTAGCTAGGCATGGTGGCGGGTACCTGTTTCCCAGCTACTTGGGAGACTGAAACAGGAGAATCACTTGAACCCACCAGGTGGAGCTTGCAGTGAGCCGAGATTGCATCATTGCACTCCAGCCTGGGTGACAAGAGTGAAACTCCATCTTAAACAACAACAATAACAACAGCAGCAACAACAACAACATCTATCTTTCCCTTTGGGATTTGAATTGCCACATTTATCATGTACTCAATTTCCATATGTGGTTAGGTCTGTTGATGGATTTACTAGCCTCTTCCTTTGGTCTGTTTATTCATGTGCCAACATCAGTGTTTTAATTATGGAAGTTTTGTTGCTTTTCCTTTGCAGTGTTTACCTATTTATTCTTGTTTGTCTGTTTTTCCATATGAACTTTAGATTCATATTGTCTTGCTATTTTACTATATTTTCTCTCTTTAATTTTTCCTTATGATATTTAGAAAAGTTTGTATTTTTGTTCTAGACATTATTTTTATGCTGTATTATGACCTAATGGCCTCACGTTACTCTTTTATTTACTTAGGCTTTTATCATTTTTAAGTGATATCTTTTGACGCCCATCTACTGCCTGAGTAATAATCAACAAATTTATATTCTACCTTCTAATTTCTTGCTAGCATTTCCTCTCACGTTTTTTGTCATTTTTTTTTTAACTTTGGCAGCACATATAAAACATAGAACATGTATATATTACTTTCCTACTCTTATTCACTTGTTTGCTTTAGTCTTAGAGCTATAATAAAATATATTTGTGCTATCAGTCTTTTGCTAAAGTTTCTTCAATTTTTTTTGTTGTTGTTGTTACTGGATGAAGCTCATCCTTTGGTAGATTTCTCAAGAAGGGCTAACAAGTACAATATTCTCTAAGTTCTTGACTGTTTAACACAGTTTCTTTATGGTCATGAAAGACCATTCATGAAAGAGTACTTTTTGGTATATAAAATTCTTGGTTTGGATTGAATTGAATTGGTTTGAATATCTTTATTGCTCCACTGGTTTGTATGTTTTTCTCAAGAAGTCTGATGTTAACTTGCTTTCTTTACTCTATATTGACTTGATTCTCTCTCATTCTCTTTCTCTCTTGTCTTTCCCTCTTTTTCTCTTCTCTGCAGATGTTAAGACTGATTTTACACAATATGTCTTAGACTTCATCATTCAGGGTCAATTTTCCTAGGTACATTGTAGGCCATTTCAATACACAGGTTTGGGATTTATTTTATTTTTGAAATGTTTTCTTGGATTATAGCTTTAAATATCATTTCTACTCCACTGTTTTATTTCTGTACTTCAGAGACTATGGTTACATGTATTCAGATTTATTTGCCTGTCTTTATTTCATTCTTTTATTCTTTTACTGTTCTTTATTTTGTTTTTGTTCTCTAGGCTATTTTTTATTTCTCTTCTCTATGTTCTTTATTGTACTTTCTCCTGTAGGCAACTGGTTGTCTAGGCCCATTTCTGAGATGATTTTGTTATTTTTATTATTTCTATTTAATTCAGACATATCTCATTATAGTACTTTCTTTCTGTGGTTGTTTTGTTATTCATATATATTCTGAGTTTTAAAAATTATGACTTGAAGCATTCTTCATGTTCACAATCTCTTTCCAAACAATATTTAGTTCATAAGGTAGCGTTACACTGCAGCTTTATTCTCCCTCATGATGATTTCTTGGGTAGTATCTCCATAAGCTAAAAGTTTTAATTTTCACTGTTCTCTTTGTATAGTAATTTTACATATTTGTTGGGTACTTTTTCTTGTTCATACTGAAATGTGCAGGATTTTTGGACTAAAAAGGACAGGCAACT
Organism: Papio anubis; assembly: GCF_008728515.1. Classification (NCBI taxonomy): domain Eukaryota; kingdom Metazoa; phylum Chordata; class Mammalia; order Primates; family Cercopithecidae; genus Papio; species Papio anubis. The sequence continues at coordinate 56,317,906 of NC_044994.1, forward strand.
TTATGAAGAATTGGGTGCCATACTCTGTTTTCTTGGTGCAAGAGTGCCCTCTTCTGTCGGTACAGTTAAGTGCAGATTTAAAATGGTGCCTTACTGCTACGCTTGTTCATCTGAGTTTTGTGCAGAGAGATTTGAAAGTAGGTGTCCTCCATTATACTGAAGAATAGTTCCATCGGAGGAATAAATATTGGTAAAAAGAGGCCAAACCATTATTCAGAGATTTTATGATCATCTTTCTAGAAAATCAAAGCGAATAAGCTTATAATTTACCATAAAAGAATATTCTTCAAGATGGTTTGCTAGATATCCAAAATTTTTTTTCTTATACACCAGTAATAATTATTCACAAACACAATGCCTTATTCAATTCATAGCACTTAATTCTATTTGAGATTATCTTGTTTTTGTTTATTTATTGTTTGTATCACCCCAATAGAATGTGTATTTAATGAGAGAATAGACCTTTTACACCTACATCTTATTCATTGCTTTGCCTCAGTACCTAAAGCAGTATCTAGCAAAGAGTATATGCTCAAGAAATACTTGTTGAATGACTGACTGAATGAATGAATGGAAAACCCAAAGACTGTATTCACAAGAATATAAAAATGATAAAATGTCTATAAATAGATTGAACAAATTTATTTTTCTTGTGATGAATAACACAAATATGGAAATATTAAAATGTATACATATAGCTCAATAAATTACCACAAAGCAAGCAACCAGGGAAACACCACCCAGATTAAAAAAATAGAACATTACCATTGCTCCAAAATTCCTCTTACATCTCTTTCTAATTATTACTTTCGTCATCCTCTTCGATATGTAACCCATATGCTAACTTGCAGCACTAGACAGTTGACCCTCAAACAACACGAGTTTGGGCTAAATGGATCCACTTGTACTCAGAGTTTTCTCAATAAATACACTGGAAAATATTTCTCAATAAATATACTGGAAAAATCTTGCAGATTTTTCAAATCACAGATTTTTCAAATGGCTGTGTAGTCTAGAAATATCAAAAATACTAAGAAAAAGGATGTCACAAATGCATAAAGTATATGTAGGTACTAGTCTATTTTATCATTTACTCCCATAAAATATGTACAAATCTATTATAAAAAGTTAAAATGTATCAAAACTTATGCACAGGAATACTTACAGATGGTCATGCATGGTGCTATTTGCAGTTAAGAGAAACGTGAACAAAAGTAAAGATGCAGTGTTAAGTCATAACTGCATAAATTAACTACAGTACATAGTGTATTACTGTAATAATTTTGTAGCCAACTCCTATTGCTATTACAGTGAGCTCCAGTGTTGCAAGTATCTGCTTGAAAGAGTGTGAGGCCGAGACGGGCGGATCACGAGGTCAGGAGATCGAGACCATCCTGGCTAACACGGTGAAACCCCGTCTCTATTAAGAAATACAAAAAACTAGCCGGGCGAGGTGGTGGCGCCTGTAGTCCCAGCTACTCGGGAGGCTGAGGCCGGAGAATGGCGTGAACCCGGGAGGCGGAGCTTGCAGTGAGCTGAGATCCGGCCACTGCACTCCAGCCTGGGCGACAGAGTGAGACTCTGTCTCAAAAAAAAAAAAAAAAAAAAAAAAAAAAAAAAAGAAAGAGTGTGAGGACAATGATCTCTGCATGAGCAGCTCATCTGTCCAGTAAGTTGTGTATCACAATAAAAAGTGATCTCTCACAGTTCTTGTGTATTTTTCATCATGTTTAGTGCAATACCATACAACTTGAATAACATCATGGGACCTATACGAAGTGCCACCAGCAATGCTGAAAGTGTGCCCAAGAAACAGAGAAAAGTCATGATGTTGCAAGAAAAAGTTCAATTGCTTGATACTTCTTGTAGATTGAGGTCTGCAGTTGCATTTTCCTACCATTTCAAGATAAATGAACCCAGCATCAGGATCATTGTAGAAAAAGAAAAGGAAATGTATGAAGCTGTCTCTGCAGCTATAGCAACAGATACGAAAACCTTGCACTTTTTGAGAAACACGTTTTCATTTTATATTGAAAATGTGGCTTTTATATGGGGGCAGAATTACTATAAGAAAGGCATACCTATAGACTCTAATGTGATTAGAGAAAAACCGAAGTCATTGTATGACAAAGCAAGAGGAAGGTGCAGGATCTAAAGTTGGAGAATTTAATGCCAGTAAAGGATGGTTTGATTATTTTAGGAAAAGATTTGGCTTAAAAAATGTCAAGATAACATTTTTTTTTTATGACCAAGAGGCAGCAAATTCCCAGATGCCATTAAGAAAATAATTGAGGAGAAAGGATACCTATTTGACCATGTTTTTGAAGCAGATCAAAGTGCCCTATTCTGGAGGAAAAAAAGGCCGCAAATGACATGTATTAGTAAGAAAGAGAAGCAGGCATCAGGACTTAAGGCAGGAAAGGATAAGCTAATGCTACTGTTTTGTACAAATACAGTTGTGTTATATAATCAAAATTGTCTTTATTGATAGCACTAATCTCCAACCCTTGAAGGGAAAAGATAAATACCAGCTGCCAGTCTTTCGGTTGCATGAATATGAGAATATGAGAGTCCTTTTTCTGGATTGACTAATCAATGGTTTGTCCCTGAAATCAGGAAGTGCTTTGCCAGAAAGGGACTGACTTTTACAACTCTTTTGCTATTGAACAATGCCCCTGGTCACCCAGAACCCCGTTAGTTCAACATCGAAGACATCGAAGTTTTCTCCTTGCCACGAAACACAGTATCTCTAATTCAGCCTCTAAATCAGGGGGCCATAAGGACCCCTGCTTACACACAGTACTCTATGGAAAGTATTGCCAACACTATAGAAGAGAACCCCAGGAGAAAGAACACCATGGAAATCTGGAAGGATTATACCACTGAAGGTGACATCATTGTTATAGAAAAAGCCATGACAGCTGTCCGGCCTGAAACAGTAAATTCCTGCTGGAGAAAACTGCATCCAGATGTTGCGCATGACTTCAAAAGATTTATGACAGAACCGATCAAGGAAACTATGAAAAAGATTGCGGATGTGGCGCGCACACACACACACACACACAAAGGTAGGGGATGAAGGATTTCAAGATCTGGATCTTGGGGAAATTCAAGAGCAAATAGATTCCACACCACAGGAATTAACAGAAGACCATTTTATGGAGATGAGTACTTCTGAACCAGCTCCACATGGTGAGAAAGAAGACATAAAAGAGGCAGTGCCAGAAAACAAATTGACATTAGACAATCTGACAGAGCAGTTCTGATTACTCAAGGCTGCTTTTAAATTCTGTTTTGACATGGACCCTTTGACGACACAGGCATTGAAGCTAAAGCAAATTATGGAAGCAGGATTGCTACCATGTGGAAACATCTTTAGGGAAATGAAAAAGAAAAAAAAGTCAGAAATGATGATGTATTTCTATAAAGTTACAACAAGTCTATGCATCTGCTGCCTCCCATTCCACCTTCTCCACCTCTTCTGCCTCTGCCACTCTTGAAACAGCCAGGCCAACCACTCCTCTTTCTCCTCCGCCTCAGCCCACTCAATGTGAAGATGACGGGGATGGACTTTACTGATGATCCACTTCCACTTAATGAATAGTAAATATATTTTCTCTTTTTTAATCTTCTTAATAATTACCTTTTCTCTAGCTTACTTTATTATAAGAATATGATATGTAATACATATAACATACAAAATGTGAGTTAATAGACTATGTTATCGGTAAGTTTTCTGGTCAACAGTACGCTATCAGTCGTTAAGTTTTTGTGGAGCGAAAAATTATACGTTGGTAATCTTTGTCTTTGGTTGTAAACTAGGGGTGACTTTTTTGCCCTCTTTATGCTTCCTTTGTTTTCTACAAGTTTTGTATATTATGAACATGTATTCTCGTAATCAAGGACAAACATTTAATAGCTTTATTAAAATATTATTGTGAAGGGTAAAAAAATACATATATACACAAGCTGGGCATGGTGATACATGCATGTAGTCCCAGCTACTCAGGAGGCTGAGGTGGAAGGATTGCTGGAAGCCAGGTGCCCAAATCCAGAATCTAGCCTGGACAACATAGTGAGACCCTATCTCTAAAAAGAAAATTATAAAAATAAAAAATTATACCTGGATTTTCAGCTGTGAGGGGTGTTGGCATCGCTACCCCTGTGTTGTTCAGGGGTCAACTGAAGTTTAGTTTTGTCTGCTTTTGTACTTTATATAAAAAGAATCACACAGTATGCATTCTTTTAGATTTGGCTTCTTTTATTCAATATTGTTTGAGATATTTATCTGTTTTTTTTGTTTTTTTTTTTTGCCTGTAGCTTTAGTTCATTCATTGTCATTGCTGTGTAGGATTTCATTGTGTGAACATATCATTATTTACATGTCATGCTGTTAATGTACATCAGTATTTGGCTATTATGAATGTTGCTATGGGCACATGTCTCTTGGTGCCCATGAGCACACATTTATATTGGGTAAATATCTGGGATGAAATTATTAGGTCATGGGGTGTATCTGTATATATCCAACTTTGGGTATATATAGCTCTCCAACTTTGAAAGTGTTTTTTGATTGATAAAAGCTTTTAAATTTTGTGTTGTCCAGTTTACTAATTTTTACTATTATTGTAAATGCTTTTGTGTGTTTCAATGAGCTCTGTGATCCATTTAGAATGGAAATCTCTATATGGTGTGACGTAGTAGTTAAGATTCCTTTCTCCCCCATGTGATTATCCAATGAACTCAACATAATTTATTGAAGAGACCATTCTTTCTCCACCGCTCTGCAACAAACTTGAAAAAAATCAAGGTGCATACATGCATCAGTATTTTTCTGGGCTTCTGTTCTGATCTATCCTTTGCCAAAAGCCATGCTGACAATTAATAATAAATCTTGCTATCTGACAGAGCAGGTATTACCTCTTCCTCCTCCTTTTTCGACAGTGTCATGGCTGTTGTTAGCCCTTGGCTATTTCATATAAATTTGGAATCAGATGGCCAATTTTTTGAAAAATGAACATCCTGAGATTTTGATTGAGATTGCAGTGATTAATTTTGAGAAAACTGACATCCTTAAAATATTGAGTCTTTCAAATTATAAATAAAATGTACCCCTCCATTTACTCAGTCTTCTTAATTTCTCTAAGTTATGTTTAATCTTTTTCTATATGTAGTCTTAAACATCTTTCACATTTACTAGTTATTTGATGGTTTTTCATTATTTAAAAAAATGGACATAAAATTGTATGTATTTATTACATACAAGATGTTTTGAAGTATAGAACATGGCATAATGACCAAATCTAGCTAATTAACACAGTATTACCTCACATAGCTTATTATTATTATTATTTTTGAGATGGAGTCTGGCTCTGTTGCCCAGGCTGGAGTGCAGTGGTGCGATCTTGGCTCACTGCAACCTCCGCCTCCTTGGTTCATGCCATTCTCCTACCTCAGCCTCCCGAGTAGCTGGGATTACAGGTGCCTGCCACCAAGCCAGCTAATATATTGTATTTTCAGTAGAGATGGAGTTTCACTATGTTGGTCAGACTGGTCTCTAACTCCTGACCTCAGGGGATCTGCCTGCCTCGGCCTCCCAAAGTGCTGGATTACAGGTGTGAGCCACCATGCCCAGCCTCACATAGCTTTTTTATACTCTTTTACATTATATATATTCAAAACGTTTCTAACTGTATGTTGCTAGTATATTAAAAACACATGAGTTTTTATATCGACCTTGTATTCAGCAATCTTGCTAAACTCACTTTTTAATTCTCATAACATTTGCCTTAATTCCTCTGCGAATGATTCTATTTTTCTTTTTAAATTATCTTACCTTTCAAATAATTATCTAATTAATCAGTTAATCAATTGCTTTGTTGCACTTGCCAGGGTCTCTGGTTCAATTCTGAGTGGAAGCAGTGACGGTGAGCATACTTGTTTTGTTTTTCATCACGAAGAGAAAACTGATTCTCTCTCTCCTTCGTCTCTCTCCCCGTCCTTTGTTTCTATTAACTATTGAACGACATGTAAGATGATCATACTACTTGCTCATTATGTAAAGATGACAGTTTTTCCCATTTAACATATTAATTCTAAAGAGTCCCAATCTAAACCCCAAAAGTGTTTTTCATAGGTCTTGATAAACTAATTAAAAATTTTATCTAAAGAGAATATATGCAAGGTTGCAAATAAATTTTTAGACAGCAAAAATAATGAGGGCTTGGGCTAGATATCGAAACACTTTTGTCATAGGTTTGGCACCCTAGCAGCAGAGCCAAAGACAGGGACTTTTCAGGTAATTTTGGGGGGGAGTGTGATGGGGAGGGTGCTTGTTTTAGAGAAGCAGAACAAGGCAAGGGGAAATGTTAATTAATCATGTGATTTCTGCTAAAGACTAGCTTCAGTCTAATCTTGTGGGGGAGGTCTGGAGGAGAAGTGGCACTATAAGTTAGTCTTACCCAGGTGGCTGTCTTCTTTTTTTTCTTTTTTTTGAGGTGGAGTTTCACTCTTGTTGCTCAGGCTGGAGTGCAATGGCGTGATCTCAGCTCACTCCAATCTCCACCTCCTGGGTTCAAGTGATTCTCTTGCCTCAATCTCCTGAGTAACAGGGGTTACAGACATGTGCCACCACGCTCGGCTAATTTTTGTACTTTTAGTAGAGACAGGATTTCACCATGTTGGTCAGGCTGGTCTCGAACTCTTGACCTTAGGTGATCCACCTGCCTTGGCCTCCTTAAGTGCGGTAATTACAGGCCTGAGCCACCGCGCCCAGCCAGGGGCTGTCTTTTTATGACCTTATGCCAGTGAGTCATGCCTGAAGTGTGCCCTGGTGAGGGGGATGCGGTGGTACCTGGCTTCCCAGGTAGGTAGCTCTCCTTTAGCCGAGAGAAGGGCATCTGTGAATTATAAGGCAAAACAGCAACTGGGTAACAGGCGTGCTGGTAGGTTAAGGAAATCTGGTGGGAACATCGGCAGCATCCACTATGAGATTATATGCTTGGAGAAGAAAAATACTACAAGTCAGTGTCAGTAATAGACACACACAGGTTGGAACAAAACTGTGAGCTATGGAACAGGGTTGGGAACCTATCAATACTCAGCTTCAGGGGATAACTATTTCTTCTCCTCACTTGTCAGTACAAAAATCATTTTTTAAATGGTTCTTGATCATCAACATATATTCTACCTCTGGGGCAGTTTTGATCCTAGAAAGGAGAGACGGATAAAACAGAACAGGGAGGAGTCCTATGATAAGAGGTTGGGAAGGCATTGAAAATTAGGTTTAGAGAGAATAAGGATGAGAATCTGTCACCAGATGGAGGTACTTGAGTGTTAAACAAGAGCGATTCCTGGTGTGAGTGGGCTACTATAAGAGAGGGAAGGTGAAGGTCCGAGAATGAGAGGCGCTGGCAACAGGAATGGTGAAGGCATACAGGGTGGCAGTAGCAGCTGGGGTGGACAGGAAGACCATACGCAGAGTGCTAGAGGGGCCCGTGGTTGGGAACAGAGCAGCACGGCACGATGGTCTAAGTTTCCAAAGGGGAACATGGGAGGTGACTGAAGGAAGAAAGACTTGGAAGAAGAGGGAGTGCAAGGGAGAACAGGAATGGTGACTTTGCTTTCCCAAGATATGAGTGGCCGTTCCCAGAAAAGACTACGGGATGTAGTAGTCCTCAGGAAAAGCCAGGTTTCCTGCTGAAAGCAGGTGGTAGAAAAAAAGCTTTAGCAGAAAGCAGAAGGTCTGTGGAAATGGCTGGGCAATAGAACAGGAAGTCTAGGGGCCACAGAGAAAGAAATGAGGAGATATAAACTGATAGGGATATTAAAACATAAAGCATTATGGCTGACTCAGAGATTTTATGCCATTTTAAAAAAATGAACATTTCCATTTCACTGGCATCCTGGGTTAACTAAGTGTTAATTCTTTCTCAACCTTACTCAATTTGCAAGATTCTCAGTGCCCATTAAAAAGCAAATCAATTAATTGTGGCTTTGAGTTTGCTTAAAGAGTAGCAATTAAAATAGTTTGAAAAAAGTAAATTGTGAGTATGGAGATTGGAACACACATGACCCGTATGCCCTTCGAGCCTGCGTATCTAGGAGGTGTTCTAGGCAGAAGGAAGAGCTAAGACGCCCTTCTAGGAGCTGCTGCCCAGCAGCGATGGCAAATCTCCAAGCCCTTTACTGAAGATTAAAGCTGAGACTAATCCAAGCACAGTTTCTTTTAATGAACTGGTAGGGCCAGTAGAAATGCTGCAGGGTTGGCAGGAAAAACTGGAATCTGGGGGTGTAATTTCCTGTTGAGGTTTTTTTGGTAGTGTTGTTTTCCTGAAATCAGTGAGGGTATTGAGGGCTTATGAATTATTAGCGTTAGAGACAGTAGCTGGTACATAATAGACTTGATAAATGTTTATTGAATGAATTACAATGAGATATTTTATAATTAATGGATGGAATAATTGAGAATAAGAATAGGTGTGTGTGCGTGTGTGTGCGCGTGTGCGTGAACTCTTGCTTGTATGTGGCTGCCTACCCGAAATTTTCTTGTTCCTTTTTCTTATTCTTTTCTAGCAAGATAGTTTCCTTTCATTTTCTTCTTGGCATCTGGCACTCCTAAACAATACAACTGCAAAAATAACTCTGTTACAGAGAATGACTTGTCAGGACACAGCTCTGTCCATCCGTGGTAAGTAAAGTATGCGTTTAATGTATGTCTTCATCAGGCTATATACCTTTGGTTCCCAGCGTTGGTTGTACGCTGTAATCACCTGGGGTGATAAAAATTCTGATGCCTGGTTTCCAACCGAGAGATGCTGACTCAGTTCGTCTGGGGTGGGGCTTGAGCATAGATTTTTTTTAAAGTTCCAAGGAGATTTTAAGGTGCACTCAAGGTGGAAAACCACTGCTGAAGCAGATGTGGAGAACTATAAATTAAGAATCCCAGCTACTTAATTGACATATGCTTCCTAGTTCCTTGCCCAGCCACCACTGTCTCTCCAAAAACCCGAGGTAAGTTCTTATTTTGGCTCCAATTTAAGACCTCTGTATTTTGAGAACAATGATGTTTGTTGTTTGAAAGGATTACTTGTATTGTGCATGGACTCTCTGGAGGTAGTTTTATTTCATTCAGTTCCTACATGGCCATGACCGTGTATCATCTTTGACAGTAAATGAATCCATTTTCTTTATTAGTTAACCTGTAAAGAATCCCTGCAGGGAAACCCGAGGTTGAAATGGAAGCTTTGATATGGATGTGGGATGCCTTAGCAGGGATGGGCCCTTGAGGGCAAAAGGCCCCAAAGTATGTGGGCTTTAAAAAACTTTAGTTTTCATTAATCTTATTTTTGTTTTAGGATTTCTCCTAAAGCCTTTACTTCCTAGTTATAAAGTAGCTGATAATAAAGCAAACATAAAAACAGTTCTACCTATTTATTTTTGGCAAACATTAATTGCTCTTTAAAAATTATTTTTGTGAAATGACAAAAGTAATGCAAGCTCATGTACAAGCCTAAAACAATACAGAACAGTGTAAAACAAGGAAACCCTTTCATCTCCACCTAATAATTCATGACCAGAGATTGTGGTTTCTGCTTCAGAAAAATTCAGGCCAGAGTCAAGTTTTTATGCAGTTAGGGAAAGGGGTTTAAGAGATTTAATCAATCCTGTCCCTCTCTGGGCTGAATTTTGAATCCATTGAGAAATAGTATCAGATAAGGATTCAAGTCTTGGCTTTATTATTGCTAAGGTTGGATCAGAGAGCGCTGCTTGAACTTGAGGGCCGTGGAGATTCTTGTGCCTACCCCCCTGCCTTATCATGGGCCCCACATCTGGACAAACTGCTGTTGCCTGGACAAGGGCTGGGTCTACCTGGGGAAGCTTTCGTGAAGAGGAGGTTGTGGGGAGGCAGAGGCAGGCAGGTTCAGACAGAGAACAAGAGAATAAAGTCATTAACACATGAACCCTGCCCCCCGGGGTAATGAGAACTGAGCACCACCAGAGGATGGAAGACTGCAGTGGATCGATGGATGTCTCCCGGCAAGAGAAGGCCAAGAGAGGATGTGAGAAGCAGGCAGCAGCGACCTTTCACCAAGAGGGTGGAAATCCCTGTATTCTGTATCAATGCAAGAAGAGGAATGGAAGCAGGAAGGGTTCCCCTGACACAGAGTAATTCAAATGTTCAGTTTTGATTGTTGTTCTTGCTGTTCTAGATATCGCTAAATCATCATCATGGATTCACTGGGCGCCATCAGCACTCGATTTGGGTTTGATCTTTTCAAAGAGCTGAAGAAAACAAATGATGGCAACATCTTCTTTTCCCCTGTGGGCCTCTTGACTGCCATTGGCATGCTCCTCCTGGGGACCCGAGGAGCCACCGCTTCCCAGTTGGAGGAGGTTGGGCGCAGTCGGGGGGCTTCCCTGTTTTCCACGCACAAATTCATTCTGGGGGTTGTTCAGCCCTCTTGCATTATCTTAAAAATATGCTCATGGTGGACCAGGAAACAAAGACTTTCAAGACGGGGAGCAATTTCAGGTCTATCAGGAAAGCCCTCTTCCCTTTCCAAATACCGTCTCCCCACCTGCTCCCAGAAACTTGAATTGTTTTGAGTAGGGACTGGTTGAGTGACTTCGTCTAAAGCCATTGCACTCATAATTAAGACAGAGCATGAAAAGCACTTATGGAAAAAGTGACATAATCCCCACAAGGGTAAAAATGACACATCCAAGATGAACACAGGAACACATAAGCCAATACAAGCTCCTTAGAAAAAAACCAGAGGTATTTTTAGTAGAGACGGGGTTTCACCATGTTGGCCAGGCTAGTTTCGAGCTCCTGACCTCAAGTGATCTACACGCCTTGGCCTCCCAAAGTGCTGGGATTACAGGCATGAGCTTAGCTGGGTGTGGTGGCAGGTGCTTATAATCCCAGCTGCTCGGGAGGCTGAGGCAGAAGAATCACTTGAACCCAGGGGACAGAGGTTTCAGTGAGCCAAGATCATGCCATTTCACGCCAGCCTGGGCAAAAGTGTGAAACTCCGTCAAAAAAAAAAAAAAAAAAAAAAGAAAGAAAGAAAGAAAGAAAATCAGAGGTAAACACAGACCTTTTCATGATTTTGCAAGGAGAGAAGGACACCTCATATACCACCGAGGTTTCTTTCACAAGCGTCCACTCTCCCCCGACTGATTCTGTGTGAGGTTTTCTCTTCTCTGAGCACCACAGTAATATTTTCTATCTCTTCCAGGTATTTCACTCTGAAAAAGGCACGAAGAGCTCAAGAACAAAGGCTGAAGACAACGAGGTGGTGAGAATAAAGGCTGAAGGAAAAGAGGTGGGGAGATGTGTTTTACAGACTTCAATAGAGTTGCATTTTAGGCGTGGGCTCTCTGGGGAAAAGGGCTGAGACAAGCATGAAAGCAATATTATTTCTTTATTATTAACCAATAATAATCACGGTAGACAAATAATGTTGTAAGGATTATACAGTAGTAATAACCCCTTAGTATTGAGAAGAGACCTTAGGTGTAATGGACAACACCGCTATGATAGAACTGGTAAGGCTAATAGACTGAAAAGTTCCCATAGCAGAGTGGATGGGTTTTGGAGTTAAACAGACTGAGGTTCAAGTCCTGGCTCAGTCACTTAAGAGCGAGGCTACTTTGGGCAAGTTATTTATCTTCTTTCAGCCTCTGTAAAGTGTCCAGTAGGGGCATCTGGTAACTGAGCCAGCGGTGGTGGCAGTAGTAGCAGTAGGTGATATTATTACTAAAGTCCACTCATATTTTTAACTCCGTGCTGATATTGTATTTAAAAAGTTAGTACAGGCCCAGTGACTTCCTGAGGTCTTTTCCAGCTCCAGTGTTCCTGTATTCCCCACCCAAAGGAGAGTCTACTCAAACACAGGAGAGGAATAAGCCCATTAGGTCAGGGCTAGGATCAGATGTTAGCAGGCTCAGGAAAGGCACAGCTGCTCTGACAGTAGTCATAGTGCAATTCCAGACCCTCCTAAAACCATGGCTCAGATCACCCAGCAATATGAGCTGCTCATTTCACAACCCCAAAAGGCTAGGTCATGTGGGTGGCTCAGTTGCACCTGTAGAGAGTCAGGCTTCCTTTCAGGGTTTGTGCAACCAAGTTGGGTCACATGGCCACTGCAATGTCCCCTCAATTGAGGAGTGCAGTTGTCTTCAGAGCACATCCTTTCTCAGCCATGATAGCCCATGTAGAACCTTTGTGCAAGTTAGAAAACAGCTCATTCTTTGGGATAGCTGCCCTACTCCTATGTAAAGGGCTGGATGACTTGGGTGGGAACTGAATTTCAGCTTTGTGTAAGGCACAGCTTACATATACACGCTGTCTAGCAGCTTTGCCCATTCCCCAAAATTTTCCTGGGAGCCACAGAGGTATGAAGAGAATAGACTGAAAGGATATTAGGACTGGAATACATCTTAAAGGTCCTCTACTCCAATCTCCTCATTTAATAATTTGTCCAGAGACTGGCTTACCAGGTACGTATTTGATTATTACGTAAATTCAGAGTATTCTCAATTTTGCTTTTAAAAAATGCTGGTAAAATCTCAAGACATATATACAAAAGGTATACGGAAAAATGCAATAAACACCCTTTAACTCCTCTTTTCAGTGTATGAAATAAACTATTATCAAATCGCTGATGCCCCTTAGGCTGATGTATAATACCTTCCTTGAGCACACCCCCATCCTCTCCTGAGAGAGGAAGTCCCACTATTGTGCATTAGGTGTTCATGATTCTCACATATTTATTATTTCATTACATACCATATATTTTTGTCATTATTCTTTGGAACTTGGTTATTTTGGGCTTAGCATTATGTTTATAAGATTCATCTATTTTAAGTGGATACTTATAGCCCTATTTGATTCATTTTTATAGCTATTTCCTCATTTATTCTGTTGATGGGGACTTCTTTCCTTCCTTCCTTCCTTCCTTCCTTCCTTCCTTCCTTCCTTCCTTCTACAAACAATGCAAAAATGACCCTTCTAATACAAGCCTCCTAATTTGCCTGGGTGAGAGTTTATCTAGTTCCCAGCTATCCAGCATGGTAGCCACTCAAGTGGCTATTGAACACTTGAAATAGATCTAGTTTGAATTGAGATGTGCTACAGGTGTAAAATGCGTATTGTATTTCAAGAACTTAGTATGAGAAAAGAATACAAAATATTAATTGTAATATATTATTTTTGCTGAAATATATATTATATATAAATATATAATTAATATTGATTGTATTGACATGTTGAAATAATGGCATTCCAGATATGTTGTTAAGGTAACATAGAACATGAAACCTTCAACCAGAAAGCTGATGGGTCCTACACAAAATATCCAGAAAACATTCTTTTTCCCCTGGAGACAAGGATAAATCTCACTTCAGCCCGATGTGGAGTGACTCATACCATTAGGAGTCACTCTTCTTATTCACTCTGGAAAAAAATTTCCAAACTTCAATAGATAAGAATTGTCCAGGGAAATCATTTACTTTCCTTGATGCTTAGAATCTTGTGAGGAGCTACAAACAAGCTTATTTAACATTTAGCGAGCACTTTTATTTGAGACCAAAAAAACCCACGACTTGGGTTATAAAAGCAAGATCTGTGATGTTGGGCTGGCAGAGAAGGCTTCTCTCTGGAGCTCAGATTGGTCATAACTTACATTATCATATGACTTGTGTAAAGGCCACCTGGTATCCAGGGGCCACATCAAACACAGAGATCACCCTTGAGGCTGACAAACTGGGGGAGAGACCCAGCAGCCGCATCCTCTTAGGGGAGAATCTAGGCTTGCTTTTGCCAAGATAACCTGTTGAGATTTTGTTTTAATTTTCAAGATTGAGAAGACAGAAGCAATACATCAACAATTCCAAAAGTTTTTGACTGAAATAAGCAAACTCACTAATGATTATGAACTGAACATAGCCAACAGGCTGTTTGGAGAAAAAACATACCTCTTCCTTCAAGTAAGTTTGCTGTGCTTACCATATCTGTGAGTGGTATTCTGGAATGGCCAAGGGGCTCTAGTAGGACTGTGGGTCCTGAAGTCGGGCTGCCTGGCTCTGTTCACATCCCTGCGGTGCTTTTCCATCCTGATCTACAGATATTCAGAACTGCAGGGAGCTTCTTTATAGTCCTGGCAATCTGAGCCTGATTTTTGCCTCATCCCCAGATAAGCTGCATAAAAATGTGCATGCAGGTACTCAATGTGAGATGCCCAGGACCTTACAATTTCTCTTACTGTATTACTCATCCCAATGTATACATAAATTTATTTAGAGGTGTTGGCAATTGATAAATTGACTTTTTAACCTCTTTTTATTCCTTCCTTGTTTCTCCTAAAGAAATACTTAGATTATGTTGAAAAATATTATCATGCATCTCTGGAACCTGTTGATTTTGTAAACGCAGCAGATGAAAGTCGAAAGAAGATTAATTCCTGGGTTGAAAGCAAAACAAATGGTAGAGTATGGGTGGGTCATTCATTGCAAAAAAACCAGAAACAAACAAACAAACAGACAAAAAACACTTCTTGACAATCTGCTGTGAGTGAAGCCCTGGACTTGTCACTGCGTGAGGTGCCATATAATGCACAAGCTTTGGGAAGGGACGTGAGACAGGTTTTGCAGGGTTGGAAGGGCAAGCCTGGGCCTAGGAGGTAGGGAGGGCACTGCAGATGGTGGAGCAATTTCAGCAAATGTGGAGAGGCCAAGGGGAGCCAGCGGGGGACTGCATGAAGCCAAATGCATGGAAACGTTTGCTGGAGAACTGTTTACACATAGCCATGGATCACAGTATCTTGGGGGTCCCGAAAATGGGATGATGCCTGTCTTGGGTTTACATTCTTTCCTTTATATCGGAGCCTTTCTTCCTGAGTTTTTCTCTGTCTGTGTTAAGTGAGAAACACGCAGCTCTCCCATCAAGACTTGTTCCCATCCACAGCTGGGGCCACCTGGTCTTCATCTTCACTTAAGCATTGTGCAGGGATAATGACAAACGACAGCCCCCCCCACAGCAGAGGATTTGACAAGTTTCTTATCCCATTCTTCCTTTCTCATCCCCTAGTGTGAGAAATCCACAGAGAAATGTTAATGTGGAAATTCACCTTGGGGAGCAATAGCTGATACTTTAGTGTTAGAGTTTCAGATTCCATTTTTATACCAATTATCAGAGACAGCTTTGTTACTTAGAATGTGTTTTTTTCCCCCTCATCCTTGGCCTGAAGAAAGGAAATAAGAAAAGCAGAAAAAATAGGATCTTTCAAAAAGTTGGTTGAACAGTATTTTTTAGAATTTATTGTGGGATGGGCTGAACTCAGACAAAAATATCAACTCCTTCTCCAATATAATAAGTAATCCCTCAATCTCAGGCGGTAACTATATTAAATGGTAAACATAATAGCTAACACAGAGTGCTTATTATGTGTGTGAGATGGTGTTCCAAGAGCTTTACATGTGTTGAATCATTTGCTCCTTTCAACAACCCTATGAGGCAGATTTTATTCCTATTTTACAGATGTGGAAACTGAGGCACAGAGAGTTTAAATAACTTGCCCAAGATTCCTCAGCCGATAAGAGGCAAACTGGATGCTAACAGAGGCATCTGACCCCAGAGTCCGGACTCTTAACCATGAACCTCAATTTATCCAGTGGGATAAATAGGCGATGGGCAAAATGAGAACCTCCTTGCCGATTCTGCCAGCGAACCCTTTGTCAGCAAGGCCCTCAGGTGCTGACCTGGCTGGTTTTTAATGATCAGTCAAGTCCATCTGCATCATATGTGTCATGCATATTACTTGTCATTTGGAAGATGGGCCAACCTTTTTCTGTTTCTTCATTTACAGAAACAATCAAGGACTTGTTCCCAGATGGCTCTATTAGTAGCTCTACCAAGCTGGTGCTGGTGAACACAGTTTATTTTAAAGGGCAATGGGACAGGGAGTTTAAGAAAGAAAATACTAAGGAAGAGAAATTTTGGATGAATAAGGTATGCTCCTTAATTTTTTTGTGTCATGTGCTTACACATGGAATATACAATCTAAAGTCACGGCTAGGTGCGGTGGCTGACGCCTGTAATTCCAGCACTTTGGGAGGCCAAGGTGGGTGGATCACGAGGTCAAGGGATTGAGACTATCCTTGCCAACATGGTGAAACTCCGTATCTACTAAAAATAAAAAAATTAGCTGGGTGTGGTGGTGCGCTCCGGTAGTTTCAGCTACTTGAGAGGCTGAGGCAGGACAATCGCTTGAACCCGGGTGGCGGAGGTTGCAGTGAGCCAAGATCGCACCACTGCACTCCAGCCTGGTAACAGAGTGAGACTCCATCCCTCACCCCGCTAAAAAAGTCTAAAGTCATATTTGAGCAAATGCATACTGGTAGATAGTAAATGCTCATTCTGAGACTCTGATATTGGGCTTTATTTTAGATTGAGTTAATTATTTTGATGAACTAACTTGGTTGCCTTAAAGCCTTTGGTCTTATGTCCTTTGATATTGTGTGCTCTGTTAATTTGTTGCAGAGCACAAGTAAATCTGTGCAGATGATGACACAGAGCCATTCCTTTAGCTTCACTTTCCTGGAGGACTTGCAGGCCAAAATTCTAGGGATTCCATATAAAAACAATGACCTAAGCATGTTTGTGCTTCTGCCCAACGACATCGATGGTCTGGAGAAGGTAAACGCTTACTTACATCTCCTTACTCTTGCTTTCATTTCCTGAGGTTTTCTGTCTCAGGGCTTCTGAGTAGGAGCTGGTGGCCAGCAGTGTCAAACAGAAAGTGTTTCTCACTCTCCAGCAGCTATAGATGGATGTCTACTGGGGAGCATTAAATAGTACGGGTCAGGTTTATTGAGAAAAACCAATCCAAGAATGTTTGGGATGAACTGAAATGAATAAGATTATATGGGAGTCATAAAGATCATCCACCATTCTGAGAAATGGTTGATATCTACAGACCCCTTTCCTGGAAAAAAAAATTCACATATGCGTATATACAACCAATTCTGCGCACTGTACAGTAGGCTCTTGGAGCTTTTGAATTTCTTTCTTACACTCTTAGTCTTGGAGCATTTGAATTTCTTTCTTACACCCTTACACCATTGATTTACTCTCACCCATTTTGCGGTTAAAAAATTATGTGGCTAGTGTCCTGTATTTTGAAAATCAGGAGAGCTTTGTTTCAAATCCCTGCTTCTCTAGTGGCTTTCTGACCCTTGAAGCTTCTTAACTTCCTTGAACTTCAATACTTTCTCATCTCTAAAGAGGGCTCCATGGTGCTTAATGTGTAGCAGTGTTGGAATGATTATAGAATTGTAGACTAGAAGGGGTCTAAGACATAGAAAGCACTCGACAAATGATAACTGCTATCTTCTTATACTATCAGATGCTGTGCTACTTCTGTGAAATATTGCTAGTAGCATTTTAAGTTGGAAAATATTTTGGGACAGCAAAATGGCAGTATGTCTCAGAGCTGTAAGAGTATTTATATTCTGATTCAAAAACCCCAGTTGTGGGAATTACCCTAAAGAAATAATGCAGAAGAAAAAAATTGCCTTTCTGGGTCAACTCAGTTATTTCGGTATTAAATACACTGGAATGCCTGGTTTGAAATTCATCATAATTATTATTTTCGTATCCTTAGTAACTATCAAATCTATCACAATGCCTGATACAGACTAAATGTTTGTAAAGTGAATGAATAACTAAATATTGGGAAAAATTTATCAACTTCGTAAGAATATTATCTAGCTGTTTGAAGATAGGAGAGATATGTAATATTGTGAAAAAGTTTACTTTTTATCAAATAAAATGGACATTCACTGTGATTGCAACTATGTAAATATATATGCATTCAAAGACTAGGGGAGGTAGTTAAAATGAAATATATACTAGGTTGATAAAAGAAGAAATGACTTATTTTTAATCTTTAAAAACGTATTCAATGCTATGGTATTTCCACATACAAACAGATAATTTACATAGAGAAATATAAGACGACCACCTGCAGTATAAAGACAATAATCTAGTGAAATAAAATTTCCACTTTTAATATTACTAAAATTAATAACTTCTGACTGACACAAATCAGTGTTACACTGTTTTAGATTTTTATTGATAATCATACCATTCTACTCTTCTTTTTTTGAAAATAGATGATAGATAAAATAAGTCCTGAGAAATTGGTAGAGTGGACTAGTCCAGGGCATATGGAAGAAAGAAGGGTGAATCTGCACTTGCCCCGGTTTGAGGTGGAGGACAGTTACGACCTTGAGGCGGTCCTGGCTGCCATGGGGATAGGCGATGCCTTCAGTGAGCACAAAGCTGACTACTCGGGAATGTCCTCACTCTCCGAGTTGCACGCCCAGAAGTTCCTGCACAGTTCCTTTGTGGCGGTAACTGAAGAAGGCACCGAGGCTGCAGCTGCCACCGGCATAGGCTTTACTGTCACATCCGCCCCAGGTCATGAAAATGTTCACTGCAATCATCCCTTCCTGTTCTTCATCAGGCACAATGAATCCAACAGCATCCTCTTCTTCGGCAGATTTTCTTCTCCTTAAGATGATCGTTGCCATGGCATTGCTGCTTTTAGCAAAAAACAACCACCAGTGTTATTCATATGATTATGAAAATCGTCCATTCTTTTAAATGTTGTCTCACTTGCATTTCCAGTCTTGGCCACCAAATCAATGATTTAATGACCCCAATAGTGTACGTGTTTGTAACCATCCTTGAAAGTGAAATGTCCTTTTCTTTGTGCCATGCATAAGGTGAGTCAAACCAAACCTCATTGATAATCTCCCCTTGGTTTCTTTTGAAAGGAAATCGGTATCTTGTAGTTTTGTGCACTAAAGGAGACAAAGTCTCTCCAGTAACGAGTATGAACTAGTAATTTTGGGGAGGTCTCTCTAATTCTAGTATTTTGACATGTTATAATACACAAGTAAAATAAAACAATAGTTTACTCAGCTCATGTTATTATTCTCCAACAGATATTGTGCCAAATTGCACATAGGAAAGAAAATTTAGGAATACAGTAGCAAAACATAAATTAAAACTCAAATGCCGGGACAACGTAAAACAATATACCAGATGGAGAGGATGCCCGTATTTTCATCTTCCATTCTAACATTATCCATTGTTAGATGCATAAGCATTTTGATATTGTGTAATAAATGTGGTATTTGAGAAGATAAATGAGGTGGTTGATCAGTATTCCTCCTCTATCATCTTTTTAGACTTTATAAGGTAAATATTTGGAATAACTTTTAGAAGAGTTTCTTTTCTTTTTCTCCATTTACATTTTTCTGGTTATTTTTTGAGTGAGGTAGGAGTATTACTGAATGATATTTTCTGAAGATGCTTCATGAAAAGCTCTGAATCTATTCTTAATGCTCTTAATTATTGGCTTGTTTCACTTTTTTCCTCCAGTTTTTAACAAGGTCACATAACTGGCTTATTTTTGAACAGCTTTGTCAAACTACAATTTACATGCCATAAAATGTACACACTGTAAGTTTATAATTCGTTGACTTTTAGTAAATTTCTAGAGTTATGCATCACCACAATCCAGTTGTAGAATATTTCCATGACCCTGAGAAGTTTTCTCATGCTTATTAATATTCCCAATCCTAGGCACCACTGCGTTGTTTTCTGTCTTTATAAGTTTTTCTTTCTACATCTTATGTAAATGGAATCGTACTACACGTAGTATTTTGTGTCTGGCATCTTGCACTCAGCATGATGTTCTTGAGGTTCATCTGTTGTAGTATATGTGTTGATACTTAATTTTTTTTATTGCCGAACAGTATTCCATTGCATGGAAAAGACCTAGTTTATTTATAGATTCACCGGTTGAGGGACGTATGGATTGTTCCTACTTCTTGGCTGTTAGGAATAATGTCGCTCTGAACATGTAAATAAAAATATTTGTGTTCACATATGTTTTTAGGAGAGAAATTGCTGGGCCATATGACAAATCAATAGCTTTGTAAGAAACTGTCAAACTGTTTTCCAATGTGACGTTTTACATTCCTGCCAGCAACGTTTAAAACTAGCGTCTTCAAATCCTCACCAACATCCAGGATTGTGTCTTTATGATTATAGCCATTTTTGTAGGTACAAAGTGGCATCTCATGGTGGTTTTAATTTGCATTTCCATAATATCTAATTAGGTTGAGCATTTTTTAATGTGCTTATTGGCCATTCGTTTGACTTTGTTTGGTGAAATGCATACAAATCATTTGTTCATTTTTAATTTGGGTTGTCTGTCTTGGCTGCTCATTTTATTGAGTTAAAAGAGTTCTTAATAAATGCTGGCTTACAAGTCCTTAATTTATCAAATATATGATACATGGACAGTTCCTCATAGTCTGTGGTTTCTTTTAATTTTGTTATTAGTCTTTTTAGAACATATATATAATAATTTTTAAAAGATATAATTTAATACCATAAAATCTGCATATTTAAAGTATAATTCATTGGTTTTAGTGTATTCACAGAGTTGTGTAGACACCTCCACTATCTAATTTTAGAACATTTATAACACCCCAAAAGAAATCCTATACTCATTAATAATCACTCCCCATTTCTCTCTTCCCCAGCTCATAGAAATTAATATTCTATTTTCTGTCTCTATGAACTTGCCCATTCTGGACATTTCATATAAA
The DNA here is from genome assembly GCF_008728515.1 of Papio anubis. Lineage (NCBI taxonomy): Eukaryota > Metazoa > Chordata > Mammalia > Primates > Cercopithecidae > Papio > Papio anubis. Next base: position 56,338,600 of record NC_044994.1, read on the forward strand.
TGGCATCATATAGTATGTGGCCTTTTGTAACATGATTCTTTCACTTTGCTTAACAATTTTAAGTTACATTCAATTTGTAGTATGAATCAATACTTCATTCCATTTTTGGCTAAGTAACATTCCATTGTATGGATATGTTAGACTTTGTTTATTCATTCATTAGTTAACAAACATTTGTATTTGACTTTTTGGCTCTTATGAATAATGTTACTGTGAACATTTTGTGTGGAACAAGTTTTTGTGTGTATATATATCTTCATTTCTTTTGGGTACATACATAGGAATGGATTTGCTGGGTTATATATTACTAGTACCTTTGTCTTTATCGTTTTGAGGAAATACTAAATTGTTTTCCAAATCAGCTGTACCATATTACAATACCACAGCAATGTATGAGGGTTCCAATTCTCTACATCTTAGCTAATACCTATTCTAGTCTTTTTAGATTTTTACTATCCTTGTGAATGTGAATTAGTATCTCAATAGTTTTGTGGGATCTTTCATAGGGTGATTGGAGTTCGGCTTATCATTAATATCTTTTTTTTTTTTTGAGACGGGTCTTGCTGTGTCTCCAGGCTGGAGTGTAGTGGTGTGACCTTGGCTCACTGCAACCTCTGACTCGGTTCAAGTGATTCTCCTGCCTCAGCCTCCCGAGTAGCTGGGATTACAGGCATGCACCACCACGCCCAACTAATTTTTGTGTTTTTATTTTTAGCATAGGTTGGGTTTCACCGTGTTGGCCAGGATGGTCTCGATCTCCTGACCTGGTGATCCTCCCACCTTGGCCTCCCAAAGTGCTGGGATTACAGGCATGAGCCACCACGCCCAGCCCATTAATATCTTTTAAGATTCAACCTTTTGATATCAAATCTGAGAATATTTCCCTAATGATTAGTCATGTTGAGCATTTTTTAATGTATCTGTTGGCCATTTTGTATGTCTTCTTTAGAGAAATGTCTATACAGGTTCCTTGCCTGCTTTTAAAGTTGGGATTTTTGTTTTCTTATTATGGTTTATTTTTATATTTTGGATAATAACTTTTTTTTCCCTTCAACTTTTATTTTAAGTTCAGGGATACATGTGCAGGATGTGCAGGTTTGTTACATAGGTAAAGCACGTGCCATGGTGGTTTACCACACAGATCATCCTATAACCTAGATACTGAGCCCAGCATCCACTACCTATTCTTTCTCCCTGTTAGAAGTGAGAACATGTGGTATTTGGTTTTCTGTTCCTGCATTAGTTTTCTGAGGATAACAGCTTCCAGATACATCCAGGTCCCTGCAAAGGACATGATCTTGTTGTTCCTTTTAATGGCTGCATAATATTCTGTGGCATATATGTACCACATTTTCTTTATCCAGTTTATCATTGATGTATATTTAGGTTGATTTCATGTCTTTGCTATTGTGAATAATGCAGCAGTGAACATACATGTTCATGTGTCTTTATAATGGGATGATTTATATTCCTCTGAGTATATTGCCAGTAATAGGATTGCTGGGTCAAATGGTATTTCTGCCTCTAGGTCTTTGAGGAATTGCCACACTGTCTTGCACAATGGTTGAACTAATTTACACTCCTTCCAACAGTGTAAAAGTGTTCCTTTTTCTCCACAACTTTGCCAACATCTGTTGTTTTTTGACCTTTAAATAATAGCCATTCTGACTGGCATGAGGTGGTATCTCACTGTGGTTTTGATTTAAATTTCTCTAATGACCAGTGATGATGAGCTTTCTTTCATGTTTGTTGGCTGCCTGTATGTCTTCTTTTGAGAAGTGTCTGTTCATGTCCTTTGCCCACTTTTTAATGGAGTTGTTCTTTTTCTTGTAAATTTGTTTAAGTTCTGTGTAGGCTGTGGATATTAGACCTTTGTCAGATCGATAGATTGTAAAAATTTTCTCCCATTCTGTAGGCTGTCTGTCTGTAGGCTCTGATGATAGTTTCTTCTAACCTGTAATTAGATATATGACTTGCAAATATTTTCTCCCAATCCAGAGGTTGTCTCTTCACACTCACAGAACCATTTCTCAAAAAGATGTTTCTTTCTGCATTGAATTGTCTTTGTATCTTTATTAAAAATCAGTTGACAATAAATACAAGGATTTTTCTTATTAAGGTTATGCCTAGGTATTTTGATTTTTTTTTTTGCTGTCATGAAAATACGTTTCATTTTCCAATTTTTTGTTTGTATATATAAAGGTCATTAATTGTTGTAATTGTAGTTTTATAAGCTATTATCTTATAAAATTATTTTATTGCTTGTGTAGTGTTTTCATCAATTATTTTGTGTTTTCCAGATATTTAATTATATCACACTATATCAGATATAGCATACATAATTTTCAAATTGACTTTTATCTCTTCCCTTCTATTTCCAAGGCTTTACTTTCTTCCTCTTCTCTGATTGCATGGCTAATACCTCTAATAATATGGTAAATAGTAGTAAAGATAGTGGGCCTTCTTGTCTATATTCTGCATTAATGGTTCTCATATTTCCCCATTAAATTAAAAAAATATGCTGGCTGTCAGGTTGTATATATAAATGTTCTCTTTAGTTCTGAAAGTATCCATGAACTCATGATACATGTGTTTTTTAACATTAATGGGAATTGATTTTTTAAAAAATGCCTATTGTGCATCTAAATAAATGATCATATATTCTCTTTGTCTCATTAATATTTATATTTGGTTTTTTGAGTCCATTTAAAATTCTATTCAACTTCTGACTATTTTGAGTATTCAGTTTACATTGGCATTAATTTGGAAAGTCCCCTTCCAGATAATTTCATCTAAAATTGTACCTATATTTTGTAAACTTCCTATTTGTTTGTTGTTTTTTCCCCAGGCTTTTCTGACATTTTTTATTCTAAAGACTTATAATTAATATTATAGAACTTTTCAACAATGAATTGTTTCTAAAAGCAGAGATTGTATGCACCTATGTGGCCATTGTTCATTTTTGTAATGTATTTTTTTTGTAATCAGTTTGTTTGATTTTTTTTTATCTCCATCTCTTCTTTGAAAGGGTTTAAGATAGCAAAATTTTTAAATTTATCTTTTTTAAGAGAACACGTGAACATTATTTTCTAGTTTATATCATTCAATTTTTTTATCCTAAGATGATTGTGAGTTGTCACTGTCGATTTTCAGAAAATGAAATTCTCCAGTTTGTTTCCATTGAGGATAGTACAAAGTCTAAGCCATGGCCCTAAGAAAATCCCCAAGAAGTTCCCAAACTATTTTGAGTAATAAAACTAACTTGAAGCCATCAGTTCTCATTTTTCATGTTTCAACTGAGTACTCTTGTTAAAATCTCAGAGGGCAGTAGAGGAATACTCTAAGGTAGGAAGAGAGACTTTATTCTTTTTTTCTTCCTTTTCTTTTCTTTTTTTTTTTTTTTGAGACAGGGTCTTGCTCTGTTGCCCAGGCTGGAGTGCAGTGGCATGATCTTGGCTCACTGCAGCCTCAACTTCCCAGGCTTAAGCGATCCTCCTGCCTCAGCCTCTTAAGAAGCTGGTATTACAAGTGTGCAAGCAGGCAAGACTTAACTCTGGCAGTGGGGCTCAGACATCAGAGCAAATTGAGGACTAGCTAAAACAGGGAAGAGTTGGAAGCACCTCTCCGTAAGACATGCCCACCAGCGTGCCATATCAGTTTACCCTTGCCATGGCTATATCCAGAAGTTATCACCCCTTTCCATAGCAACAACCTGACAATCCAGAAGTTACCACCCTTTTTCTAGAAACTTCTGCATAATCCACCTGTTAATTTGCAAATAACTAGAAGTGGATGTAGAATGACTGCAGAACTGCCTCTGAGCTGCTACTCTGGGTACACTGCCTATGAGGTAGCCCTGCTCCACAAGCAGCAGTACCTCTGCTGCTGCTGTACACTGCCACTTGAAGAAAATTTGCTGACCCTACTGGCTCATCCTTGAATTCCTTCCTGGGTGAAGTCAAGAACCCTCCCAGGGTAAGCCCTAATTATGGGGCTCACCTTCCCTGCACTACTTCTAGAATATATCTACATGTACTTATAGAAAAATATATAATTTTGTGTTCTTTAATTTTTATATGTATCTTTTCTTCTGCATTTTGCTTAAGTTATTTGAATCTCTATTTCAAATTTCACCACATTGGCAAATAGAAATTTAGTTTAATTTTTGTATGGCATTTCCTCATAGAATGGACAAATAAACCTACAAGTACCTTAATGTGTTCCTTGTAGTGTGATATAAAATAGGTCTATCCTTTCAATCATGTAAAGTTAACTAAAGAATGAATTGTATATTATGGTTAAATCCAGCACTTTGTTGGTCATTTTTATTATTAAGCTTTTAGCTGCTTGTGGGCTAAACATTTGTAATTTACTGAAAGCTGTTTGCAAGGTGAGTACTGAGCGCCTTATCTAGGTCTGTTACCAGTGCAACCACTTGATACCACAGTAGCACCATTTATGATTTCCAGCACCTAGAGTTTAGTCTCACACAGCATTTTTCACTAAAAGAAATGATGATTTTTTGGAAGATAGCTCTTCCATGTACTGGGCAGGAAAAAATTAGAAGGGATTTATAATCTGATGTTGTTGTAAGAAAAATTGGTGATGCTAAAAGGATGAAGGAGCCAGGTTAGGAGGTTCTCATGGCCAAATTGTGACAATCTGGTCATGTTTAATTTTGGCAAAATATCTACAGTTAGTTGAAACTGGTTGCATCTTTAGAGATTGTATATTTATTATTGGTGTGAAGGTAGACTGGTGCAGTCATTGTGGAAAATAGTATGGAGAGAAATTAAAAATAGTACTACCATAAGACGCAGCTATCCCTTTTCTGAGTAAGTACCCAAAGGAAATGAAGTTACCATCTTGTAAAGATATCTGCACGTCCACGTTCTTTGTAGCATTTTTCACAATAGCCAAGATATGGGCACAACTGAAGTGTTCATCTGTGGATGAGTGAAGATATGATGATATCTATCCATCTATCTATGAAGATTCTCCTTCTTTCTCATGGCTGCCATTAATAAAGAAGGAGGTCCTGGCATTTGCCATAACATGGGTGAAGCTGGAGGACATTATGCTAAGTGAAATGTCATACACAAAAAGTACTATATGATCTTGCATATGTAATATAAAAAAGTTAAATACATAGAGAGAGAGAGTGAAATGGTAACTATCAGGGATTGGGGAGATGAAGGGAGAGGGAGAGAATAGAGAGCTATAGGTTAAAGGATCCAAAGTTGAAGATATGTAGGATCAACAAGTCTAGAGCTCTAATGTACCAGACAAGGATGATGGTTAATAATAATGTATTATATATAAGATTTTTGTGAAAAATAGTAGATTTTAGGTGCTCTTGCCACACATACAAAAAGGGTAACTATGTGAGATGATGGATATAAGTTAATTTATTTCACTAGAGCAACCATTTCACTATGTACATGTATATCAAACATCAGGTTGTATACAGAAATATAAAATAAAAAATAAAAAAAGATTGTGTGTTTGAAATGATATTCACAAGAGGACATTTAAACAAAAAGGAGTTAAGATAATAAAAAGGCATCAACACAAACTGTTTTAAGGGAATTTAAAAAGTGGGGAAGTATTAATTTTCATGGGCATTTTGTTGAGTGACATTATCTCTGATGCTCAAGAACTGGAGAATGAAGCTCAAAGCTGGAACAAAGAGGCTTTAAGTACCCTACATTCATAAAACCCCTGAGTATTGCGACCAGACACCTCAGGCTTAGGATGAAAAGGCTAAACCGGCTCTTCTGCTTCCAACTGGTTAGGTGGCCACTCCCTTCTCAGTCTATTAAAAAAGGCAGGAATGAAACAGTGGAGGTGATTCATCTGAGTTGTGAGTAATAATTCTTTAGCAAGTGCAGTGAATGAAAATGCAGTAAAGATGGGCCAACAGGTAAACAGATAGAGCAGGAGTGTTACTAACCACAGGTACAATTCAGAGCCTTCATCAGTGCTTCCCCCACCAGCTACAGATATGGGGTCCTTCATTCCACACTCCCTTGACCGAATATTCAAGGTCTCTTTCTTTGGGTTTACAAGTGTCCACAGTGGAGCTGGGCATGTCCATAAGTGGTAAAAGGAGGATATCGGGAAACAGGTGATATAGTTGAGCAGTATTCTATCTGGCAAACAGCAGAGGAACACCTGTTTAAACCCTCTCTTGGTGCCACTTGGCACTAATCTGGTAAGGTTGCTAATCAGTTCCAAAGGACCTCGACTGGTCACATGGCTCAGTCCTGGCCAATCACTGTCCCTGTTCTGTCTAAAGGATGAGAATGTGGTCTTGGACTTCATATAAACATGATGGGACTGAAGCCCTCTTTCCTTGGGGTTACTAGATGACATAAATTAATCTAGGTATTTTCTGAAGTCATATACTGTTCTTCTCATGGTGCAGGAAGCTTTCCCTTATACAGTAGAAGAAGTTGAGACCAATACTGAGAAACAGTGCCAAGGGATGAATCTCATCTTCCCCACCCACTGACACATACACACATGCGTGCACACATGCACACGCACACACACACACAGAAAACTTGATTCACCCTGTTTCACAGTTCTACCAGCCAGCAAATGTCTGTAGTTAATTAAACTAGTTAAAGCTGGGCTTCAATTCTGGGTACCTGAAGAAGCCTGAGGACTACACAGCATCTTTAGATGAAAACTTATTAATAGCAGCCAGGTTGGAATCTGTTTCTGGGGGATGGCTGGAGTCCTAGTTATTCTGGGGAATTGACTGAAAAGATTTTCACTTGTTTTACATATGGGGGATGGGCACCAATGGCACAGCTACCATATTTTTAGAGAATATAAATTTTGCCTTATAGTTTGCCTAGATAGAAAACCATCTATTACAGGGAGAATAAGAAAAGTAAATCTCAGAGTTAAACCTTAAAATTTTTTTTTCAATTTTGGTAATAGTTTTGAAATGAATCTCTTGCTTCTTGTTTACATCTGAGAGGTGGTTTATGAACTGTATAATTCACATCTACTTCAAGGTAGGTTGGTAATATTTCAGTGGGAACATTATTGTAATTGATAAAATCCTATGGATAAGAATTTTTTTTTAATAAACAGAAACTCATCAGAATGAGCTCTGAGCATTCTGTTTTGCAAGACAATTTAGGGCAATGTTGTGTTGGCTTCTATGGTGATAATCACATTTACAGAAGTATTTGGGTCAAATATAAATCACTGCCCATGTTACATTCTTTGGAAGCGATCAGCTTCTGAGGAAAGACGGAGTGGCTGGTGTTGTGGAACATGTGGAATATGCATGACAGGTCCGATGGGGAAATGCTTCCAAATGCGAACTCTGGAATCGGATTACCTGGATTTGATTTCTAGCTCCACCACCACTTAATAATGTGACTTTGAGCAAGCCATAAGACCATCTCTATCATAATTTATTCATCTGTAAAATGGGGAGATCACCCAATAAACTAATGCCTTATAGGGTTGTTTTTGAGATTAAATAAGATTGTCTATACGAAGTGCTTAAGAAAATGCCTGGCACTTAAAAAATTCTCAATAAATGTTAGCTGCTGCTTCTTTTTCCTTCTTCTTTTCATCGTCATCCTCCTCCTTCCTCTATAATTGTTTATAGTAATTGAATGCAGTAATTCTATCAGTTTGTGTCCCAGCAGGAAAGAGATGATGTATTTAACTAGGTTTTAAAAAGAGAATGTTCTTTACGTAAATTTTTATTTGGAGTCATTTTAGATTTACAGAAAAGTTGCAAAGATAGTAGAGTGAGTTTTCATATGCCAGTCACTCAGTTTCAGTTTCTGCTAATTATTGTAGTGCATTTATCAAGTATAAACCAACACTGGCACATCACTGTGGCAAGCAGAATTATAAGATGGCCCTTAAGAGTTGATGGCCCTTAAGAGTCAAGGCCCCTGGTCTATGCACACATTCTACTAGTTATTCGATCAAATGATCCTGTGGCTGTTGCTGTGAAGGTATTTTGGAGAAGTAATTAAGGTCCCAATCAGTTGACCTTAAGATAGATAAATTATTAGAGTGGACCTGACCCAATCCTATGAGCCCTTTAAATCTTGGTGAAGAGGTGAGAGTCAGGGAAGTCAGGGAGATGCAAAGCCTGAGAGGGTTTTGACAAGAGTGACATTCTCATGCTAACTTTGAAGATGAGGGTGCCGCTGGCAAGACTCGGAGCAGCCTCTTGCTGCTAAGAGACGCCATGCTGACAGCCAACCAGGAAATGGGGAGCTCATTCCTGCAATAGCAAAAAAATGAATATGGGGAGCGACTCAGATGAGCTTGGCAGTGTATTCTTCAGAGCCTCCAGGAAGGACACAGCCTGGTTGATACCCTAATTTCAGGTTTGTAAGACACTGAACAGAGAACTCCCTCATGCTGTGCCCAGATATCTGATGAGCTAATCAATGCACATGGCTATGCAGGTGTGAGTTAATAAATTTGTTGTAATTTGTTATGCAGTAATAAAAAACTAATAAAATTTCTATTAGCTAAACTCCAGACTTGATTTAAATTTTACCATTTTAAAAACTCAACATTGTTTTCCTGTTGTAAGATACAGGACAGGGTATAACAATGCATTTAGTTGTCTTGTCTTAGTCTCTTCTGATTCCTGGACCAATGACAATTTCTCATGCTTTCCTTGTTTTTCATGATCTTGGCAGTTTTGAGGGACACTGGGCAGGTGTTTTGTGTTTTGGGCTTGTCTGATTTATTTTCTCATGATTAGAGAAGGGTTATGGGTTTTTGGAAAGGATATCACAGAGGTGAAATGCCTTTTTATTTTATCATATGAGGGGGTCCCTGATATCTACATGACATCACTGGGGTGTTAACCTTGATCACTTGGTTAAGGTAGAGTTTACCAGGTTTTTCCAATGTAAAGTTTCTATTTTTCCCTTTCCATACTATATATTATTTGAAAGCAAGTCATGAAGCTCAGTCCACCTTCTTAGGGGAGGGCTTAAGTTCCACTTTCTGAAGGGGAGAATACCTGTATTATTTGGTATTTTTCTGTAAGGAAAAATTCAGGAGTATGTAAAAATATTAATAATCAACATTGTTAAGATATAATTTATGTAAAAGAAAATGTACCCATTAAAGCCTATGATTTGATGAGTTTTGACAAATGAATACAGGAATGAAAACGCCACAGTGACTAAGATACAGAGCAGCATCCTCCACATTCACTTGTTCTGCTTCCCGGGGAACCACCAATGCAACCTCTAGTCTGCTTTTCATCGCTGCAGAGCAGATTTGCCATTTCCAGGTTTGTGTGTTTTCTGTTTTTTAACAGAGACAGCATCTTATTCTGTCACCCAACTTGAAGCTCAGTGGTGCAATCACAGCTCACTGTAACCTCAAACTCTTGGGCTCAAGCAATCCTCCTGCCTCAGCCTCCTGAAGTGCTGGGATTACAGCCACATGCCATCATACCGAGCCAATTTTCAGGTTTTATACAAAGGGAATGATATAGTATGTAGCTCTTTGTGTTTGACTTCTTTTGCTCAGTGATATGTTTTTGACATGCATCAATGTTTTGGGGATGTCAGCAGATTGTTACTTTCTATTGGCAAGCAGTATTCCATTATGTGGAAAAGGATATTTTGTATATTCATCGGTGGGCATTTCTGTTGTTGCCAGTGTTTGGCTATTATGAATAACTACCATGAAAATTTGTGAGCGTAAGTTTTGTGTGGGCTCATGTTTTCATTTCTTTTGGGTAGATACTTACAGTGAAATTGCTGGGTCATATGATAAGTGTAAGCTTGAATTTATAAGACACTGCCAAAGTGTTCTCCAAAGAGGTTCTATCGTTTTATATTCCTATCAGCAATGCACAAGCAGTCCAGCAGCTTTGTATCCTCTCTAATATTTAGTGTGGTCAGCCTTCTTTGTTATAGCCATTCTACTGGCTATAATTTAAATAGCATCTCATGTGGTTTTAATTTTTATATTTCTTTTATGACTAATTATGTGAAGTATCTTTTCTTATGCTTATTGGCCACACGCATATCTTATTTTGTGAAATGTCTGTTCAAATCTTTGCCCATTTTAAAATTACTTTGCTGATTTTCTTATTGACTTGTAATTGTTTTTTAATGTATTCTACATACAAGTCCTGTGTGAGATCCAGAGATTGCATCTTGAAAATGTTGTTGAAGACTGGTTTTAATTTTCCATGAAGTTTAATTCTTTAACTTTTTATTTTATGTTTTCTACTTTTCTCTGTCTTAAGAAATATTTGCCAAGTTTAATTTTGCTGAGACTTTTATCCTTTTTTTCTAGAGGTTTTATAGTTTTAACTTTCATATTCAGGCCTATGAGTTATTTTGAGTTAATTTTTGTAAATAAGTGTTGGTATTAACTGTTTTCTATACAGGTATTCCATTGTTTTAGGGTCATTTGTTGAAAAGACTCCTTATTCTAATGAAGTAATTACCCTGGACACTTTGTGACATGTAAATATACAGGCTGTATCTGAATTGTTTTTCAACTAATGTATGTCTATCATTATATCGATACCACACCATCCCTGATAATAGTCCTTGTCCTGAAATTTAGTTTGTCTGATATGAATGTAACTACTGAAGATTTCATATATTAGTGTTGGCATGGTATTTCTTTTTGCATGTTTGATTTTTATCTTAGAGGTGCCATTACATTTAAAGTGAATTTTCACATAGACATCATATATTTGGATGCTATAGTCACATCACGAAGATAGCATAGATCCCTCCACCCACCTAAAATTGGTTGAATGTTGTGGCTGCTGATGCTACACATGCACCAGGAGGGTATGAAGAGATTTATTACTCATGTAATGAGGCCTTCTGGGGAGAGCAGAGAAGATTCCCAACAAGACTTGAGAGAGTCAGGAGGGTCAACTGGCTTTGGCTTTTATCGTGGTTGGGGGCTGGGGCTGGGGTGAGGGTTTCTGTGATGGTCAGGGCTTACTTGGTTTGAACTTCCCATAGGTACCAAGGGAGGAGCCCCACGGCTTTCTGCCCAAGCAGATGTGGATCAGAGGGAGAGAGAAGGTGGGGTTTGATGCTGTCAGCAGTCAGCCATCAAAAGTGGAGCCAGACTCCATTACATTGGATCTTGCTTTGTAATGTAGTCTGATAGTATCTGTCTTTCAAATAGAGTGTCCAACAACATTTACGGTAATTATCATTGAGCTTGGGCTTGAATTTACCATATGGCCATTTATTTTTTGCTTGTCTCATCTGTTCATTGTTACCCTCTTCTTTTCCTGACTTCTTTCTGACTATTTTTAGTATTCTATTTCATCTCCATTCTTGGCCTACTCATGGCTGCTTTACAGGTCACAATATTCACATTTAACTTATTAAAGGCTACCTTCAAACAATATTATTCAACTTAATTTTTAATGTGACAACCTTACCACAGTGTACTTCCATTTCACCCACCCATCCTTTGTGCTATGGTAGTCATTAATTTTATTTCTACATTTCTTATAGCCCCTGTAATACCTTTCTATTCCTTTTGCTTCAATTAGTCACCTGCATTTTAAAATTGAGCAAAATATCTTTTATATTTATCCATGTATTACCATTTGGTCATTCTTCATTCTTTTGAAGTTTCTATTTCGTACAATTTTCCTACTGCCTAAAGAAGTCTTGGGGGGGGCCAGGCATGGTGGCTAATGCCTATAATCCCAGCACTTTGGGAGACTGTGGTGGGTGGATCACGAGGTCAGGAGTTCAAGACCAGCCTGGCCAAGATGATGAAATCTTGTTTTTACTAAAAATACAAAAAACAAAAACAAAAACAAAAACAAAACAAAACAAAACAAAAAAAACAAATTAACGAGGTACAGTGGCAAGTGCCTGTAATCCCAGCTACTTGGGAGGCTGGGACAGGAGAATGTCTTGAACCCAGCAGCAGAAGTTTCAGTAAGCCGAGATCGCACCACTAAACTCCAGCCTGGGTAACAGAGTGAGACTCTGTCTCAAAAAAAAAAAAAAAAAGTGCTGGGGGAGTTCCAACAACTCTTTCACTGGAAGTACAGAGGTGACCTGACCCCTCAGCATAGATATGGTGCACCCATAGGGACATACAGTTGAAATTATATTATTTTACCTTTTGAGACTCTGAATTTCTCAATAGAAAGATGTAACAAAGCAAGCATGATTTTTAAACCTGTGCTGTTCAATAGGGTAGCCCCCAGCCGTATGTGGCTACATTCATTTAAATTAATTAAAATTTGAAAATTTAGTTTTTGTATTAGTTATCTATTGGTGCATTTAAAATACCCCAAAATATAGCAGCTAAAAATGATAAACATTTCTGATCTCACATTTCCTGGGAGTCCGGAATCTCCCAGAGCTTAAGCGGGTGTGTGCCCTTTTTACCCGTTCTTTGTTTTGTGGTGTGCATGTGGTGTGAGCCTGGTGTTTTGTCTAGAGGAAACATGGGGCACAAAGTAAGCCCACCCCACAAGGAACTGTGTTGAAAATTTTCAAAAAAAGGATTTAAGGGAGACTATGGAGTGCTACGACACCAGGAAAATTTAAAACTGTGTGTAAGATAGACTGGTCAGCATTAGAGGTAGGTTGGCCATTAGAAGGAAGCATGGACCGGTCTCTTGTTTCAAAGGTATGGCACAAGGTAACCTGTAAGCCAGGGAACTCAGAACAGCTTGTTTTAGATTCCCCGCCCCCAACACAAGGTGGTTGAGAGAACAGCAGCATAAGCCTCTGGCAGAGGCAAAGAGAGAGAGAAGAGACGGAGAGGAAGAGACAGACAAAGAGGGAGTCAAGGAGAGACAGAAAGAGGCAGAGAGAGAGAGGAAGAGACAACGGCAAAAGGAAAGTCAAAGAGAGACAAAGTCAAAGAGAAAGAAAGAAAGAGAGAGAGATATATACAAGTAGTTAAAAAAAAAAGTGTACCCTATTCCTTTAAAAGCCAAGGTAAATTTAAAACCTATAATTGATAATGGAAGGTATTTTCCATAACTCTATAACACTCCAAAATACCACTTTGTTGTCAGTGTAAACAAGGGCGTAACCCGGAAAGCACTGAGGCCTTCCTATCAAAAAAAAAAAAATCCTTAACCCAGTAACCCAAGGATGGCCCAAATGCATTCATTCAATCTGTAGCGACAACTGCTTTGCTAACAACGACAACAACAACAACAAAAAAAGGAAAAAAATAATAATAATAACTTTTAGAGGAAACTTCATTGTGAGTACAACTCACCAGTTCAGAAGTATCCTAAGGAAAAAAAAAAAAGGGAGGGGGGCGGAATTTATATAAAAAGAGTGTTGTATGGTATTTCTTGTCCTGAAATAAATTAACTGGTTGTTTAAAGAAATGTTTGTAATAAGTCTGAAAGTGAAGGCATGTCAAAAAAAAAAAAAAAAAAATTGCCTGTAAAAGTCATGAAAGAAAAAAAAAATTATTAAAAAAGTGTGTTAAAAAAAGAATTTACGCAAAAATGTTGTATAATTTAAAAGTAGGCCTCCTGAATGTAAAACTATTGGGGAAAAAAAAACAGTTTATGTGTAAGGTGTATAAGAAAAGTAAAATATATCTTTGGTAAAATGATTATAAGGAGGCATAAGAATGTACATTTTTACCTGCATTAAAAAGTTAAAAATTATTGTTTTGAAGGTTTAAGCAAGTTTTAAAACGTTAATTGTAAAGAACATTTTGTGTGTAAACATATTAGCTAAAGTTAAAGGAGTATCATCCAGTTTTTCTGTGAACTGGACATTAAAGTAAAAGCATAACAGGTTTTTCTTAAAGCACCAGCCTGCGCTTTAGCAAAAATTATAAAAGATTAAAAAGAGTCTATAAAATCTTACCTTATGGTCAAACATTAAAAATTTAAATAAATATGTCTACAAGGTTTTATTAAAATTAGGTTTAACATTAATAACACACTAATATAAAGATAAAATTTAGCTTATCTGGTATAAAAATCATATGAGAAGCATTGTTAAATGTAAAATGGTATTTGGCTTTCTTTGGTTTAAAAACTAATAAAAATAGGTGCTAAAGGAAATTTCTCAGTAAAAAGGCACTAAGGACTATAAAGTCCACTGCCAAGGTCCCCACATTTAAAACGAAAGGTCAATTTCTTAAAAATTATATACTTGGTTTATCTTCCACTTTCCTTTCTCGCAAAAAAAACCCTAAAAGTCTTTTAGCCCATGTACCACCCCTAGAATTTCCAGTAAACCAACATCAGCCTGAAGATCACATTCTCATCGAAAGGTGGAAAGAAGAAAAACTCGAGCCAGCTTGGGAAGGACCCTACTTTGTGCTGCCAACCACCAAGACTGCTGTTCGTGCAGCAAAAAAAAAAAAAAAAAGGATGGACTCATCACACCCGAGTCAAGAAAGCGCCAACCCCTCCAGAGTTGTGGGCCATCGTCCCAGGGGAAAACTGTCATGCGCGTTCGTGTGAAGAGACCACCAAACAGGCTTTGTGTGAGCAATAAAGCTTTTTAATCACCTGGGTGCAGGCGGGCTGAGTCCGAAAAGAGAGTCAGCGAAGGGAGATAAGGATGGGGCCGTTTTATAGGATTTGGGTAGGTAAAGGAAAATGACAGTCAAAGGGGGTTGTTCTCTGGCGGGCAGGAGGGGGAGTCACAAGGTGCTCCGTGGGGGAGCTTTTTGAGCCAGGATGAGCCAGGAAAAGGAATTTCACAAGATAATGTCATCACTGAAGACAAGGACCCGCCATTTTCACTTCTTTTGTGGTGGCAGTGACTCTTCCTAAAACAATGTATTTCATACCAGATGCTTATTTGCTTTCTTGAAGACTCTGCGATTAGGTCTTTTCATGTTCCCAATACATTTAGGAGCTGGAAGTTTCAGAGCTATTGTCAGAGAGCTGAGCTCTAGCTGATCTCTCTCTCTCTCTCTCTCTCCCCAAATATAATATAATATACTATAATAAAAATAAAATAAAATAAAATGAAATAAAATAAATTCATCCTTTGACAGGGCACACAGCTAGGTGATACCAGAACTGGGAAACTGAAGCCTGGTATCATGACTGCCGGTGGGGTTGTCTCCCCACCGTAACCACACAGACTTGTGCCCTGAGAGTATGAACCACATAGGTCTGAAGAAATCCAATCCTGGGTCAATTCACTGAGTATATCTATGGGGAATATAACATATATTTAGAATGATGAAAGTGTTTCTTTGTCTACTAACATTGTGGAGAGGGTTTCTGGGTTGGAAGAAGGTTTTAGTTTTAATCATATTTTTCCAACACATTCCACAATTATGAAGAACATGCTGATATATATCTATATCTATATGATATGTGTATATATATACACACACATATCAAGTATATTCTGTAAATACACACACACATATCTAGGATATATCTATTTATCTATGTATCTACACATGTCAAGTTCTGAGATACATATATATGATATATATACACACATATATGCATATATCTGATATATATACATATATATCATATATATGTATCTCAGAACTTGATATGTGTGTATGTATATGTGTGTGTGTGTGTGTGTGTGTGTGTGTATATATATCCTAGGTATGTAATAAGTCATTCTAAGAATGACAACTTGGAGGGCTTGGAGGGGAAGGTAGAAAAAGCCCCAAGTTCCCTGTGAGCCTGCTCAGTCTTGATGAGGTCCCAGTGCACTCCTGCACCTGGGTTCCCTCAGAGTACTGAGGTCCAAGCCTCTTAATAAAATTACGTCTAAGGGTCTGTCCATTCCACAATGCATCAAATGCTTGTAAGAAAACAAAGCCTCCTCTCTTCGATGTCACAATTACCAAGCATATTTTCCTTAAGCATCTCATGACAGGGTTCTGCTGGAACAAAGCACACTCTTCATAATTGTGGAATGTGTTGGAAAAGTATAATTAAAACTAAAATCTTCTTCCAACCCAGAAACCCTCTCCACAATGGTAGTAGAGAAAGAAAGTGCTTTCATTATTCACTAAGCATTGAACCAGAATGTGATGTTCATCGCAGGCAATATGCTAAGAGATGGCAAAGTCAGGAAAAAAAATCTCACTCTTTTCTGTAGACAAGCAGATCCAGTCCATTCCATAGATGTTCTCAAAATAAACAATAACTACTCAAGTAAGAGAATTTGACAGCCCCATTTATCACACATCATTCATCCCAGGTTCACCTGGTAATCGGGGTGACCTTCTGTGTTAGTTAATTGGTTTTATACATAGGAAAAACAAACTTCTATCTTGAGAAATGGAGGTAGTTTTGCAGCTTGGAGCCAGGTGCCCTCGGATGTTAAGCTCCTATCCTCCTCCAGAAGCTGGGAGAGATGGCAGCTATCTCCCCTGATGTTTACATTTCAAAGAGATGGTTCCCAGGTCCCTGAGAAAGATATTTCTTGGTCATAAAGTGGACAAAAGACATATTTAGTCTTCAAATGAATTTATATACACTTCAAAGGAGGAGGAAATATTTAGAATTATAAACTTTCTAAAGTAAATCCTCAGATAAAAATGAGGGGAGGAGAATATCTTCCCTTATCTTTAATAGGGAGAATTAAGACTCTTAATTTTAATTTGTATTTGTCTTTACAAAGGTTAAGTTGAATTGGGGTTTTCATTTCACATTAGGCCTATTAACTACAATCTGGTTATCACAACTGTCATATCTCACTCAAAAATGTATGTAAAACAATGTGGTCAGTAATGTACTTTCAATTCTCCTTTTCTTTGAACTCATTGCATTGTTTTCTTTATCACGATTCATTATCTTAAACTAGTATTACCAGATGTTTGGAAATAGTAGTTGCCAAAACCACTTACTAGAATTACAGTGTATAGAAAATAGCGACTCTTTGTAGACGGTAGTAATGCACTATAATTAGAGGGCATTCTGCTTTGTTTAGTGTGAGTCAGCTTATGCCAATAGCAGTGTTGATGTCAGACTCTGTTCCTTGAGAGTTGACAGTTTATTAATGCAAATAAAGCCATACCTAGATGGACACGTAAAACAAATCAGACTTAGAGCCAATGGATTCTTCTAAAATTTAGATTTTATTGATATTTTTATTTTTTATTTTTTTATTATACTTTAAGTTCTAGGGTACCTGTGCACAACATGCAGGTTTATTACATATGTATACATGTGCCATGTTGGTGTACTGCACCCATTAACTTGTCATTTACGTTAGGTATATCTCCTAATGCTATCCCTCCCCACTCCCCCCACCCCATGATAGGCCCTGGTGTGTGATGTTCACCCTCCTGTGTCCAAGTGATCTCATTGTTCAATTCCCACCTATGAGTAAGAACATGTGGTGATTGGTTTTCTGTCCTTGTGATAGTTTGCTCAGAATGATGGTTTCCAGCTTCATCCATGTCCCTACAAAGGACATGAACTCATCCTTTGTTATGGCTGCATAGTATTCCATGGTGTATATGTACCACATTTTCTTAATCCAGTCTCTCATTGATGGACATTTGAGTTGGTTCCAAGTCTTTGCTATTGTGAATAGTGCCACAATAAACATACGTGTGCATGTGTCTTTATAGCAACATGATTTATAATCCTTTGGGTATATACCCAGTAATGGGATTGCTGGGTCAAATGGTATTTCTAGTTCTAGATCCTTAAGGAATTACCACACTGTCTTCCACAATGGTTGAACTAGTTTACAGTCCCACCAACAGTGTAAAAGTATTCCTATTTCTCCACACCCTCTCCAGCACCTGTTGTTTGCTGACTTTTTAATGATCGCCATTCTAACTGGTGTGAGATGCTATCTCATTATGGTTTTGATTTGCATTTCTCTGGTGGCCAGTGATGATGAGCATATTTTCATGTGTCTGTTGGCTGCATAAATGTATTCTTTTGAGAAGTGTCTGTTCATATCCTTTGCCCACTTTTTGATAGGGTTGTTTTTTTCTTGTGAATTTGTTTGAGTTCTTTGTAGACTCTGGATATTAGCCCTTTGTCAGATGAGTAGACTGCAAAATTTTTCTCCCATTCTGTAGGTTGCCTGTTCACTCTGATGGTAGTTTCTTTTGCTGTGCAGAAGCTCTTTAGTTTAGTTAGATCTCAATTTGTCTATTTTGGTTTTTGTTGCCGTTGCTTTTGGTGTTTTAGACATGAAGTCCTTGCCCATGCCTATGTCCTGAATGGTATTGCCTAGGTTTTCTTCTAGGGTTTTTATGGTTTTAGGTCTAACATTTAAGTCTTTAATTCATCTTGAATTAATTTTTGTATAAGGTATAAGGAAGGGATCCAGTTTCAGCTTTCTACATATGGCTAGCCAGTTTTCCCAGCACCATTTATTAAACAGGGAATACTTTTCCCATTTCTTGTTTTTGTCAGGTTTGCCAAAGATCAGATGGTTGTAGATGTGTGGTATTACTTCTGTTCTGTTCCATTGGTCTATATCTCTGTTTTGGTACGAGTACCATGCTGTTTTGGTTACTGTAGCCTTGTAGTATAGTTTGAAGTCAGGTAGCATGATGCCTCCAGCTTTGTTCTTTTGGCTTAGGATTGTCTTGGCAATGTGGGCTGTTCTTTGGTTCCATATGAACTTTAAAGAGTTTTTTCCAATTCTGTGAAGAAAGTCATTGGTAGCTTGGTGGGGATGGCATTGAATCTGTAAATTACCTTGGACAGTATGGCCATTTTCATGATATTGAGTCTTCCTATTCATAAGCATGGTATGTTCTTCCATTTGTTTGTGTCCTCTTTTATTTCGTTGAGCAGTGGTTTGTAGTTCTCCTTGAAGAGGTCCTTCACATCCCTTGTAAGTTGGATTCCTAGGTATTTTATTCTCTTTGAAGCAACTGTGAATGGGAGTTCACTCATGATTTGGTTCTCTGTTTGTCTGTTACTGGTGTATAAGAATGCTTGTGATTTTTGCACATTGATTTTGTATCCCTAGACGTTGCTGAAGTTGCTTATCAGCTTAAAGAGATTTTGGGCTGAGATGATGGAGTTTTCTAAATATACAATCATGTCATCTGCAAACAGGGACAATTTGACTTCCTCTTTTCCCAATTGAATACCCTTTATTTCTTTCTCCTCCCTGATTGCCCTGGCCAGAACTTCCAACACTATGTTGAATAGGAGTGGTGAGAGAGGGCATCCTTGTCTTTTGCCAGTTTTCAAAGGGGATGTTCCAGTTTTTGGCCCATTCAGTATGATATTGGCTGTGGGTTTGTCATAAATAGCTCTTACTATTTTGAAATAAGTCCTGTCAATACCAAATTTATTGAGTTTTTAGCATGAAGGGCTGTTGAATATTGTTGAAGGCCTTTTCTGCATCTATTGAGATAATCATGTGGTTTTTGTCTTTGGTTCTGTTTATATGCTGGATTACGTTTATTGATTTGTGTATATTGAACCAGCCTTGCATCCCAGGGATGAAGCCCACTTGATCATGGTGGGTAAGCTCTTTGATGTGCTGCTGGATTCAGTTTGTCAGTATTTTATTGAGGATTTTTACATCGATATTCATCAGGGATATTGGTTGAAAATTCTCTTTTTTTGTTATGTCCCTGCCAGGCTTTGGTATCAGGATGATGTTGGCCTCATAAAATGAGTTAGGGAGGATTGCCTCTTTTTCTATTGATTGGATTGTACCTCTGGTAGAATTTGACTGTGAATCTGTCTGGTCCTGGACTTTTTTTGGTTGGTAGGCTATTAATGCCTCAATTTCAGAGCCTGTTATTGTTCAGGGATTCAAATTCTTCCTGGTTTAGTCTTGGGAGGGTGTATGTTTCCAGGAATTTATCCATTTCTTCTAGATTTTCTAGTTTATTTTCGTAGAGGTGTTTATAGTATTCTCTGATGGTAGTCTGTATTTCTGTGAGATCAGTGGTGATATCCCCTTTATTATTTTTTATTGTGTCTATTTTATTCTTCTCTCTTTCCTTCTTTATTAGTCTTGGTAGTAGTCTATCAATTTTGTTGATAGTTTCAAAAAACCAGCTCCTGGATTCATTGATTTTTTGAAGGGTTTTTTGTGTCTCTATCTCCTTCAGTTCTGCTCAGATCTTAGTTATTTCTTGCCTTCTGCTAGCTTTTGAATGTGTTTGCTCTTGCTTCTCCAGTTCTTTTAATTGTGATGTTAGGGTGTCAATTTCAGATCTTTCCTGCTGTCTCTTGTGGGCATTTAGTGCTGTAAATTTCCCTCTACTCACTGCTTTAAATGTGTCCCAGAGATTCTGGTATGTTGTGTCTTTGTTCCCATTGGTTTCAAAGAACCTCTTTATTTCTGCCTTCATTTCGTTATGTACCCAGTAGTCATTCAGGATCAAGTTGTTCAGTTTCCATGTGGTTGAGCCGATTTTGAGTGAGTTTCTTAACTGAGTTCTAGCTTGACTGCACTGTGGTCTGAGAGAGACAGTTTGTTTTAATGTCTGTTCTTTTTATACATTTGCTGAGGAGTGCTTTACTTTCAACTATGTGGTCAATTTTTGGAATAAGTGCTTATGTGGTGTTGAGAAGAATGCATATTCTGTTGATTTGGGTGGACAGTTCTTAGATGCTCATTAGGTCTGCTTTGGTGCAGAGCTGAGCTTAATTCCTGGATATCCTTGTTAACTTTCTGTCTTGTTGATCTGTCTAATGTTGACAGTGGGGTGTTAAAGTCTCCCCATTATTATTGTGGGAGTCTAAGTCTCTTTGTAAGTCTCTAAGGACTTGCTTTATGAATCTGCTCCTGCATTGGTGCATATATATTTAGGATAGTTATCTCTTCTGGTTGAATTGATCCTTTTACCATTATGTAATGGCTTTCTTGTTCTCTTTTTGATCTTCGCTAAGCTGAAAGCCTGTTTTATCAGAGACTAGGATTGCAACCCCTGCCTTTTTTGTTTTCCATTTGCATGGTAGATCTTCCTGCACCCCTTTATTTTGAGCCTATGTGTGTCTCTGCACATGAGATGGGTCTCCTGAATACAGCACTCTGATGGGTCTTGAGTCTTTATCCAATTTGCCAGTCTGTGTCTTTTCATTGGAGCATTTAGCCCATTTACATTTAAGGTTAATATTGTTATGTGTGAATTTGATCCTGTCATTATGATGTTAGCTGGTTATTTTGCTCGTTAGTTGATGTAGTTTCTTCCTAGCATCGATTGTCTTTACATTTTGGCGTGTTTTTGCAGTGGCTGGTACCAGTTGTTCCTTTCCATGTTTAGTGCTTCCTTCAGTTGCTCTTATAGGGCAGGCCTGGTGGTGACAAAATCTCTCAGCATTTGCTTGTCTGTAAAGGATTTTATTTCTCCTTCATTTATGAAGCTTAGTTTGACTGGATATGAAATTCTGGGTTGAAAATTCTTTTCTTTAAGAATGTTGAATGTTGGCCCCCACTCTCTTCTGGCTTGTAGAGTTTCTGCCGAGAGATCTGTTGCTAGTCTGATGGGCTTCCCTTTGTGGGTAATCTGATCTTTCTCTCTGGCTGCCCTTAACATTTTTTCCTTTGTTTCAACTTTGGTGAATCTGACAATTATGTGTCTTGGAGTTGCTCTTCTTGAGGAGTATCTTTGTGGCATTCTCTGGATTTCCTGAATTTGAATGTTGGCCTGCCTTGTTAGGTTGGGGAAGTTCTCCTGGATAATATCCTGCAGAGTGTTTTCCAACTTGGTTACATTCTCCCCATCACTTTCAGGTACACCAATCAGACGTAGATTTGGTCTTTTCACATAGTCCCATATTTCTTGGAGGCTTTGTTCATTTCTTTTTACTCTTTTTTCTCTAAACTTCTCTTCTCGCTTCATTTCATTCATTTGATCTTCAATCACAGATACCCTTTCTTCCCATTGATTGAATCGGTTACTGAAGCTTGTGCATTCATCATGTAGTTCTTGTGCCATGATTTTCAGCTCCATCAGGTCATTTAAGGACTTCTCTACACTGGTTATTCTAGTTAGCCATTCGTGTAATCTTTTTTCAAGGTTTTTAGCTTCTTTGCCATGGGTTTAAGCTTCCTCCTTTAGCTCAGAGAAGTTTGATCGTCTGAAGCATTTTTCTCTCAACTTATCAAAGTCATTCTCCGCCCAGCTTTGTTCCGTTGCTGGCGAGGAGCTGAGTTCCTTTGGAGCGAGAGAGGCACTCTGATTTTCAGCTTTTCTGCTCTGTTTTTTCCCCATCTTTGTGGTTTTATCTACCTTTGGTCTTTGACGATAGTGATGTACAGATGGGGTTTTGGTGTGGATGTCCTTTCTGTTTGTTAGTTTTCCTTCTAACAATCAGGACCCTCACCTGCACATCTGTTGGAGTTTGCTGGAGGCCCACTCCAGACCCTGTTTGCCTGGGTATCAGCAGTGGAGGCTGCAGAACAGTGAATATTGCTGAACAGCAAATGTTGCTGCCTGATTGTTCCTCTGGAAGCTTCGTCTCAGAGGGGTACCCAGCTGTGTGAGTTGTCAGTCTCCCCTTACTAGGGGGTGCCTCCCAGTTAGACTACTCAGGGGTCAGGGACCCACCTGAGGAGGCAGTCTGTCCATTCTCAGATCTCACACTCCATGCTGGGAGAACCACTACTTTCTTCAAAGCTGTCAGACAGGGACATTTAAATCTGCAGAGGTTTCTGCTGCCTTTTGTTCAGCTATGTCCTGCCCCCAGAGGTGGAGTCTACAGAGGCAGGCAGGCCTCTTTGAGCTGCAGTGGGCTCCACCCAGTTCCAGCTTCCCAGCTGCTTTGTTTACCTACTCAAGCCTCAGAAATGGTAGTCGCCCCTTCCCCAGCCTCGCTGCCACCTTGCAGTTAGATCTCAGACTGCTGTGCTAGCAATGAGCAAGGCTCTGTAGTCGTGGGACCCTCCGAACCAGGCGTGGGATACAATCTTTTGGTGTACCGTTTGCTAAGACTTAGAAAAGCACATTATTAGGGTGGGAGTGACCCAATTTTTCAGGTGCTGTCTGTCACAGCTTCCCTTGGCTAGGAAAGGGAATTCCCTGACGCCTTGCACTTTCCGGGTGAGGCGATGCCTCACCCTGCTTCTGCTCTAGCTCAGTGGGCTACACCCACTGTCTGACATGCCCCAGTGAGATGAACCTGGTACCTCAGTTGGAAATGCAGAAATCACCTGTCTTCTGGGTCGCTCACGCTGGGAGCTGTAGACTGGAGCTGTTACTATTTGGCCATCTTGGAACCCCATATTTTTAAGTAGGTGATACATTCACATGATTCAAAATACAAAAGGTGAAAAGGGTTTACGTAGTGCACACTCTCTCTGCCACCAGTGTCACAAAGCCACTTAGTTACCCTGCTCTGGACCACGTGGTGTTGTTTCTTATATATTCCTTCAGAGATATGTTATATGTGTACACACAAATACATGTGTACAGATTTTTTTTGCTTTTTTAACAAAAATGGTATCACACAATATAAACAAATCTCCTCTTTTCTTTTTTCTTTTCTTTTTTTTTTTTATGAATTCATTCTTTGGTACTGATAAAAACAATAGTAATGCTAGTGTTCTTTTTTATCCTTTGAATTCAATGCTTCTTGTGTTTCTAAATGCTTCTAGAAACTATTAAACCTGATTTTGGCTTTGAAATTGAGACAGCTACACTTCAATATGTTAAAGAATCAATCTCTTTCTGTTTTATTTTATTTTATTACTAGCTTTTATACCACATATATATTAAATTTTGTCACATAATTTTCCAGGATCTATAGCAGTGCTGTCTCATAGAATGCTCTGTGGTGATGAAAATGTTCAGTAATTACATAGTTCAGTACAATAACTGCTAGGTGTAGGTGAGTACTGACATGTGGCTAGTGAGACAAAGGAATTGTACTTTTAATTTGTTTAATGTTAATTATTTAAATTTAAATAGCCACATGTGAATAACGATTACTGTATGGACAGTGCAATTCTGTAGAGACTTCCCCCTGAGATCTTTTAATATGGTAAAGTATATTAATATATTTTCTAATATGGCTATCTGGAATAAGCCCATTTAATCATAATGTGGTATCCTAAATTTTCCTTGATTTAAAAATATATACAATGAATATATACAGAAGTATATATATGTGTGTGTATATATATACAGTTTAATAAGAATAATGATAATAAATACTTTCTCATATATCTTTCCAACAGGTCAATAAATTGGCCACAGAATCTCTCTCTCCATACATTGCTTCCTGCAGGTATATGCTATATTCATTTTATTTTTATTTTTAGTAGAGAGAAAGTCTTGCTATGTTGCCCATGTAGTCTTGAACACTTGATCTCAAGCAATCCTGCCTTGGCCTCCCGAAGTGCTAGGATTAAAGGCATGAGCCACTGCACCCAGCCTATATTGACTTCTGATTTAATCGATTCCTATTTTTAAAAATAGTTTTATCAACTATGAATGTACTCCTAAATAATGTGCCAATTGGTTGAAAACACTGAGTAGTAAGCACAAACCTAGCCATATAATGTAAGGCCACTGTCTCCACTGTTAGATGAAGGTTCCTGGGTAATCTTCACAGCGTAAATGACGTAAGCAGAATTGCAGAGCGCGAGCCTTTCTGAGCATTTCCAAGAGACCCCTTTGAAGTAGTCAGTGGCTGAAGTAATGAAGGATCTTGGGAAGCATGGGTTTCTCTACAGTTGCGGCATCAGGCAAGTGTATAGTGTGTCCAAGGGACTGACTATTTGGTAGAGTAGGTTACAGATGGAGCTGCTGTGGGATGTCAACTTTTAAGCTCACCTTAGCCTACTTCCAATTCACAGAAGCTTCTGTGGGAAAATGAGTATTATTGACTGATCCAGGCATCAGCGTATGAAGAGTAGGAATTTTGTCAGCACACGGTCAAGACAAATCAAGTGTAGATAAGATGCTGAATCAAAATCAGCTGGCCATCCTGTCCTCAAGATCAAAACACAGTACTATTGCAGCAGTGATCTTGGAAATGATAGTCATCATGTGCTGCTTTTTCCTTAAATCATATTTTCTGATGTATGCTGATTG
The DNA here is from genome assembly GCF_008728515.1 of Papio anubis. Lineage (NCBI taxonomy): Eukaryota > Metazoa > Chordata > Mammalia > Primates > Cercopithecidae > Papio > Papio anubis. The sequence goes on from NC_044994.1 coordinate 56,363,572, forward strand.
GTATACTCTCTGGTCAATAGTTGTCATCTTAGGAACTCTTTCACCGCCTTTTGGAGATTTCCTTTGCCTTACTCCTATATTGGGTATCTATCCTCTTTCTTATTGTCTCCTGTGTCTTGATTTACTCTTTCATTTGATGGAACATGTCCTTCAGTAACCTCCTGAGGAAGAAAGGATATGAGATACATTTTTGAAACTTTCCATGTTTGAATATGTCTATATTCTACTCTCACATTTGACTGATATTTCTTTGAGTTTGGAATTCTAAGTGGAAAATCATTTTTCCTTCACAATTAAAAAAAATGTTGTTCTATTGTCCTCTTTCTCTCTTGCAGTGGAGAATTTTGCATTCACTCAAGTTTCTTATGTGTGATTTCTCTTTTTTCCCCTTGCTTGAAGCTTGCAGAAACTTTACATCAGTATTCTCAAATTTTACAATATGGGCTTTGATGTGGCTTTATTTTCACTTATTCTCCTGGGCACTCAGTGAGTATTTTCACTTACTTTTTTCTTAAAATCTTTGTTTTGAAGTTTGGGTAATTTTTATGAATCTATATTCAGGTCACAGATCATTCTTTCCATGGCAAATCTACCAGTAAATGTTTCAAAGGCATTTTCATCTCTGTTATTATGTTTTTTATGTCTGCTATTTCTCTTTTGCACTTTCCATCTTTATGTTGAAATTTCCTATATAGTTTGAACATTGTCAAGACTTTTCACCATTTAATATATTAATTATATATAAGAATGTGTGCGTATATATATAGATACATGATTATGTATTAGAATGTTAGAATTATAAGTTAGAATTTTAGAATATGTGTCCTAAATGAAACAGAAATATTTAACTCCCACATAGTCTGTTATTCATGAACCACAGTGTAATCAGCATTTGACTTGTTGATCATGGCAAAAGAGGAGTGAATTCCAAGGCCCGTGCAGTCAGTGCTTCTGGAGGATAACAGATCCGTTCCTAAGTGAACAGCATGAACATGTAACTTTAAATTGATCAACCCAGTGGAGGGTAGAAAGCCAAGTGAAGAGCACCAGGCTGGGAGTCAGGAAGCTAAAGTTTCTGTTCCAGTTCTGCCCTGACAACTGTGAACTCAGAAGGCAATTATGATCTTTGGACTTTAATTGCAAAAATGAAGAAAATTTTATAAATGATTTCTAATACCCTTTTTAACACCCCCTATAAAATTATTCACTGTCTAATTTTAATGAAAAATGAATAATCAACAATTAATTCAGACATAAAGATGAAATTATGGCCAGCTACTTTAGCAATAAAAACAAATCTTGTTCATGTTCATCTCTAAATCCTATGTGCCAAGTTTAGGGTCGGACAATTGGAATGACCTTGGGCTGTTGAGTTTATTCTGAGATTCAGTTTAAAAACATTTAAATGGGTTATATAAGAATTTCTACTTTATTGAGTTATAATAAATAGAGCATGTGTTCATTAAAGAATATGGGACACAGTGTGTATTCAATTGATGTTAACTACAATTTTTTTTGCTATCATCATCATCATCATTATCATCATCATCATTATATGACCACCAACACCACCACCACCACCACCACCACCACCATCACCACCATTACCACCATTAGCGGCAGCAGCAGCAGTGGTGGCAGAATCTTTTAACTTCACTTGGAAGCCAAATCATGGCCATCCTGTCCTCAGCCACCTTCTTAGACTATCAATGTTAATTTATCATTTCTAAAATGTTGGTGGATACCAGGTCAAAGAGGTATTTCTCTTTTCCGTTTCATTTATAACTCCACATCAGCATTTGAAAATGAGTGTTCTTGGAAGCTGTAAACCAATGTTTGTATTAAGCTTATTAAGTGTGTTTAATATTTCTGGCTCACTAAGCTTACACAGATTAATTCCTTGAGTCTAGAAAATGTTAACTTATGATCTTGTATTTATGATGCACTTTCCATCTCCAAGTAGATTTTATGTCATCACCACACCCAAAACCTGTCACTGCAAGAAGTGTTGGCAGAAAAAGTTGCTCCAAAATTTACATTTACAAACTTCCTGCTTCCTTTCCAGCTCACTCACTGGGGGTCAGCAGAAGGTCCTAAGACACCTGAGCACTTGTATAACTCTGCTTTATTTGTGCAGGTATGTATTTTGAGGGTGGGGGCTTTGGATGGATAGGACAACCTCCCTTTCCCCAGAGCCACTGTTTGTGTGATCCAGAACATGCTCTGGATGATATGGGATCAGAGATGCAGTGATAGGCTGTATCAGGATGCAGATCTTTCCTATAATGGAGACAGGAGACATCAGGATAATCTTCACTAGCTGTCTCAGCATTGCCTTGGAGGTCATTGATATGCAACTGCTGGAACAGTGATAAACGTGGATGTGAATACAATGCTGCATTTGTCATGCTCAGTTTACCTGAAGATGGTCCTCACTTTAGTCTGACCACTGTCCAACTTAAAAGACACTAAAAAATGCAAGCTTTGGTTTTTCTTAAAATTATTATTAGAGAAAAAATATAGGTACCAAGTTCTGAAGGAGGAAGCAATTGCATTTGTTGTCTAACATGAAATATGAATATGAATTATCTTATGCAATATTTTAAATTATGTGCCTTTCTGGCTTCCTCCCATTAGGGCAGATAATTAACAGCAACAGAAAAAATACAAACTTAAAACTTTAATCTCCTAGAAGGCAAAGTTTGGCCCTGGATTTCTTACACCCTTGGATGACCCTATCCTTGATGGAATCATACAAATAGCTGCTTGGGCGGACAGAAGTTTGTTTCAGTAAATTCTGCTCTCTTACGTCTATTACAAAATGTCTTCCTGAACTTTTGAGTTTTTCTCTTTTATGAAATCTCTGGGTTTTGTGGATTTATAGATTTTTTGATTGCTCACCCACTCCTTTCTGCCTGATCTCAGGTACTTACATCCACCTATTGTGTTTATACTGTCATTGTAGTTTTAGACCTTAGGCTCTGCCTTGACCATTTGGACATTTTTTCTGGTTCTGGCCCACTTGTGCTCTGAATTTGGTTCCCCCTTGTAGCCTTCAGCATGCTTGGTTAATTTTTTGTTGGCCTACATCTGAGAATCCATTGCCTAATCCAGTGTGGCACATAGTAGGTGCAGAATAATTGTTGAATGGCAGACGAGACTGAACACTATACACAGTGATTCTACCTTTTTGGGGTTTATAATATATTTTATAATAGAAATATAAATATGTTCTCGTATAACAAATGATGGGTTCCTGAGAGACTTAAGAGAAATGATTCAGTCATTCATTTACCACATAGATGCTGACCATTTGTGTGGGTTCTAGGTATTAAACATAGATTATACAAAACCCCCATTTTGATACAGTAGACAAGATTATACAGTAAGGATTTTTCTCAGAAGAGTACTGTATCGTTTATAAGAAAGGAAGTTATGTATCCTTCTATTTATACAGCAAAAGTAGTTTGTAAGGCTTAACTTCCGTCTTTGACTATTGGAAATTGTATCAAAAACTGACATAAATACCAAATTTTATCCAATCACATTTAATGGAAAATTATCTAGAAATAAAGTTTCTCTTTAAACTCTTCAAAATTTCAAACAAAATTTTAAATACAATCACTTTTAACCTCCTGATGATCAGTTAAGGCAAATTGGTAAGGCACAAATAACAGAATTTTATTTTTCAATTTTTAGTTTCATGGTGTTTCTTGCTCTTTATGACAGGAATACTAGCATACATATGGTTAACTGTATATTAATCTGTTCTCACATTGCTATAAAGAACTATCTGAGGCTGGGTAATTTATTTAAAAAAGAAGTTTAATTGGCTCATGGTTCTGCAGGCTATACAGGAAGCATGGCTTGGGAGGCCTCAGAAACTTACAATCCTGCAGAACATGAGAGGGAAGAGAGCATGTCCTACGTGGCTGGAGCAGGAGGAAGAGAGAGAGCAAAGGGAAAGCTGCTATACACTTTCAAACAACTTGTGAGAATTCCATCATGAGACAACACTGGGGGATGGTGATGAACCATTAGAAACTGCCCCCACAATACCATTATCTCCCACCAGGCTCCATCTCCAACACTCAGGATCACAATTCAACATGAGATTTGGGTGGGAACATAGAGCCAAACCATATCATTCTGCCCTGGCCTCTCCCAAATCTCATGTCCTTCTCACATTTCAAAACACAATCATGCTTTCCCAACAGTCTCCCAAAGTCTTAACTCATTCCAGCATTAACTCAAACGTCCAAGTCCAAAGTTTCATGTGAGGCAAAGCAAGTTCCTCCTGCCTATAAAACTGTAAAATAAAAAAAAGTTGGTTTCTTTGAAGATACAATGGGGGTACATGCATTGTGTAAATTATCCCATTCCAAAAGGGAGAAATTGCCAAAACAAAGGGATACAGGTCCCATGTAAGTCTGAAACCCAGCAGGGAAGTCATTAAATGTTGAAGCTGCAAAATAATCTCCTTTGACTTCATGTATCATGTCCAGGCTACACTGACACCAGGGGCGGGTGTCTAAGGCCTTGGGCAGCTCTGCCCTGTGCCTCTGCAGGGTACACTTCCTGTGGCTGCTTTAACAGGCTGATATTGAGTGCCTATGGCTTTTTCAGGCATATAGTGCAAGCTGTTGGTAGATCTACAATTCTAGGGTCTGGAGCACAGTGGCTCTTCTCTCATAGATTCACGAGGCAGTGCCCCAGTGGGGACTTTTTGTGAGGGCTCCAACCCCACATTTGCCCTCTGCCCTGCCCTTGTAGAAGTTTTCCATGAGGGCTCCACTCCTGCAGCAGACTTCTTCCTGGACATCCAGGTGTTTCCACACTTCCTCTGAAGTCTAGGTAGAGACTCCCAAGCCTCAACTCTTGCCCTCAGTGTACCTGTAGGCTTAAAACCATATGGAAGTTGCCAAGGCTTATACATTGCACTCTTTGGAGCAGTGGCCTGAGATGTATCTGGGGTTCTTTTAGCCATGGCTGGAGCTAGAGCATCTGGGATGCAGGGAACCTTGTCTTGAGGCTGCACAGAGCAGCAGGGCCCTGGGCCTGGCCCACAAAACTATTTTTCCCTCCTAGGCATCAAGGCCTGTGATGGGAGGGGCTGCTGTAATGGTCTCTAAAATGACTTGGAGGCATTTTCTCCATTTTCTTGGCTATTAATATTTGACTCCTCTTTACTTACGCAAATTTCTGCAGGCAGCTTTAATTCCTTCCCAGAAATGGGTTTTTCTTTTCTACAACATGGACGGGCTGCAAATTTTCCAAACTTTTATGCTCTGCTTCCCTTTCAAATGTGAATTCAAGTTTCAGATAATCACTTTGTGCATGCATATCAGTGTATGCTGTTAGAAGCAGCTAGGCCAGGTCACATCTTGAATACTTTGCTGCTTAGAAATTTGTTCACCAGATAACCTAAATCATCTCTCTCAAGTTCAAAGTTGTACAGATCCCTAGAACAGGACACAATGCCACCAGTCTCTTTGCTAAAGCATAGCAAGAGTGACCTTTATTAAGTTCCCAATAAGTTCCTCATCTCCATCTGAAACCTTCTCAGCCTGGACTTCACTGTCCATATCACTATCAGCATTTGGTCAAAATCATTCAACAAGTCTGTAGGAAGTTCCAAACTTTTCCTTATCTTCATGTCTTCTTCTGAAGCCTCCAACCTGTTCCAACCTCTGCCTGTTACCTAGTTCCAAAGCTGCTTCTACATTTTCAGGTATCTTTATAGGAATGCCCCACTTCTCTTGTACCAATTTTCTGTATTGGTTTGTTCTCACATTGCTATAGAGAACTACCTGAGATTGGTAATTTATTTAAAAGTTATATTTAATTGGCTCATGGTTCCACAGGCTGTACAGGATCTATGAATAGGGAGGCCTCAGGAAACCTACAATCATGGTGGAAGGCTATGGGTAAGCTGGCATGTCCTACATCACTAATGCAGGAGGAAGAGAGAGAGGAAAGCAGAAGGTGCTACATACTTTTAATCAATCAGGTCTTATGAGAATTCTATCACAATTTAGCACTAGGGGGATGGCGCTAAGCCATTAGAAACCATCCCCATGACACAATCACCTCCTACCAGGCACCACCTCCAACACTTGGGATCACAATTCAAGATGAGGTTTGGGTGGGGACATGAAGCCAAACCATACCAGTATGTAAATAAATTGAAGACTGGTCAACAATCAGTAAGAATAATGTTGCTCTTAAAAACATGTTTAGGATGTACATCAGCAAGATGGTGGAATAGGACTCTCCACTATTTATCCCCTTACAGAAACATCAGTTTGAATAACCACCCATTAATGAAAATACCTTCACAAGGATTAAGGTAAACAGGTAAGAGATTACAACACTTGGATGTAGCACAGAAATGAGAAAAGACACATTAGAGAGTATAGGAAAGACAGTTTTACATCACCCACATCACCCTTTCCCCAATCCTCAGCAGCACAGTGCAGAGAGAGATAATGTATGGAGGAAGGAGAGGGAAGTAAGCATTGAAGTTTGCCTGACATCCAAGGGCAACTATCTTGCCATAGCAAAGCCCAGCACTAGGCAGGCCCTCATTGCTCCAGATTCCAGGCCTGTACCTGAGGACTGAGTAACCAGACTTGCCTAAGGGACAGGCCAGGTCTGGCAGCTCCAGGCTGAAGGCCTATGTAACAGACCAAGGGTCTAGAACTGCCCTTCTGGACTCCACTGTTGGACTGGCTTCCATAAACCTAGGCTCCAGTATTGTCCTTGTGTATCTGGGCCCCAGGTTAGTCCTGAAGCCCCCAGGACTCATGTTATCCCATGGAGAATTATCCTCTAGCACACTCAGCCTCCAGGAAAGCACCAGAGGACAAAAGCCCATGCTAGTTTCTGTCAACCAAGGGTCCAGGCCAGCCTCAGTGGTTCTAGGTACAAGCAAGTACCCATTACTCTAGGCTTCAGGCTAGCCTTAGTGAGCCCAGGTTCCATGGTGGCCAGAGCACCAGTATCCAGGCTGTTCCCTCTGTCCCAGGCTCCAGAAGACCCAGGGTCTAAGCTTACTCTAGGATATCAATGGTCCAGACCCACCTCAGTAGATTCTAGTGTCAGCAATACTTTGTGGACTGATGCTCCAAGATCACTCCTATAGACCCAGGCTTCAGACCAGCTCCCATGGACCCAAGACACAGACCTTCCCCAGTGGACTCAGGATCCAGGCCAAACTACTTGAACTCAAGGTTCAGATGTACCCACACAGATTGAGGCTCCAAGCCCAGACCAGTGGAACAAGGTGTCAGTCCCATCTCAGTATTTGGCCAGTCTTTGAAGGCTCAAACTCAGACTGTCCCAGTGTCAGGTTCGCCCTGGTAGACCCAGGCTTCAGTCTGGCCCTGTGGATGCAGCCTTCAGGCTAGTCCTCATGGATCTGGGCTCTAGGTAGATCTTTGGGGATTCAGTCAACAGGTCAACCCCAGTGAATCTAAGCTTAAGGGCCAACTCTCAAGACTCAGGCAACAGACCTGACCACTCACTGACTCAGCACCAGGATAGCCTTTCTGAGGATTCCAGCAGCATACCTGCCCAATGGCCTGCCAGAATCTCTGAATGAAATAACTAGTGAAGGGCTTTCCCAGAAAAACCAGTCTGCAAAGACTGGAATAATTCCCTACTTCTTCAAACATGCAGACATCCGTGTAAGGCAACAGGAAACATGCAAAACCAAGGAGACATAACACCACCTAAAGAACAAAATAATTTCCCAGTAGCTGACTCCAAAGAAATGAAGATATAAGAACTGGCTGACAAATAATTCAAAATAAAAATTAAAAAAAAATCAAGGAACCTAAAGAAAGCACAGAAAAACAATCGAAGAAAACAGAAAAACAATCAATGATGAAAATTAGAAATTTAACAGAGAGACTGAAATTATTTTAAAAAAGCAAGTGGATTCTAGAGCTGAAAAATACAATGGATAAAATAAAAAATTCAGTAGAAAGCATCAGCAGCAGAATTGATCAAACAGAAGAAACAATCTGTGAACTTGAAGACAGATTATTTGAAAATATACAGTCAGAGAAGAAGAAAAAAATAAAAAGAAGAAACAACGCTTACAGGGTTTATGGAAAAGTATAAAAAATTCAATGTATAGGAGTTTCCAAAGAAGACAGAAAATGGAATAAAAAGCATATTTAGTGATATAATATTAAAAAAACTTTCCAAATTTGAGAAAAATATAAGTATCCAGATATAAGAAGGTCAAAATTCTCCAGTCAGATTTAGTCCAAACAAATCTACAAAAGGACATAATATAATCAAACTGTCAAAAATGAAGACAAAGAGAGAATAGTGAAAGCAGCTGGACAAAATAAGGGATTAACAAAAAGGGAGTTCTAATAAGTCTATCAGTGGATTTCATAGCCAAGACCTTATAGGCTGGAGAGAGTGAGCTGATATATTTAAAGTACTGAAAGAAAAAGCTTGCCAACTAAGAATACCAGGTATGACAATGCCCTCCTTCAAAAGTGGAGGGATAAAAAAGTAGAGGGATAAAAACCAAAAACTGAGGGAGCTCATTATGAGCAGATATATCTTATAGGAATTGCTAAAGACAATTAGTTCTTCAAGGTGAAAGAAAAAGATGCTTTGGGTAACACAAAATATATGAAAGTATTAAACTCACTAGTAAAACATAATAACAACAGTAATTTGTTAAGGAATATACAACATAACAAGATGTAAATTATGACATCAAATATTTAAAATGTGGTGGAGACATAGATTAAAAGTGCAGAGGTTTTCAATGCAGTCAAAGTTAAATTATTATCAGCTTAAAATAGCCTAATGTAAATATAAAATATTTTCTATAATCCTCATTGTAAATAAAAAGCAAAAACCTAGAGTAGATACACAAGGATAAAAAGTAAAGAATCAAATCATGTGACTACAGAAAATCATTCACAAAGGAAGACAGCAAAAGGGGAAGAAAGGAACAAAAGATCTACAAGCAACCAAAAACAAATTAACAAAATAGTGTTAATAAGTCTTTACTGATTAATAGTTACCTTGAATATAAATGGGTTACATTTTCTAATCGTAGACACAGAGTGATCAAATGGATAAAAATAAACAAGGTATAACTATATGCTGCTTACAAGAGACTCACTTCACCTGTAAGAACATCGACTGAAAGTGAAGGGATGGGTAAAGTTATTGCATGCAAATGAAAACCAAAAGAGAGCATGAGTAGCTATACTTACATCACAGAAAATAGGCTTTGAGTCAAAAACTGTAAAAAGAGATGAGGAAGATTATTATATAATGATAAAAGGATCAATTTGTCAAGAAGATATAACAAGTATAAATATATATGCACCCAGTATCAGAGCACCTAAATATATAAATATTATCAAATCTGAAGGGAGAGATAGACAGTAATACAATAATAGTAGAAGACTTCAGTACCCCACTATCCTCCATACAGAAAATCAATAAGGAAAGAATGACTTAAACTACCTCTTAGATCAAACGGACCATTCAGAACATCCCATCCACCAGTTACAGAATACATGTCTTTCTGAGGCATAGAAATTTGAGAACATTGAAATCATAGTAAGTATCTTTACCAACAACAATACTTGAAACTATAATTCAGTAACAGGAGGAATTTTGGAAAATGCCCAAATATTTTAAAATTAAACAGCATACTCCTAAACACTCAAGAGATTAATGAAAAACATTTATTAAGGATTATCTTGAGGCAAACAAAAATTTAAAAAAAAATACAAAACTAACCTATGGAATGCATATAAAAAGCACTTCTAAGAGTAATTTTTCTTTTTGAGACAGGGTCTCACTCTGTCACCCAGGCTGAAGTGTAGTGGCACTATTATGGCTCACTGCAGCCTCAACTTCCAGGGATCAAGGGATTAGCTCACTTCAACCTCCTACATAGTTGGAACCAAAAGTATACACACCAAGACTGGCTACTTTTTTCATTTTTTCTTTGTAGAGATGTGGTTTCCCTATGTTGCCCAGACTGATCTTGAACTCCTGGGTACAAGCAATCCTCCCATTTTGGCTTCTCAAAGTGCTGGGATTACAGGCATAAGCCACTGCACCTGGCCAAGAGCAAAGTTTATGCAATAAACACCTACATCAAAAAAGAAGAAAGCTCTCAGATAAACACCCTAATGTAATGTTACAAAGAATTAAAAAGACAGGATCAAAGCTAATCCCAAAGTTAGTAGAAGGAAGGAAATAATAATAATCAGAGCAGAAACAAATGAAATGGAGATTAGAAAATAATAGAAAAGATAAACAAAAATAAGAATTTCTTTTAAAAAATTATACACAAACGATAAACCTTTAAAGGCTAAGAAAAAAGGTGGAAAGATGCAAATAAAATCAGAAATGAAAGAGATTTTACAACTGATACCACAGAAATACAATGCATCATATGGATACTGCTAAGACGAATTATAGACCAAAAAATTGGATAACCTGGAAAAAAACTGATAAAATTCTAGATGCATATAATCTACCAGGATAAATCTACCAGGGTAAATCTACAATGAAGAAACAGACAATCTGAACAGACCAATGGTGATTTTGGAGATTGAATTAGTAATAACAATTCTTTTGTCAAAGAAGAGCCCCGAACCCAGTGGTGCTACAGCTGAATTCTACCAAATATATAAAGAAGAACTAATACCAATTCTTCTCATACTTCCAAAAAAACTGAAGAGGAGGTAATACTTTCAAATTCATTTTAGGAGGCCAGGATATGGAAATACTAAAGCCACACAAGACCACTACAAGAAAAAAATTATAGATGAACATCCTTGATGAGCATAGATGCAAAAATCCTCAAAAATTACTAGCAGACTGAATTCAATAGCACATTTAGTTGAACAATCGACATAATGAAATAGGATTTATCACAGGGATGCAAGGATGGTTTAATATATGAAAATCCATAAATATGATAAATTATATTATCAGAATAAAGGACAATGATATGATTATCTCAAGAGATGCAGAAAAAGCTTTTGAATAAATTCAACATGCTTTCATGATGAAATTTCTCAATAAATTAGGTACAGAAAGACTGTATCTTAACATAATAAAAGCCATCTATGACCAACTCACAGCTAAAATCATATTAAATTATGAAAAGTTAAAACGTTTCCGCTAAGAATAAGACAAAAATGCCCACTCTTTTATTCAATTTCATACTACAATTCCTAGTCAGAGCAATTATGCAATAGAAAAATGTAAAAGCCTTCAAAATCAGAAAGAAACAATTTAAACAGTCTCCATTTGCAAGTGACATGATCTTTTATAAAGAAAACCCTAAAGATTCCACAAAAAATCTGTTAGAACTAATGACTTCAGTGTAGTTGCAGAATACAAAATCAACATACAAAATATTAGTAGTGTTTCTACGCACTTACAAGCAACTACCTGAAAAAGAAATCGAGGAAGCAATTTCATTTACAATAGCTCATAATATACTTAGGAGTGAATTTAACCAAGGATGTGAAAGGCCTGTACACTGAAAATTATAAAACATTGATAAAAATTGAAGTAGACAGAAAGCAATGGAAGGATGTACCATGTTCATGGATTGGAAGAATTAGTATCGTTAAAATATTCATACTTCCCAAATTTATCTATGGTTTCAATGCAATCCCTATCAAAATTTATTTAAAAATCCTAAAATGTGTATAGAACAACAAAAAAACTAGAATAGTCAAGCAATTTTGAACAAAGAGAAGAAAGCAGGAGGCATCATACTACTTAACTTCAAAATATCTTAAGAATCAATATTAATCAAAATGGCATGGTACTGGCATAAAAGCAGGCACATAAACAAATATAAGGGAATACAGTCCAGAAACAGATCCAGATATTTATGGTCAAATAGTTTTTAACGAAGGGCCAAGAACATTTAATGGAGAAAGGACAGTCTCTTTAATAAAAGGTTTTAAGAAAGCATATACACGTGCAGAAGAATGAAATTAGAACCGTATCTTACACCATATAAAAAATCAATTCCAAATAGATTACAGGTAAGTCTTAAAACTGTAAAATAACTAGTAGAAAATATAGGGGAAAAGCGTCATGATATTGGTTTGGGCAATAATTTTTTGGTTATGAAATCAAAGGCAACAAAAGCAAAATTAGACAAATGAGACTATGTCAAATTAAAAGGCTTCTGTACAAATAAGAGTCAGCAGAGTGAAGAGACAAATGGGAGAAAATGTCTGTAAAGCATATATCTCAAAAGAGATTAATACCCAAAACACATAAGGAACTGGAACAACTCAATAACAATAAAACAAATAACCCAATTAAAAATAGGCCAATGATCTGAACAGATATTTGTGAATAGAAAACAAGCAATGTCAATAATCATTTAAAAAATTCAAAAAAAGCCACAATGAGATATCTCACTCCTGTTAAAATGGCTTTTTGTCAAAAACACAAATGATAACAAGTGTTGACAAGAATGTTGCAGAAAAAGACTTGTTTTACTCTGTTGGTTGGATTATAAATTAGTACAGACATTATGGAAAACATCATAAAGATTCTTCAGAAAATTAGCTACAGAACTACCATATGATTTAGTAATTCCAGTTTTGAGTGTGCTTCCAAAGGAAATAAAAGCAGTTATGTTGGAAAGATATGTTTATTCTCATGTTCATTGAAGCATTATTCACAATAATCAAAATATGGAATCAACTCATGTAAGTAATAATGAATGACTGGATGAGGAAAATGTGTTATATACATGCACAGTAGAACACTTACTATTTGGCCTCTAAAAGGAAGGAAATCCTGTCAATTATGACAGCATGGGAAACCTGGAGAACATTATGTTGAGTGAAATAAGCCACGCAGAGAAAGACAAATATTGCACGATCTCTCTTATATGCGGAATCTAGAAAAGTCGAACTCATATAAATAAAGAGTAAAATTGTGGCTACCATGAGCTGGGGTGTGAGAGGGAATTGAGGAGATGTTGGTTGAAGGATACAAATTTCAGTTAAACAGGAGAAATAAGTTCAGGAGGTCTATTGTACAACATGGTGACTATAATTAATGCATTTTATTTTTGAAAATTGCCAATAGAGTAGACTTGCAGTGTTCTTACCACAAAAAATTATGTGAGGTAATGTATATATAAATTAGCTCTACTGACTCATTCTACTATATATACATATTTCAAAACAACATGTTTTACAACATAAATGTGTACAGTTGTTATTAATTAAAAATACATTAAAAACAACATTTAATGAAGAAGATTTTTTTTCACCTAAAGATGTGTGTTTTGGAGAATTCTCTTTTACCTTTTTTAAGTCAATTTTACAGAGGCATAATTCATTTAAAAAAAATTTAAGCGTATAGATTAATGATTTAAGAGTGTTTTCCAACGTGGTTGCACCTATTGTATTTCCATCAGCAGTGTGCGAGAGTTCCAGTTTCTTCACGTTATTTTCAAAACTTGCAATGGCCTAGTATTTTCAGTTTTAATTTTGGCCATCATAATTGGTACAAAGTGGCATTCCATGGGCAGGAGTTTTGAAAGCATTTAAAATGTGCATTTCTTATCAAAATTTTAATTTAGTTATGTATTTTATATCAGCAGGTACTCGTATGCTGTTTTATTCAATAGACTTTAATTCATTATTTAGAAAATCAAAACAAAACATTTGGCTTTCCCTTCAGTGTCTCTTGCAGATGGTTACAATGCAGGTGCAACTGGTTTTCTCGTGGGCCTAGAATGTATGTAAACATTTCAATTCTCCTAACAAAATATTAAGTATGCCCTCTCCTCTATAAGACTCTAATGCTTATGAACCTTTGTCTTAACATTTTCATTATTATAAAGTCCCTTCTTTTAAACTCAGAAAAATTAATAATTGTTGAAAAATACAGTCCAGTGATTCTAACAATCAGTTCTTCAAAACTATCCACTGTACCATTTTCAGCTTCACTGAATCATTAGAAATTAATTCTCACCTTTTGGAAAGAATTTGAGCTTCACGATTCCTTACAATTTATCATTTTAAAGTACACTTCAAAATCATAGATCCTGGCCCAAACTTCTGACCTCTTCATATTTCTCATAAACTCAATACCGTCCTTATTTGACCTCAGTAAGTATTGTAATGTACATCTATTCTTCAAGACTACCACATCCTTCTTTGCTTTCCTTCCCCAGCTCCATTCACTGAACAGATTGTTCATGTTATACACTCTCTGGCTAGTCTGTCAATTCCCTCCGCAACTTGACCAAGTCTCATAGTTAAGTGGTGAAACATTTGTTTCCTCTGCCTTAATCCTGGACTGCTGACTCTTGCTGAAGAAAACTTCAACCTTGTTCAAATTCTCTAAAACTTATTTTTATGAAACCAGGTAGGATTCAGTACTGACTGGGAAGAATCTGTGGGAGTAAATATGGAACCCTAAGAAAAGCTACTTTCTGGAAAATAAAAATGATCAATTCCTGATCTTTACACATACTGATATCCTTCAAGGTCAATTCTAGATTCTTCTTTCTTCTAACTTTATCCTTTCTCCCTAGGATCTTATCTTTGCTTTTAGCTACAATTACTGTACTTATCCCAATAACTCTAAAGTATTTATATTGAATATCACAAATTTAGAGTTTCAGATCATATTCTGTTTCTGAGATTTAGACTAGTATCTTCAAGTGCCTGTCAGACAAATCCATTTGAATCTTAAAAGTACCTCAAATTCAGTAAGTACAAACTTAAACCCATGATGTTTTTTTTTCTGTCAAAAACAACAACATTGGACAGGCACGGTGACTCACGCCTGTAATCCTAGCATGTTGGTAGGCCAAGAGGGGCAGATCATGAGGTCAACAGATTGAGATAATCCTTGCCAACATGATGAAACCCTGTCTCTACTGAAAATACAGAAATCAGCTGGGAGTGGTGGCACACGCCTGGAGTCCCAGCGACTCAGGAGGCTGAGGCAGGAGAATCGCTTGAACCTGGGTGGTGGAGGTTGCAAGTTAGCCATGATCATGCCATTGCACTCCAGCCTGGCGACAGAGCGAGAGTCTGTCTTAAACAACAACAGCAATAGCAACAACAGCAACAACATTTTCTTCCATGCAACCAGTTGGCTAGGTCAGAATCTTAGATGTCTTTCTGCAACTATTACTTTCTAAATAATTTCCCAGGCCATTTCTTTCTCTCCATTTCCACTCCCAATACTCTAATGGTTTCCTAATTTATATACGGTAACCACACTGTTCTTTCTTCTTATCCATTGATATTAGTGTATTTTCAAGATGCAGATATAATTTTATCCCCCTCTTTGACAAATAAACAATCAAACAATCAAAGCCTCTAATGAGCTTATCCCTTTTAGCATAAAATAGAAAGTTTCTAATGGTTTACAAGGCTCCTCAAGTTCTGAGGATCTGCCTTCTATCCCAGGCTGGTCATGAACTACTCTCTTGGTTTTGAATTTTCTTTGTATATGATTAATATATTTCTAAATTATCTTTCCTACGTATAAGTGGGACACTTCCTTTCCTGAGAGAAAAAGAAGCAAAAATGATTTAAGTAAGTCATTATTTTATTGATGATGCATTTTTATAGAATCACAAAATTTAGAAACGTAGTTAGGCGATTTGTGGTGTATCAACCACATTCAAAGAAATGGGTTTCTAGGTTGCTAAGTGTGAAGAGAAAGTATGATTTGGCTTGGTCCATTTAAAACAGGTCACAAACAGAATTACATATTTCAAATTTAGAAGATACAGTATTAAATTATTCATCGTGAGTCTTGACATTTTTCCTCACGCAGAATTCTTCTGGAAGAAATGAAGGTTTATATGTTCTTATAAAGAGAAAGAAAGAAAGGCATACTATTTCAATCATTAAATTTTGATGATGACTATGAGATTGAAAAGAAATATGAGGAAGAGAATTGTTGTTGCCAGCAATGAGTTTACTCAGAACACCTCTAGGTGAACATTTTCCAAAATGGAGTGACAGACTAATTGCATCTAAGGGATGAGAATTCAAGCAAAGAAGAGGATGCTGTTGGTCTTATTTTGCCTGATGAAGACAGGGAAAAGGGTGATTACAATGGAACTCTTCATATTAGTTAAAAGAGGTGATGTAAACCTCTGTTACTACAGCGTGCAGCTGCAGCCTCCGGCCTCTCAGTGACCTCCACAAAGGCCTTGTGTAGGACTTTAGATACCGTGAGACCGCGGGTTCTAGTCATGCCTGAGAGGTCTGCATCCCCATTGAAGAGATCCACCATTCCCATGTTTCTCAACGTCCTGAGGTCATAGCTCTTTCCACTTTGAACCCAGGCAAGTGTAAATCCACATGTGCTCTCTCATATCTCTGCAAACTTGTCCATTCCAATTTCTCAGCAGTGAGTTTCTCTTCAAGCTATACAAAATGGAAAGAAACTGATATGACTAACTATCGATCTCTAATACACCTTAACAATGAGTTGACTATGTGGAGTATCTTTTATTTTGGCAATAATGTGAAATACAGAAGGTTCATTATTAGATATTATTCTAATAGGAAAAATATGAGTCTCCGGAATATATCAATACACTGAATTATATATGCATATGTAAATATATGTATCTAAAAACGGAATAATGTTTTTATGTATATGTAATGTGTGCATATGTATGTATACAAATGTATAATACATATGTAAAATATGATTATAATATTTTGTATACAATGAACTGTATATATCATCATTTTTGTGCCAACAGCTTACTACATGTGTCAATTTTAATAGGCTCAGGTTATTTTTCTGTATGCATTATTTAGTATACATTGCAATTATCAGATATACCCTAAATCTCTATTCCTTTTATACTTCTTAGTGTATTTGTAAACTTTCTCACATTGCTATGTATTTCTCCCAGTCAAGTTTAAATTGCTGCATGTAAATATCATCAAATTGATATATTATGCATGTAACTCTAAATCAATTAATAATCAATTAAGCCTTCAGCTTGTGTCAGGGTCTCTATGCTTAAATATTTGTAATATAAAGGTGAGTAATCATTCCTCCCTTTGAATTTTTCATTATTTTGAGGAAATTTGGTCACAAGTTTTTACCTTACTTAAACTTGGTATCTTTTGAAAAGTCAGGCAGTAGAAGAGTTTGTAGATGCAAGTTTTTACCTTCTGCAGACCATTGATTTCATTCGGCAGCAGCACCAATCATGCTTAGATCTTTGCCTTGTATGGTATTTCCAGTACCTGGCCTGTACATCCTCCAGCAAGGCAAAATTAAAGGACTCATTTTGCCTCATCATCTGTACAGACTTGTGTGTATTCTGCACTAAATCAATGCATCCAACAAATACCAAGTGAGACACAAGACAAAAAAGATAGTATTATTGAGATATCAACATCCTTCTCTAAGACATAACCCAAGAATTTAATGAGTTAGAGACAAAGTTTCTTCAGGTATTTCTTACTAAATAAAGTTATAAGACTAAAACAACAAAAACAACAGACATGATAAATTTTATTTTTACTTGTACATTCCATCGTGCCAAATAAATCCTTATTAACATATTATAATATATAAACAAAATATATAGACAATACCTTGTTTGGCCAAATTTTAGCATTTTCTTTATTAAATTTATTTTGCCATTGACCCTTGAAATAGATTATGCTCACAAGAACTTTTCAGTGTGGTATCATACAATACTTCCACCAGAAGTAGGTTTTAATTTTACTTGCAAGAGAAAGAATAAAAAGAGTCTTTATACAAGGTACAAAATGGTTTGTCTGGAAGATGCTTTGCAAATGTTCGTGATCAATCATTAATTATTCACCCAAATCCTTACTTCTGAGACTCACTGACTTTGATCTTTGAATTATTAGACTCACTGACCAATGGTTCACCATATGCAGCTTTCTTCAGGCTCAGTCGATAAAGCTATCTTTGACGGAGACATCACTTGTGATAGAGAAGGAGTTTAGGTTCTCTGTGTATGAGACTCTAGTCATCTGATTTGGGAATACTGACACACTGATTTTATCTACTCTTTCAACACATCTTTCCTCTTTCTCCCTCCCTCCTCTTCCATTATTTTTCTTTTAACTATGGGGTCCTGAATCAGAGGATGAGGTCTTAACTGCTTTTAGGACAAGTGGATATGAGCTCTGTAATATGAAACACATGTCCTGTGCTGTCAGACACTACTTCCTGGGGTATCTTCCCATTCACTCATGTTGAGTTGCTGTAAGCTCTGGCTCAGTAATGAGGTGGGAGGCAGGAAAGATGTCTATGGAATGGAGGCTTTGTTAAGCTCTTTGCCCTTGATGGAGAAGACAGCTGTGATAATCCCCAGAACGGCGTTAGAGATGCGGGTCCAGGCAGCTCCAGTTCAGATGGCAAAGGATGACTTCATCGGAGTTGCTTGTTTCCACTAGTAAAGGAGAAGGGAGATGCTTTCTAATGTTTTCTTTAAATATTCATCATAAAAAAATTGGTTCTGATTCAAAGTAAAGGACATGATCTCAAATGGGCCTGAGTGGAGACAGGGGATCCACAAAGCTATTGTCATCCAGGAACATGAGCAAATAATTCTCCGGCTGTGTTTTCATCTAATTGGCTTCCCAGATTTCCTCCTTGGCTCCTCGAGGCTCTTTTATATTATTATTTGAAAACTTTATCTGGAGTGCCTTTCTTCTGTCTTCCCCTGTGCCATCTCAATCCCCACCGCTGGTCCCTCATGCAGTGTCAGGCACAGGGCTCACTCGCATAGGTTTCTCAAAGGTGTCTACCATGGGCTGCTCTCCTACCATTCGCTTGACTTTCCACCCAGGAGTTAATCTTCTTCGACTTCTTCTGAGCCTTTTGCAAAATCAACAGATTCCACACTGGTCTGGTATAATTTCTTGATGGCATCTAAATATTCCTTTGAGACATGAAGGAGGAAAGTAGGAATAAGAGTAATTTATGAACCTATATTACTAAATTTAGTTATTTATACCCTAGTGCTCTAATCCAGAACCCGAACAGATGCAGTATCTCCTGTCCATGCATATTTTTATACAGATGCCACGTAGGCAATGCAAAAGGGTAGTGTGGCTGGCCCAAAAACAGGTCACTGAAGGTCAGTGCCGGCTTACTGGATGGCGTCTTATTACTCACTCTACTACCCAACCTCCTCTTTATTACAAGATTATCCCTAAATGCACACTTCACTGATGTCTTGTCAGGGTCTGGAACACCCAGTGGGGAGAGTTGTGAAACGACAAAGCACTCCGAGTAAATTTCACTTTGGGTCGGGCCAGGCTCATCTGCCTTGCTTTCTTCATTAGGCCACTAGGGACACAGACACCAGGCTGCAGACGAAGGTGTGGGTAGGCTGAACGAAATTTACCTGTAAAAAATTGAAACGTCTTTTCTCCTCAAGAGCTTGTTGGCAATCTTTCAGCTCATATGCATCAGTGGATTTGTTTAATTCAGTCAGAAGCTTTGAAACTGGTGATGAACATTTCCTGACCTATCAACCTTCAAACGCCAAAAAGCAGAGATCACTGAATTACTGCATCGGGTGTAAATTCTAAACCTTGTGCTAAGTCTGTTAGATCAGTTCCTTGTAAGGCTGGTAGTCTCTACGGATGACCTTTTTATGCTTTTATTCCCTTGATACTTGGTGTATTTCACCTCAAATACTCTTCAAAATCTACCTTACGCTTTGACTTCTTCCCAGAAAATTTTTCCGCACTAATGTACTCCAATCTTTTTCTTCTGAACTAAAGATGCAGCACTGTCTACCACTGATTTTCTCCTTGTTGGGTTAAAGGGTTAGGTTTAGTTTCCCAGTTAAACTCTCAGCTCCTTAAGGGCAAGGACCATATTTCACTTCTAACAGCCATCAAGGATATGAGTATGTTGAAGTTTGATATCTTAAATAGATTATGCCAGGAAGCCCTGTTATACCTGTTGGTGGTATCATCTTGTAAGACACAATGACTGATCTATGGTTCTTTCCTCATGATTGTCATTCTCTGCAAGTAACAACTGTGTGTGTCAGGTAGATGGCTAAGGACTTTACATGGGTAACTCTAATTCTTTAGTTCAATTCGGGTGAAAATAAGAAAGCTCAGAGAATGGAAAATAAACCTCTTTATAGAGACGTAAATTAGAAATGCCACGTTTTGAACCTAAGCCTGTTAAATCTAGAAACTTCTACTTTCCAGGAAGCATTTTGCACTATTAAGTCTCTAAACCAATATATTCCATAGAAATCATTTTCCAAAATATACTTGGACTTGTGCCTATTCCTCTTAATCTCATTAATGACTCAATTAAAATTAAAGTATTTTTGTAACATTTTTGTGATTAGTATAATTATAGCTATTTTATAATAACAATAACATTTATTATGACTTTTTATGGGCAGGGCACTGTTATAAATATTTGCATGTATTTGCATGTATTGAGTCAGATTTTTTATTACCCCTACTTTTCTGGGATGAGGTCACTGGGACTCTGAGCAGTTGTGTCATGCTCCTGTTCACCATTTGTGAAGAGCAAAGCTGGAGTTTGAACCTAGCCTATATCCTGATCCAGACCTATGCTCTGAAGCACAGGGCTAACTGTCTTCAGTAACTAACGAGGAATAATACTATGTGCCATGAAATACAACCCATTCCAGTATGTTCCATCTTTTCATCCAGGCTTTCCCTAAGAATGTACCTTTACTTACTTCTGTGAAGTTCCAGGTTTAAACTATGACCTGCTCAGGGATCTAAAGCTGAACCAGTGCTCTGTGACTAATGCGGATGTGTTGCAGCTTTTTCTGTGGTGTGTTCTCTACTTGATCGGCGAAGAACCTGGAAGAGACATGAAGCTGACAAGAAAACTTTATCAAAGATCTGTTTAAGTTAAGCGGGTTCACAGTTACGTGAAATCTCCTGCTCAGCCCCCCAGGCACGCATCAGGCCACCACATCTATTACCATCTGCATGCAAGCCGCCGAACCAGAGAAGCTGCAACAGGACGGGCGAAGAAGCTGATAATTTCCACCTTGTTAATTTGTTGTGCAGTAAGGTTTCGGCCCCTAAGAGGACCATCCCCAATGCTGTTGCGATGCTGATAGGGGAATAGAAGGTGTTGTTCTTTTGTGATTTTCTGAACTGTTGGAACAGATCGAACATGAACTTGGTGTTGGCTTCACTGAGTGAATTCATGGTGAACTCGATGTGATCTGGACTCTTGGAAAAGCATCAGATTCCTGTCAGAATGACTTTAATAAATGCAGTGGTATTTTGTAGTATGATTTTCTTAAAGAAATGACATATCTGGGTTGTGAGATTTTGACATTTAAAGTTTTTCTTTTCTTATTTTTAGCATTTCAATCTTTCTACAATGTGCTTATATTGAACATATTAATGTCCTAATTAAGAGGCTCACAAAATTACTGTTTTTAAAGACTATTGCAAATAAGTAATAGACCCTCTTTATCTTTCCTTCATTGCTGGTTACACTGGGGCCAGGTAGGAAGGCTTTATAATGAATGCTAACAGGAGACCTCTGTGGATCACATCCAACCAGCTCTTAAGATGTGTTCCTGACGTCTCCTTCAAGGCTCTATGGCTGCAAGGCACTCTCCCTCTGTGTTCCTAAAAGTGCACTTGGTTTACTTGGAATGAAACAATTTAGATAAAGGACAAATCAGATGAAACAGATATTTTAATTTTGCCCTGGCAGAATAAGTAAAATATAATCAGGCAGAATGCAGGAGATGCATAATATAGAACACAGTGTCATTATTATTCTCAAAAATAATTCATGTTATTAAGCTGGAGTGGCTTGAAGCACTTACCTGTGTTCCTAGAGGAAGGAGACGTGGGCAGAGAGCCTGTTTGTGGAATGAAGGGTGAGATCCTGAATTTATGCCTCTCCTCTTGCTGCCTCTCCCTCTGTGGTTAGCATTTGAAGTTACTCAACTTTAGATTTCACAAGCAGGCTAACACTCACCTTTGTAAGTATGAAAATTTATGACAAAGGACATGATTACTGTTCTAACATTGTACTTCCTTTTTAATCTATAGGGAAAAAATAAAAATGCAAATCAGCAATCACTGGCTCATTTGAAATACCTGTAGGTGCCTTTCTAATATAAATGAGAATAAGGTTAGAATTTCAATTTCCCCTCATTTGTTTCAACTCCATCCCTTTGTATTCTACTCCAGCTGTAAAACAAACAAACAAACAAAAAAACCAAAAAAAAAAAAAAAAAGAACAAAAAAACCCCACTATTCTTTTCTTGGATGTTGCATTGTCTTTTAGGCATACTTTGAATACCAAACAACTACAAAGCTTACATTTCCTGTTTTTCAGTTCTGAAAGTTTTTGTTATCCCATGAATTTCTTAGTAATTATCTGTATAACAAGGAATATAGTGCTAATTCTAAGTCCAAAGAGATACTGAAGAAGTATACCTCAGTATCTCATAGCATACTATGAAGAACAGGATTCTATTGCCTTCTCCTGAATGCTCTGCCTTGGCAGTGATCCTACAGTCAACTCCCGTGCCCCTTACAACCATCCCAGATGTTTTCGGTTGCATAGAGTCAGTGAGAAAGTTATTTACCTTGCTGAGTGATATGGTTTGGCTGTGTTCCCCCCCCAAATCTCAACTTGAATTGTATCTACCAGAATTTCCACATGCTGTTGGAGGGACCCAGGTGGAGGTAATTGAATCACGGGCACCTGTCTTTCCTGTGCCATTGTTTCCAGAGCCTTGTACTTCATTCTTCCCTTTCTTGAGACCCTGGAAATCAGGAATCCGCCTCCTGTTTCTATGGATTTGCCTATTCTAAACATTTCATATAAATGGAATCATACAGTATGTCCTTTTGTGACTGGCTTCTTTGATCTAGTATTGTTTTCAAGGTTTGTCCATGTTGTTGCGTGGATCAGTACATCATTCCTTTTTGTGGTCGAATAATATTCCATTGTATGAATACACCACATTTTCTTCATGCATAAGTTGATGGACATTTGTGTTGTTTCCATCCTTTTACTATTATGAATAATGGTGCTCTGACCTTTCATGTACATTTTGTCTGCATGGCATATGTCTTCCTTTCTTTTGAGTATAAACCTATGAATGAAACCGCTGGGTCATATGGTAACTCTAGGTTAACATTTTGAGGAAATGCCAGACTCTTCTCCATAGAATTCTACACAAGTGTGCATTCCAACCTACTGTGAATAGAGTTCTGATTTCTCCACATCCTCCCCAACACTTGGTATTGTCATGGGCCCTTTTTAACACCAGCAGTGAGTTTGTTTTCTCAGCACATCACAAAATCAAGGGAGAATCATCTACAACAAGGTTCCAGAAATACATAGGATGGAAGTAGGGGCTGGACGGGAGAAAGGAAGCTGTGTTTCCAATCTGAACGTTTCTCACCTGCCTGTTTCCCCAACCTCCAAGACATACTCTTCCTAGGTCTCCTGTATCAATACATATGTTTCGAGTCTCTGAATGAGATTGGGAGGCATAAGTTCCCTGATTTAAGTTGGGGAATAGACTAATGGGGTGTTGATGAACTAAAAAGTCCAAAGATAGAAGAAAAAGAAACAAGAGAAAATATACGAGATGAAGAATTCCAAAAATGAATAATGGTCTTCTCAGCTGAGTCTGCATCCAGGGCCATGAGATGAAAATGGACCTTCCTCTACACGGAGTAGGATGGGTTTACCTGGGTACCAAAGAGAAGGAATCTAACATCTCCTAGGACAGAAGCAAGAAGCTCAACCCTGGGAATGGAGGGGAAAAAAACAGGATAACAAGCTGAGACAAACTGGGGTTACAGGGGACATATCTATGGAAGAGAATTTCATACTATGGCTAAATCTTCTGAGATGCTGAGGTTTGTCATGAAGGTTGAACTTGAGGAAAGGTACTAACTGAAAATGACCAGGAGTTTGCTTAAATTTAGAGAAAGCTTGGATGAATTCAAATGAGAAATCACGTCAGGCATCAGACATTTTTCTTCTGTTCCTAAAAAGTACTCCTGGTATGTGATGGGCAGGCTAGACAGGACATATCCTGATGTGAGAGATGGGACATATCCTGATGTCGTATATTGCCATATAGAGAACTCAGGAATTCCAAGAAGTTGTTTCATGTGAACACTTGCCAAGTTATGTCTCTCACTATTTCATAAACATATGCCAACTTCATTGGCTCCAGGAATCCAGAAATTAAAAACAAATCCTCAATGGGAAATTACACTTTCAGGAAATATCCTGTCATTACTAATGCCTTTATAGATTGGTTGAGAAATATCTCCTAGACTTTTCTGGACCTCACTTCCTTCTGAAGGTTGTAAAGTTTTCTCAGCGTTCTTAACTTACAAATGAAAGAACATTTATTTATTGTTTCTTACCTATGTAAGAACTGTAGTTACATATGAGACTATTTCCTTCTCTTCTTTTCAAACCTTACTGGAGTTGTTTTCCCCTCATGAAAACTAAACAAGGAAAGCTAGTTAATCTTGTTCTCAGGTTGTTCAAAATATACATATCTATATCTGTAGAGAGATCCTTGGGAATACAGTAGTTGGCATATATTCTGTTATTTGATGCTTGAAAAATCTCCTCCACTGACCAGTTTCCCTATAGATAAGCACAAGCACATAGTTAAGAAACAATAAATAAAATGTTCTCTATAATTTGTAACTTAACACAGCTGAGAAAACTTTACAGCCTTCATAAGGAAGTGAGGTCCAGGAAAATCTAGGAGATGTTTCTTAACCAATCTATAAAGGCATTAGGAATGACAGGAGATTTCCTGAAAGTGTAATTTCCCATTGATAATTTGTTTTTAATTTCTGGATTCTGGAGCCAATGAAGTTGACGTATGTTTATGAAATGCCAAGAGACATAAGTTGGCAAGTGTTCATATGCAAAAACTTCTTGGAATTCCTGAGTTCTCTGTCACAATATATGACATCAGGATATGTCCCATGTCACACATCAGGATATGTCCTATCTAGCTTCCCTATCACACACCAGGAGCAGTTTTTAGGAACAGAAAAAAATGCCTGAAATGATTTCTCATTTGAATTCATCCAAGCTTTCTCTAAATTTAAGCCAACTCCTGGTCATTTTCAGTTAGTACCTTTCCTCAAGTTCCACCTTCATGACAAACCTCAGCATCTCAGAAGATTTAACCATAGTCTGAAATTCTCTTCCATAGGTAGGTCCCCTGTAGCCCCAGTTTATCTCAGCTTGTTATCCTGCTTTTTTTCCCTCCATTCCCAGGCTGAGCTTCTTGCTTCTGTCTTATGAGATGTTAGATTCCTTCTCTTTGGTACCCAGGTAAACCCATCTTAATCCATATAGAGGAAGGTCCATGTTTGTCTTATAGCCCTGGATGCAGATTTAGCTGAGAAGACCATTATTCATTTTTGGAATTCTTCATCTCATATATTTCCTCTTGTTTCTTTTTCTTCTATCTTTGGACCTTTTAGTCATCAACACCTCATTAGTCTATTCCCCAACCTAAATCAGGGACCTTATACCTCCCAATCTCATTCAGAGATTCAAAACATATGTATTGATACAGGAGACCTAAGAACAGCATGTCTTGGAGGTTGGGGAACAGGCAGGTGAGAAACGTTCAGATTAGAAACACAGCTTCCTTTCTCCCGTCCAGCCCCTACTTCCATCCTATGTATTTCTGGAACCTTGTTGTAGATGAATCTCCCTTGATTTTGTGATGTGCTGAGAAAACAAACTCACTGCTGGTGTTAAAAAGAGCCCATGACAATACCAAGTGTTGGGGAGGATGTGGAGAAATCAGAACTCTATTCATGGTAGGTTGGAATGCACACTTGTGTAGAATTCTATGGAGAAGAGTCTGGCATTTTCTCAAAATGTTAACCTAGAGTTACCATATGACCCAGCGGTTTCATTTATAGGTTTATACTCAAAAGAAATGAAGACATATGCCATGCAAAAAAAAAAATGTTCACGAAAGGTCAGAGCATCATCATTCATAATAGTAAAAAGATGGAAACAGCACAAATGTCCATCTAGTTATGAACAAAGAAAATGTGGTCTATTCATACCATGGAATATTATTCGGCCACAAAAAGGAATGACGTGCTGATCCATGCAAGGACATGGACAAACCTTGACAATAATACTAGATGAAAGAAGCCAGTCACAGAAGGACAAATACTGTATGATTCTATTTATATGAAATGTTTAGAATTGGCAAATCCATAGAAACAAGAGGTAGATTTGTGGTTTCCAGGGTCTCGAGAGAGGGAAGAATGAAGTACAAGGTTTCTTTTGGAAGTAGTGAAATTATTGTGGAATGAGATGATGATGGTGATAGCACAACTTTGTGAATGTACTAAAAATCATTGAATTGTACAGT
The DNA here is from genome assembly GCF_008728515.1 of Papio anubis. NCBI lineage: Eukaryota > Metazoa > Chordata > Mammalia > Primates > Cercopithecidae > Papio > Papio anubis. The sequence continues at coordinate 56,390,030 of NC_044994.1, forward strand.
TGAAAATGGTGAACCTGATGGTATATAAATTACATGTTAATAAAAAGGGGAGTTCACAAAAGAAAACCAGCCCTCTATTCTGGTGGTCAGGGAGATATTGGATTAAATGGCCTTGGACAACAACCCTCTCTCTGGCCACAGACATTCTTCAGATTACAAGATATTCCAGGGAAAACACTGGAATGAGTCTGAAGCCAGGTGCTAAATAGTAGGACCACTGAGCAATGTTGTGATCCTGACAGTTCAAACAACTTCTTTTTCTGCTTCATTTTTAAATGAAAAATTTAAAAACTGCCATTCAAAATGGCCCGTTTGTTTCAATTGTTCTTCTCAGTGTTAGCCTGTTAACTCAGTGTATTAGTCTGTTTTCATGCTGCTGATAAAGACATACCCAAGACTGGCAAGAGAAAGAGGCTTAATTGGACTTACACTTCCATGTGATTGGAGAGGCCTCCGAATCATGGTGGGAGGCAAAAGTTATTCTTACATGGTGGCAGCAAGAGAAAATGAGGAAGAAGCAAAAGAAAAAAACCCCTGATAAACCCATCAGATCTCCTGAGACTTATTAGACCATTTCCAGAATAAAGACAGAAAAGACCGTCCCCAAAGGATTCAGTTACTCACATGGTCCTCTCCTAACAACATGGGAATTCTGGTAGATACACCAAGGATCAGTGGGGACAGCAAACCGTATCAGCCTAGCAAGGTAGATAATCCTTTCTACTGACTCTATCCAACAAAGAAAAACATCCGGGATGGTTGAAAGGGCATGAGATTACTGTGATCATTTCAGTATATTCAGTAGGAAAGCAATAGAATCCTGTTCTCCATAGTATGCTATGAGATACTGAAGTACACTTCTTCGGTATCTCTTTGGACTTAAAATTAGAATTATATTCCTTGTTATACAGAAAATAAATTACTGAAAATGCAGACGATAAAAACTTTTCAGAACTATTGAAAAAACAGGAATAAGCTTTTAGTTGTTTGTGTTCAAAGCATTCCTTGAAGATTAGCTGCAACATCCAAGAAAAGAATATATTCTTTTTTTCTGTGTTTGTTTTGTTTATTGCTTTTTCTTTTCTTTTTTTTTTTTAACATTCGGAGTTGCATACAGCTGAAAGGAGCTGAAATTAATGAGAGGAAATTGAATTTAACCTTATTCTCTCATTGGCAATAGAAAGTCACCTACATTATTTCAAAATGAGCCAGTGATTGCTGATTTTCTCATTTTCCCTATGGTGACTAAAAAGGAAGTAGAACAGTAATCGTAGATCCTTTGTCATAAATGTTCTTCACTCATCAAGGTGTGAGGTTAGTTTAGGAAATCTTCTGCAGAGGGAGAGGCAAGAAAAGTCACCTGCGGCTTCAAATGAGCACAAGATGATTTGTATTTGCATTTTTTCCCTGTAGATTAAAAAGGAGTGTTAGCCTTCTTGTGAAATGTCTTCTCCACAGAGGAGAGGTAAGAGAGAGGCATACCCAGATCTCACCCTTCATTCGGACAGAGTCACTGCCTGCCTCCTTCCTCTAGGAAATACAGGTAAGTGCTTCTGCCACCCAGCTTAATAACATGAATTATTTTGAAAATAATAATGATACTGTGTTCTATATCATGCATCTCCTGCATTCTCTCTCTGATTATGTTTTAATTTATTCTGCCAGGTATAATTAAATATAGTTTCACTGATTGTCCTTGCAGGTAAATTACTTAGTTCCAAGTAAATCATGCACCCTGAGGAACAATAGAGGAGTGCCTAGTGTTTCACAAAGCCTTGGAAATGTCAGACCTTCTTAAGAGCTGGTTGGATGTGATCCACAAAATCTCCTGTTAGCATTCATTATAAGCCTTCCTACCCGGCCCTGTGCAACCACAGCAATGAAGGAAAGATAAAGAGGGTCTATTACTTATTTGCAATAGTCTTTAAAAACAGTAATTTTGTGAGCCTCTTAATTAGGACATTAATATGTTCAATATAAGCAATACTGTACATTGAAATGCTAAAAATAAGAAAAGAAACCAAAATTTTTTTCAAAATCTCACAACCCAGATATGTCATTTCTTTTAAGAAAATCATACCAGCAAAATACCACTGCATTTATTAAAGTCATTCATTGTAAAATCTGATGTTTTCCAGGAGTCAGATCATCGAAGTTCACATGAATCACCTACAGGAAGCTAACACCAAGTTCATGTTCGATCTGTTCCAACAGTTCAGAAAATCACAAAAGAACAACACCTTCTATTCCCCTATCAGCATCACATCAGCATTAGGGATGGTCCTCTTAGGGGCCAAAGACAACACTGCACAACAAATTAACAAGGTAGGTATCAGCTTCATTACTCTGTCCTGTTGCAGCTTCTCTCTGTGGTTCCGGCGGCTTGCATGCAGATGGTAATAGATGTGGTGGCCTGATGGGTAGCACAGGGGGCTGAGCAGGAATTTCCGTAACTGTGAACCCACTGACTTAAACAGATCTTTCGAGTAAAGTTTTCTTGTCCCGCTTCATGTCTCTTCCAGGTTCTTCACTTCGATCAAGTCCCAGAGAACACCACAGAAAAAGCTGCAACACATCATGTGAGTCACAGAGCACTTTGGTTCAGCTTTAGATCCCTGAGCAGGTCATAGTTTAAACCTGGAACTTCACAGAAACTAAGTAAAGGCCATTCTTAGGGGAAAGCCTGGATGAAAAGATTGAGACATACAGAGTGGGTTGGCATTTCATGGCACATAATTATTATTCCTCGTTTCTGCGTTACTGAAAGACAGTCAGCCCTGTACTTCAGAGCATAGGTCTGGATCAGGATAGGGTGGGTTCAAATTGCAGCTTTGCTCTTCACAAATGATGAACATGGCAGGACACAATTGCTCAGAATCCTAGTGACCTTATCCTAGAAAACTAAGGGTAATAAAAAATCTGACTCAATACATGCAAATACATGCAAACATTTCCAACAGTGTCTTGCCCATAAAGTCATAATAAATATTATTATTATAAAATAGCTATAATCATACTAATCACAGTAATATTGCAAAAATAATTTAATTTTAATTGAGTCATTAATGAGATTAAGAGGAATAAGCACAAGTCTATTTTGGAAAATGATTGCTATGGAATATATTGGTTTAGGGCCTTAATAGAGAGAAATGCTTTGCTGGAAAGTAGGAGGTTCTAGATTTAACAGGCTTAGGTTCAAAACTTGGCACTTCTAATTTATGTCTCTATAAATAGAGTTTTTTTTCTATTCTCTGAGCTTTCTTGTTTACATCTGAATTGAACTAAAGACTTAGAGTTACCCATGTAAAGCTCTTACCCATGTACCTGGCACACACTGTTCTCACATGCAGAGAATGACCATCATAAGGAAAGAGCCATAGATCAGTCAGTGTGTCTTACAAGATGATACTACCAACAGGTATAACAGGGCTTCCTGGCATAATCTATTTAAAATATCCAAACTTAAATATACTCATATTCTTGATGTCTGTTAGAAGTGTAATGTGGTCCTTGTCCTTAAGGAACTGACAGTTTAACTGGGAAGCCAAACCTAACCCTTTAAGCCAACAAGGGGAAAACCCAATGGTAGACAGTGCTGCATCTTTAGTTCAGAAGAGAGAAGATTGGAGTACATTAGTGCAGGAAGAATTTTCTGGAAGAAGTCAAACGTAAGGTAGATTTTGAAGAGTATTTGAGGTGAAATACACCAAGTATCAGGGAATAAGCATAAAGGTCATCATTGAGGATACCAGCCTTTAGGAACTGATCTAACAGACTTAGCACGGGTTTAGAATTTACACCGATGCAGTAATTCAGTGATCTGCTTTTTTGACGTTTGAAGGTTGATAGGTCAGGAAATGTTCATCACCAGTTTCAAAAGCTTCTGACTGAATTAAACAAATCCACTGATGCATATGAGCTGAAGATTGCCAACAAGCTCTTCGGAGAAAAGACGTTTCAATTTTTACAGGTAAATTTCACCTGACCTACCCACCTTTCGTCTGCAGCCTGGTGTCTGTGTCCCTGAGTGGCCTAATGGAAGAAAGCAAGGCAGATGAGCCTGGCCGACCCAAGTGGGGAGCATTTACTCAGAGTGCTTTAGCTCCGTTTCCACAACTCTCCCCCACTGGAGTGTTCCAGACCCTGACAAGACATCAGTGAAGTGTGCATTTAGGGATAATCTTGTAATAAAAGAGGAGGTTGGGTAGTAGAGTGAGTAATAAGACACCATCAGTAAACCGGCACTGACCTTCAGTGACCTGTTTTTGGGCCAGCCCACACTACCCTTTTGCATTGCCTACGTGGCATCTGTATAAAAATACGCATGGACAGGAGATACTGCATCTGTTCAGGTTCTGGATTCGGCTTACTAGAATTATAAATAACTAAATTTAGTAATATAGAGTTACATAAATTACTCTTAATTCCTACTTTCCTCCTTCATGTCTCAAAGGAATATTTAGATGCCATCAAGAAATTATACCAGACCAGTGTAGAATCTGTTGATTTTGCAAAGGCTCCAGAAGAAAGTCGAAAGAAGATTAACTCCTGGGTGGAAAGTCAAACGAATGGTAGGAGAGCCGCCCATGGTAGACACACCTTTGAGAAACCTATGCGAGTGAGCCCTGTGCCTGACACTGCATGGGGACCAGCGGTGGGGATTGAGATGGCTTTGCAGGGAAGACAGAAGAAGGCACTCCAGATAAAGAGTTTTTCCAAATAATAATATAAAGAGAGCCTCGGGGAGCCAAGGAGGAAATCACAGGAAGCCAATTAGATGAAAACACAGCCGGAGAATTATTTGCTCATGTTCCTGGATGACAATAGCTTTGTGGATCCCCTGTCTCCACTCAGGCCCATTTTGAGATCATGTCCTTTACTTTGAATCAGAACCAATTTTTTTATGATGAATATTTAAAAGAAAACATTAGAAAGCATCTCCCTTCTCCTTTACTAATTGGGAAACAAGCAGCTCTCCGGTAAGTCATCCTTTTGCCATCTGAACTGGAGCTGCCTGGACCACATCTCTAACCGCACGTTCTGCAGGGATTATCACAGCTGTCTTCTCCATCAAGGGCAAAGAGCTTAACAAAGCCTCCATTCCATAGACATCTTTCCTACCTCCCACCTCTCATTACAGGCCAAACTTACAGCAACTCAACATGAGAGTGAATAGGAAGATACCCCAGGAAGTAGTGTCTGACAGCACAGGACATGTGTTTCATATTACAGAGCTCATATCACTTGTCCTAAAAAGCAGTTAGGGCCTACATCCTCTGATTCAGGACCCCATAGTTAAAAGAAAAATAATCGGAAGAGGAGGAAGGGAGAAAGGAAAGATGTGTTGAAAGAGTAGATAAAATCAGTGTGTCAGTATTCCAAATCAGATGACTAGAGTCTCTCATACACAGAGAACCTAAACTCCTTCTCTATCACAAGAAGTGATGTCTCCGTCAAGGTAACTTTATCCGACTGAGCCTGAAAGAAAGCTGCATATGGTGAACCATTGGTCAGTGAGTCTAATAATTCAAAGATCAAAGTCAGTGAGTCTCAAGTAAGGATTTGGGTGAATAATTAATGATCAGTCACGAACATTTGCAAAGCATCTTCCAGACAAACCATTTGTACCTTGTATAAAAGACTCTTTTATTCTTTCTCTTGCAGAAAAAATTAAAAACCTACTTCCTGGTGGAAGTATTGGCAACGATACCACACTGGTTCTTGTGAACGCAATCTATTTCAAGGGTCAATGGCAAAATAAATTTAATAAAGAAAATACTAAAGAGGAAAAATTTTGGCCAAACAAGGTATTGTCTATATTTTATTTATATAATATAATATGTTAATAAATTTAAACATTGCTGATGGAATGTACAAGTAAAAAATAAAATTTATCATGTCTGTTATTTTGTTGTTTTAGTCTTATAACTTTATTTAGTAAGAAATACCTGAAGAAACTTTTGTCTCTAACTCATTAAATTCTTGGGTTATGTCTTAGAAGAAGGATGTGTTGATATCTCAATAATATTATCTTTTCTGTCTTGTGTCTCACTTGGTATTTGTTGGACACATTGATTTATTGCAGAATACATACAAGTCTGTACAGATGATGAGGCAAAACAAGTCCTTCAATTTTGCCTTGCTGGAGGATGTACAGGCCAAGGTACTGGAAATACCATACAAAGGCAAAGATCTAAGCATGATTGTGCTGCTGCCGAATGAAATCAATGGTCTGCAGAAGGTAAAAACTTGCATCTACAACTCTTCTACTGCCTGACTTTTTTCCAAAGATACCAAGTTTAAGCAAGGTAAAAACTTGTGACCAAATTTCCTCAAAATAATGAAAAATTCAAAGTGAGGAATGATTACTCACCTTCATATTACAAATATTTAAGCATAGGGCCTGACACAAACTGAAGGCTTAATTAATTATTAATTTATTAGAGTTACATGCATAATATATCAATTTGATGATATTATTATGCAGCAATTTAAACTTGACTGGGAGAAATACATAGCAATGTGAGGAAAGTTTACAAATACACCAAGTAAAAAAGGGAATAGAGATTTAGGGTATATACAATAATTGCAATGTATACTAAATAATATATACAGAAAAATAAGATGAACCTATTAAAAATTGACACATGTAGTAAGCTGTTGGCACAAGAAATAGTGATATATACAGTTCATTGTATACAAAATATTGTAATCATATTTTACATATGTATTATACATTTGTATGCATACATATGCACACATTACATATACATAAAAACATGATTCCGTTTTTAGATACATATATTTACATATACACATATAATTCAGTGTATTGATATATTCAGGACTCATATTTTTCCTATTCAAATAATATCTAATAATGAACCTTCTGTATTTCACATTATTGCCAAAATAAAGATACTCCACATAGTCAACTCATTGTTAAGGTGTATTAGAGATCGATAGTTAGTCATATCAGTTTCTTTTTTCCATTTGTATAGCTTGAAGAGAAACTCACTGCTGAGAAATTGTTGGAATGGACAAGTTTGCAGAATATGAGAGAGGCACATGTGGATTTACACTTGCCTCGGTTCAAAGTGGAAGAGAGCTATGACCTCAAGGACACGTTGAGAAACATGGGAATGGTGGATCTCTTCAATGGGGATGCAGACCTCTCAGGCATGACCGGGAGCCGCGGTCTCACGGTATCTGAAGTCCTACACAGGGCCTTTGTGGAGGTCACTGAGGAGGGAGCAGAGGCTGCAGCTGCCACTGCTGTAGTAACAGAGTTTTCATCACCTCTTTTAACTAATGAAGAGTTCCATTGTAATCACCCTTTCCTATTCTTCATCAGGCAAAATAAGACCAACAGCATCCTCTTCTTTGGCAGATTCTCATCCCCTTAGATGCAATTAGTCTGTCACTCCATTTGGAAAATGTTCGCCTGGAGGTGTTCTGGTAAACTCATTGCTGGCAACAACAGATTCTCTTCACTCATATTTCTTTTCAATCTCATAGTCATCATCAAGAATTTAATGATTGAAATAGTATGCCTTTCTTTCTTTCTCTTTATAAGAACACATATAAACCTACATTTTCTTCCAGAAGAATTCTCCGTGAGGAAAAATGTCCAAGATAGGATGAATAATTTAATACTGTATCTTCTAAATTTGAAATGTAATTCTGTTTGTGACCTGTTTTAAATGAACCAAACCAAATCATACTTTCTCTTCAGACGTAGCAACCTAGAAACCCACATTTCTTTGAATGTAGTTGATACCTGAAATCCTTCTTACGTTTCTAAATTTTGTGATTCTATAAAATACATCATCAATAAAATAATGACTTACTTAAATCATTTTTGCTTTACTTTTTTTCTCTCAGGAAAGGGGAAGTGTCCACTTGTACGTAGGAAAGATAATTTAGAAATATATTAATCATATACAAAGGAAAATTCAAAACAAGAGTAGTTCATGACCAACCTGGAGTAGAAGGCAGATCTCAGAACTTGAGGAGCCTTGTAAACCACATTAGAAACTTTCTATTTTATGCTAAAAGGGATAAGAAGCTCATTAGAGGCTTTGATTGTTTGATTGTTTATTTGTCAAAGGGGGATAAAATTATATCTGCATCTTGAAAATACACTATTTTACTTTAAGTTCTGGGGATACAAATGCAGAAAGTGTAGGTTTGTTACATGGGTGTGGTGATTTACTGCATATGCCATGGTGGTTTGCTGCACCGATCAACCCATCATCTAGGTTTTATGCCCTGCATGCATTAGCTATTTGTCCTAATGCTCTCCCTTCCCTTGCCCCCCATCCCCCAACTGGCCCCAGTGTGCGTTGTTCCCCTCTCTGTATCCATGTTCTGATTGTTCAACTCCCAATTATATGCAAGAACAAGCAGTGTTTGGATTTCTGTTAATGTGTTAGTTTGCTGAGGATGATGGCTTCTAGCTTCATCCATGTCCCTGCAAAGGACATGATCTCATTCCTTTTCATGGCTGCATAGTATTCTATGGTATATATGTACCACATTTTCTTTATCCAGTCTGTCATTGATGGGCATTTGTGTTGGTTCTATGTCTTTGTTATTGTAAATAATACTAACTATTCTTAAATTTTTAGGGCTGGTGTGATGTGAACAACTAAAATTGATAAATATGTTGCTGAAAATGTTTATTGTTATAACTATTTTGGAAAAACTTGGCAATATCTGGTTATTTTGGTAATTCTATGTTTAAATATATACCCTAGGCCACGTGCAGTGGCTGTCACCTGTAATCCCAACAATTTGTGAGGTTGAGAGGGGCAGATCACTTGAGGTCAGGAGTTTGAGACCAGCCTGGCCAACATGGTGAAACCCTGTCTCTACTAAAATTACAAAAAATAAAAATAAAAATAAATTAGCCAGGCATGGCGGTGCATGCCTGTAATCCTAGCTACTCAGGAGGCTGAGGTGGGGGGATCCCTTGAACCTGGGAGGTAGAGGTTGCAGTGGGCTGAGATTGTGCCACTGCCCTCCTGCCTGGCTGACTGAGACTCTGTCTCAAAGAAAAAAACCTCTCTTTCTTTCTATATATAGCCTAGATGAACCCATGTACTATGTTGCACAAGACACGTATAAAGGCATGAATTGCAACAATCTTGACAATGGCGAAGAATTAGAAACAACTTAAATGTATATCAAAAGAAGAATAAGGAAAAATTAAGCTAGGTTTATACAGTGGACTATTCTATAGCAGTGAATATAAATGAAGTGGATAATCATGTGTCAAAGAGAATAAATCTCTAGACATAATAGCAAGGAACTGGAAATCAAATGGAAAAGAATGTGTAAATATCACTTATGAAACATTTTAAAAGCACCGATAACATATATCTGTAATGTATTGTGTTTTAACATAGGAATGACAACATATTAACTTGTGTCAAATTTAGGTAGTAGGCATATGAAGTTCTTAAATTGTTTTCAAAACCTTTTTTAAACAGTTAATTTTTTTAAAAAAATGGTAAATAAAAATTGTATATATTAATGGTATACAACATGAAGTTTTGACATATGCCCACATTGTGGAATGGCTAAATTAAGCTAATTAGCATATCCATTACCTCATATAATTATCATTTTTGTAGCTAGAACACTTAAAATCTACTCCCTCAGCAATTTTCAAGTATACAATATAACAGTATTAAATATAGTCATGATGATGTAAAATAGATGCCTTGAACTTATTCCTCTTGTTTAACTGAAATTTCATATCCTTTACTAACATCTTCCCAACCCCTCCACCCCACCACCCTCAGGTAATGACCATTCTACTCTCTGTTTCTATGAGTTCAACGTTTTTAGATTCCACATATAATTGAGGTTATGTAGTATTTGTCTTTCTGTGCCTTGCTTACTTCACTTAACATAATATCCTCCAGGTTCATCCATGTTGTTGCGAATGACAGAACTGTCTTTTTTTTATGGTGGAATAGTATTTCATTGTGTATATATATCATATTTTCTTTATTTATTCATTTGTTGGTGGACACAGGCTGATTTCATGTCTTGGCTATTGTGAATAATGCTGCAATGAACATGAGATACAAATAATTCTTTGACATGCAGATTTCATACCCTTTGGATATATTCCAAGAAGTAGGATTGCTGAATCATATGTTAGATCTGTTCTTAAAATTCGGAGGAATCTCCATAATGTTTTCTAAACGGCTGTACAAATTTTATTCCCACCAACAATGTACCAGGGTTCCCTTTTCTCCACATCCTCACAAACACTTGTTATCCTTTGACTCTTTGATAATAGCCATCCTATTGGGTGTAAGATGGTATCTCATTGTGATTCTGATTTGCATTTCCCTGAGGATTAACGAAGTTAAGCAATTTTCTGTGTAACTGTTGGCCATTTGTATATCTTCTTTTGAAAATGTCTATTCAGCTCCTTTGCCCATTTTAAATATGTATATGTATATGTATATATTTTGCTGTTCCAGATCATTTTTTCCCATTTGGTAGGTCATCTCATCTCTCTGTTGATTGTGAATTCTTCACTCCTTGGCTGTGCAGAAGCTTCTGTTTTATGTAATCACATTTGTCTATTTTTACTTTTGTGGCCTGTGCTTTTGGAATCATATCTAAAAAATCATTGTCCAGACCAATGTCATGAAGCTTTTCCTCTATGTTTTCTTTTAGTAGTTCTACATTTTCAGTTATTACATATAAGCCTTCAATCTGTTTTCAGTTGACTTTTGTATATGGTGTGAGATGAGGATCTAATTTCCTTTTTCTCCATATGGATATCCAATTTGTTTTCAACACCCTTTATTGAAAAGACTGTCCTTTCCTGATTGTGTGTCCTTGGCATCTTTGTTGAAAATCAATTCACTATATATGCATGGATTTATTTCTGAGTCTTCTATTCTGTTTCATTGGTCTATATGTCTGTTTTTAGCCAGTACCATGCTGCTTGATTCCTACAGCTTTGTAGAATATTTTGAAGTCAGGTAGGGTGATGCCTCCCGCATCGTTATTTTTCAAGGTTAGTTTGGCCACTGGGGGTCTTTTTTCATTCCATGCAAATTTTAGGATTTTTTCTTATATTTATAAGAATTGGATTGAAATGAATCTGTGGATCCCTTTTGGTGGTGTGGACATGTTAACAATATTAATTCCTCCAAAACATGAACACAAGATATCTTTTATTTATCTGTGTTTTCTTCAGTTTCTTTCATCAATGTTTTGGTTTTCAGTGTATAGATCTTTCACTTCATTGGTTAAATTTATTTCCAAGTATTTCACTTTTTAGTAGCCATTGCAAATGGGAGTGTTTTCTTGATTTCTTTTTTATATAGTTAATTGTTAGTACATAAAAACACTAGTAATTTTTGCATGTTGGTTTTGTATCCTGCAACTTTGTAGAACTCATTTATTAGTTCTAACATATTTTTGGTAGCTGCTTTAGGGTTTTCTATACATAAGATCATGTCATCTCAACCAGATTGTTTAACTGTTCCTTTCTGATTTGAATATCTTTTATCTTTTTCTTTTGCCTAATTGCTCTGGCTAGAACTTCCAGTGCTATGTTGAACAGAAGTGATGAGAGTAAGCATCCTTGTCTTGTTCCTGATTTTAGAGGAAAAAGTTTCAAAATCTCATCATTGAATATAATTTTAGCTGTGCAATGGGCTTTATTTTGTTGAGGTATATATTTTTTGTGCCTAATATCTTGCAAATTTTTATCATGAAAAAATTTTAAATGTTTTCAAATGCTGTTTCTGCATCTATTGAGATGGTTACATGATTTTTGTCCTTCATTCTGTTAATGTGGTATATCAAATTTATTGATTTGCATATATTGAACCATCCTTGCATCCCTGGGATAAATTCCACTTCATGATGTTGAATGATCCTTTTGATATGCTGTTGAATTTGGTTTGCTAGTACTTTTTTGAAGATTTTTGCATCTACATTCATCAGCGATATTGGCATGTAATTTTCTTTTCTTATAGTGTCCTTGTGTGATTTTGGTATCATGGTAATTCTTGCTTCCTAAAATAAGTTTGGAAGGATTCCTCACTCTTTGTTTATTTGGAAGAGTTTGAGAAGAATTGGTATTACTTCTTCTTTAAATGTTTAGCAGAATTAAACTATGTTTGTGAATTAAAAGACTTAATATTGTTAAGATGACAATATCACCCAAAGCTACCTACAGACTTTTTTGTAAAGATAGAAAAACTCATCCTAAAATTAATATGGAATTTCAACACACCTTAAATAGCCAAAACCGTCTTGAAAAAGAACAAAATTGGCCGGGCGCGGTGGCTCAAGCCTGTAATCCTAGCACTTTGGGAGGCCGAGACGGGCGGGATGCAAGGTCAGAGATCGAGACCATCCTGGCCCCAACACGGTGAAACCCCGTCTCTACTAAAAAGTACAAAAACTAGCCGGGCAGTGCTTGGCGCCTGTAGTCCCAGCTACTCGGGAGGCTGAGCAGGAGAATAAGTAAACCCCAGGCCGGGCTTGCAGTGAGCAGAGATCCGGCCACTGCACTCCAGCCACAGGTGACAGGCGAGACTCAGTCTCAAAAAAAAAAAAAAAAAAAAAAAAAAAAAAGAAAAAGAACAAAATTTGGAGGGTTTCACATTTCCGGTTTTCAAAACCTATTACAAAGTTACAGTAATCCAAATGATGTGGTATTGGCAAAAGACAGATATATAGACCAATGGAATAGAATAGAGACCCCATAAATAAACCCTTCTGTAAATGGTCAAAAGATTTTGACTAGTGTTTCAAGACCATTCAGTGGGGGAAATTACAGTCTTTTCAACAAATGGTGCTGGAAAATCTAGAAATCTACATGCCAGTGAATGAATTTGGACCCTTACCTTGAAGCATATATAGAAGTTAACTCAAAAGGATTAAAGACCTAATTGTTAGAATCAAAATGATAACTTTAGAAATAAAGATAGGCAAGAGGCTTCATAATATTGGACTTAACAATGACTTCTTGAATATGACACCAAAAGCACCATTACCAAAAGAGAAAATAGATTAATTTGACTTCATTAAGATTAATAACTTTTGTGCATCAAAGGACACTATCAAGACATAGTTAAAAAGTAACGTACAGAACGAGAGAAAATATTTACAAATAATAATTTGATATATAATTCACATCCAAAATATATAAAGCACTCAACTCTACAACAACAAACAACCCAATTTAATAGAGAGAAAAAGGACTTTAATAGGCATTTTCCCAAAGATACTGGTGGCCAGTGATTACATGAAAAGATGCTGAACTTCAAAACCACATTGAGAATCAGAAAACAGCAAGTGATGGTAATGATGTAGAGAAACTGGAACCCTAGAAATTGCATTGCTGGTGGGAATGTAAATTGGTGAAGTAGCTGTGGACATCAATACAGCAGTTCCTCAAATAACTAAATATAGAATTAATGTATAATCCAGCAATCCTACTTCCAGGTGTATACACAAAAGAATTGAAAACAGGCACTCGAATATATATTTGTACACCAATGTTCATTGTGACACTATTCAGAATAAACAAAAGGTGTAAACAACCCAAATGTCCATGGTATATACTATGGTATATACTGACAATAGAATATTATTCAGTCTTAAAAAGAAATAACATCCTGATACATGCTGCAACAGGGACCAACCCTCAAAACGTTATGCTGAGTGAAATAAGACAGAAACAGAAGGACACATATTGCCGGAAACAAAAGGACACATGATTCCACTTATGTGAGGGACCTAGAATAGAAAAATTCATGGAGACATAAAGTAAAATAGTGATTATCATGGTCTGGGGGAATGGGAGAATAGGAAGATGCTGTGTAATGGATACAGAGATTCTATTATTATATTATTAATACAAAGAGATAGGGTCTCACTACGATGCCCAGGCTGGTCTCGAACTTGTGGCCTCAGGTGGTCCTCCTGGCTCGGACTTCCAAAGTGCTGGAATTACAGGAGTGGGCCACCACATCCAGATGATACAGAATTTCAGTTTGAGACAATAAAGAAGTTCAGGAGATGGATGGTGGTGATGGTTACACAACATGTGGATGTACTTAAGACCACACTGAATGTACACTTAAAAATGGTTAAAAGGTGAATTTTATGTTCTGCATATTTTACCAAAATTTTAAAAACTTATGAAAGACAATCTCTTTGGTGACTTACTAATAGCCTCCTAATAATAACTTCTGTGCATCAAAAGTTATTGTCCCTCACTGAATTTTTGAACCTATTTGTCTCTGTTGACCCCTCTTCCTTGGAATTCTGTATTTTGCTCTCCTGCACATCTCTGACTTTCGGTCTTCAATTCCTTCTCCACTGCCACTCCTTACTTGCAGACATTTCCCAGGCATCTATCCCAGATATTTTCCTCTCATTCTCCTTGGACGATCTAATGGCTTCAACCTGGAAGTTCTGTCATCTGTTTCTCTCAGCTTTGCCCTCTTCCCTTCTGTCTCTCCCAGCTCTGTGCCAAAACCGTTCTCTGACATCTCCCACCTCCATTCCCTTAATTCAACCTTTCTCTTCCATTTGTTTTGGATCGATATTTAACATTTTTAAATTGATTGATATTTTACATTATTTTTATTAGTCCTTAGTGAAAAATGTATTCTGTAACTTTTTATCATATCAGAACAATTACCCTGCCTCCTCCCTCTTCTGTTACGTGGCTCTGTGAATATTTCTGTAGAACAAGTGCTGTTCTTTGGAACGCCTTCACGTAACCACAGAGCTACATTATCCTCTATGCATCAAGTCCAGATGCAACCAGGAATCATTTTTGGCTGCTTGACATTTCGATGAATGCTTCTTGAGGACCAAATGGGATCCAGAGATGGTTACATACTATGTTTGATTGTCTATTTTTAAGGGCTCTTCAGTGATTTTTTCTTTATAAAATGGATTCTTAGTTATTGTCTATGCCTAAATGGTGGGCTGAGTGAGAAGTCTCTAGCACCTTGCCTGAAGTAGGGACTTATTGATAAAAGAGGTTTACCAAGGTCCATTTTAGGTGAGAGGTGACTTGTTAAGCACCATCCTCTGAGCCAAATTTCTGAGCCAATCCCCTCATCACACCCTTCCCATCTCATTGCCTCTAGAACCAGCCTCTGCTTTCCTGGAAATGGTCCTGCCTTTAACATACGTTTCTCCAGGACTTCCAGGAGAAGTCACCATTACCCACTTCTTCAGTCCCTCAGTTGCTGAAGCCGGGTGAAACCTACTATACTTACGAGTACTTCTCTGTTGCTGCATGAGAAAACTCCTGTCCTTGACCTTGCCCCAGGGGTGTCGTCTCTAACATCATGTACATTAATTATAGTTTATGTTAAAAAATTGTTCCTGAAAACCACTGCGTTAAAATGAATATTTGGTCAATATTTGTTTTGATTTATAATATTACTCCAGGGATGCTTAGCTTTGCTTCTTTAAACGTTACTATTTTTAAAAAATCACCAAAATACTAGAAGCTTGCCATAGTAAACTAAAACTGCAGAAAAGTATGTAGGAAAATGTGAGAGGGGAATCCTCTCCGACAGGGCAGTGGTGGGAGTAATGACAGTTTTCCATTCATACCTCAGCCTCCTCCAATCCTTGTCTTTTGTCAAATTGCATTCCTCCACAAACCAAAGTGAAAGAACATCTGCAAGAGTTACTGAACACTCTACATGGTGGGATTTTTTTTTTTTTTTTACCAATGAATTCCTTTCTACTCTTCTTAATACTTAACCCTAGTGTAAGAAAAATTCCCAATCAGGTAAAGCAGTATATGTTATGTGACTGATTATTTTAAATTTAACTGAGATGTTTTACTGAGTATATATTTTTAAGCTACACTGAATAAAACTCATTACATTTTGTAATTTCTTTCAAGTGTGCTGTGTATTATTTAATAAATATATAAGAACTATTTTATCAAATAAGATAGTTTTTATTTATTTATTTTTTATTATTTTTATTTTACTTTAAGTTCTGGGCTACATGTACAGAGCATGCAGGTTTGTTACACAGGTATACATGTGCCATGGTGGTTTGCTGCACCTAGCAACCCATCATCTGGGTTTTAAGACCTGCATACATTTGGTATTTGTCCTAATGCTCAGGTAAGATAGTTTTTACCATGAAATGTTTACTCCTATCACAGGCCATCTTCATTCTATTTTATCTTATATAAAATGATTCATGTTTTAATCTCCTATTATTAAGATCTAAGAGTCTAAGATGCAGAGTCAATACATTTTAAAAATTATTTTGCCTACCAAATTGTTGTCCTGAATGAAAGACCACAGAAAAATTTTTGTTCTCATTCATTAAGAGATGCAACTACAGTCAAAATTAGCTTTTATGTTTAATAATTACTTACCAAAATTTAAATATGTATATTTTCAATTGTATACTAACAACAAGTTAGTATACAATAACTGAATCCAGATGAAACTTTTTAAACATTTAGAACAATGACCATGGGCCATAAGAACATTTTGTATTTTAAATGCATGTACGTACTTTCATTTCAGAGAAATATGGCAGGGTTATCAATAAAATACTTTCAAATGTAAAAGTATATTAAATTAGGAGAAAATTCTTTGGAGGAAATGAAGTGGAAATATAACACCAAGGTAAAAGGAATGATGTAAAATATCTGAACGTTCAAGAGGTTTTTCATGTGTATTTCATAGGTTTTTCATGTGTATTTATTAGTGATGGTGGATCTCACATGGTTAGATTTCACTGCATGCATGTAAAGAATGATGGAACTGTTTTATTTTAAAACAACAGCATTCACAATTTGCCTGAATTAAATCATCTGCAATTATTTAGATTATGGGCAACATTTTAGCTATCAGCTTGGAAATGTGCAAGGAATATATGCTTTTTTAAAAAAAGAAAAAAGTTATAGCATGTTCTTGGGCAAAGGTTTCAGAGATCACCGGCACCTTGTTGGTGTTGTGCAGCACATTGCTGGCCACACCACCTGTGACACCGTGTGGCAGTGGCTGCAATAGCACTTCAACAGCACAAGACTTCTGGGGACAAGAAAGACTTTTTCACTTTAAGGCAACAGCAAGGCCGAAGATGCCTCTCCTCATCCCTAAAGTTGTTAAGGGGGAGAAGATCATGGGACAGAGAATGACATCGTTCCTCAATAGGATGGGGGAAGGAAGCAATTTCATCTGATTATGAAAAAGAATGTGGACTTATTTAATGACACAGTTTTTGCTTAAATTCACCCTGGTCTTTCGGATCAGAGATTCTCCACGTGTGATCTGTGGATCCCTAAGAGTTTCTGAGACCACAAGATCACAACCGATTTTATAATAATACTAAAACACTTTTGCCTTTTCCACTGTGTTGTGATTTGTGCTGATGGTGCAAAAGTGATGGATAGGACTACTGTAATTTAGCATGAGGTAGGCTCCAAGCTGGGCTGGTGGTCATGGATTCCTCACTGCCACACATATAGGAAAATGTCGTTTTTCACTTCTGAATGTCTTGATGAAGCAATAAGTATTGTAGATTTTATTAAATTTCAACACTTGAATACACATCTTCTAATATTTGGTGTGATAAAATGGTATCTATAAAGCATCTTTAAAAAAACTTGGAAATACTTACAAGTTTGCAGGAAATTGCCAAAAAATGTATAAGGAAATTTTCTACCAGTTTTCCCCAATAACAATATTTTGCACAACTATATACAAACAGAAACACCAGGAACTGACATTGGTGCAATCCAAAAGACTCTTCAGAGGAAGAGAAGACCTTCTCAGGGTTTAAAGGATGAATAGGAGCTCAACAAGTGGCTAAGTCTGAGATGGCATGCTTTACAGCAAAGGGAGGAGAGACGTAAATTGTGTTAGGGGAAAAACAAATAACTCCGTTTTGTTAAAGTAAGAAATGCAGGAAGAGACACTCACAAGAGTGATGAGACTGGGAAGGAAGAATTGCCTAATGATGAAGGCCTCTTGTGTCATGATGAAAGACCTGAGTTTTTTTCTGAAGGCCCTGGGGAACTATTGAAGGGTTTTAAGCATGTGGGTGGTATGACTAGATTTGTATTTCAGGACAGTATCTATGGGCTTTTTTTTTTTGAGAAGTGAAGGACCAGTAACAGGAAGTAATAGGAAGCCCATTAGGAAAGTTTGCAATAATGTATCTAGGTCATGAGATTTTGAGCTAACGCACTCCACGGAGGGAAGAATATTTAAGAAGCAAAAACTACAGGGCTTGGTAGTGGATGAGGGAGGTAGGGGCAAAAGGAATCTAGGATGACTCACGGATCTCTGACTTATGTGGCAGGATTTAATGATGGTACCATTCACTCACATGCTCAGTTTGGGAATATTTGAGTTTAGCTTTTTAAGAAACATCAAGATGTAGATAGCTGGTTTTGCTGGCACAGAGTATGGTAAAATAATCAGGTTACAGATACATATTTGGATGTCATCTATTTGGGACGTTGTTAAAATGATGTGAGTGGTTGAGGTCATCCAGAGAGAGAGAGAGAAGACATAATATAATAATAAGGAAGCAAAGGATGAAAACTAGGGGGAAACCAGACAGCGGAAAGAGGAAAACAAGTTGGAATGGTGCACTGAGGAAGATGAGAGAAGAGAAATGAAAGCTAGAAGAGAATGTTCAGCGTACTAAACGCAGCAGAAATACACGGTACAGCGCGTACCCAGACATTTTGGTTTCAGGACCACTTTAAATTCTTCCGAATTATTAAGGAAATCTCAAAGAACTTTTGTTTATGCGCATTTTTCTAATGATATTTACTACATCAGAAATTTAAATGGAAAAAGTTTAAACATAAAATTATAAAATAACGTCTTAATATTAAAAAATAACACAACCGTTGCATGTTAATAGGACACATTTTTATTTTAAAAAGTTATGTTTTCCAGTATACAAAAAATAGTGATAAAAAAGGCATTGTTTTACATTTTTACGAATCTTTTCAATGTTTGATTTAGTGTAATTATGTCTGGTTAGATTTATGTATCTGCATGTGCATTCAATCTGTTGCAATATGTTGTTTTGGTTGAAGAATATATGGCTTCACATAGATATGTGGTTTCAAAATAAAGGATTTTTTTTTTTTTTTTTTTTTTGAGACAGAGTTTTGCTCTGTTGCCATGCTGGAGTGCAGTGGCGCAATCTTGGCTCACTGCAACCTCCGCCTCCCAGGTTCAAGCAATTCTCCTGCCTCAGCCTCCCGAGTAGCTGGTACTACATGCACAAAACAGAGTCAAAACGTGCCAACACACCCAGCTAATTTTTGTATTTTTAGTAGAGATGGGGTTTCACCATGTTGGCCAGCACGGTCTCAATCTCTTGTCCTTGTGATCTGCCTGCCTCAGTCTCCCAAAATGCTGGGATTATAGGTGTGAGCCACTGCACTGGGCCTAAAGGAGAATGTTCATAGCTTCTTCAATTAACTGTGATTCTTTCTTTCTTTCTTTCTTTCTTTCTTTCTTTCTTTCTTTCTTTCTTTCTTTCTTTTCTTTCTTTCTTTCTTTTCTTTCTTCCTTTCTTTCTTCCTTTCTTTCTTCCTTTCTTTCTTTCTTCTCTTTTTTTCTTCCTTCCTTCCTTCTTTTTCTTTTTTCTTTGATTTTTTTTATGACAGAGTCTCACTCTGGTGCCGAGGCTGGAGTGCAGTGGTGTGATCTGGGTTCACTGCAATCTCTGCCTCCTGGGCTCAAGTGATCCACCTGCCTCAGCCTCCCAAGTAGCTGGGACTACAGGTGTGTGCCACCACACCCAGCTAATTTTTGTATTATTATTATTTGTAGAGACAGGGTTTCACTATGTTGCCCAGGCTGGTCTTAACTTATGAGCTCAAGTGATCCACCTGCTTCAGTCTCCCAAAGTGCTGGGATTACAGGTGTAAGCCACTGTGCCTTGCAGATATTTCTTTTTTATACCACACCAAAATTCAAAAAGTGGTCTATGAGGCGAATTGTTGGAACAGAGAAACTGCATGATACTGGACCCTTTAATGAGCAACATGCTTGGTGAAATGTTGGATTAGGAAAATAACCACATGGGAGAAAGATTTAAAGGGCACACTATTATCTTGGCCTGGCCTTTAAATTAATAATAATAATAATAAATTATATCCATGGGCCTGTAATACCATGGTTTTGAATTTATATTACTGAGTTAATTTGAGAACTGCCAGGCTAAGAAACTGACATAAAAAACAGCATGATATACCCCCCGAGTTCCTGACAAAAACACAAAACTCCTCCGAAGAGCATTTCCTCAGCCTGGATTGCACAGAATTCTTCCTCCGAAGATAAGCTTCCAAAAGTAATACTGCAAAACACTGGAGGAGGCGACCTCCCAAGACGTAGAGTCAGTAAACAGAGCAAACAGAAAGATTCAACTTTCCAACAGCTTCAGATAAAAGAATATGATATTTTCATTCATGTAAGTAATAGGGCTAGAGTTAACAAAATGATTAAACATATAAAATACATTAATGATTAAGTGATTAAATATAGAAAAGGTAGAATGAAAACCACAAGAAACTCCAAGACTGGGTAGCAGGAAGCATAGTGATGGATGCCCAGTGAAGAGGAGACTGAAGGTGAAAGGCGAGCAGGAGGGCAGCAAGTAGGTAATTTACCCTATTGAGTCCTCATCTGTGTGAGAACTGGCAGCAGATGGATGAGAGGGCAAAGGTGCCTCATTGCACATGGCCACATATGTCTTAACTGTGCTTGGGAGTGCATCGACAGTCTAGTCCAGAGATGAGTCCAAACTTAATCCACCGTTTATCTGTATCCAACAGAAAATAACCTTCCTGAGACTTGTCCTTCCCATCCTGAGTCAGCCTGTCTTTATATAGCTATTGAAAGTGGAGGTGGTATATTCTCTGAAAAGCAGTCTTAAACCAAAATATTCAAAAGTTTGACCTAAGAAAAGATCAGCTTGCAATATCAGAACATACTGAAATATACTTGACTCTTTGAATGACGGATGAGAAAAGGCTTCTGGGTCACCTCCTTAGAAGTTTCCCAAATGAAGAAAGCATTCAGGTTTGAGTGCAAGAAAAGCCAGAAGGGAAGGCTTATGTAACATTCTTTTCATTTGTGTTAGTTAAAATTTTTGTTTTGATGAATACTTGTCCAAAAGAAGGAAATTAGTGCATCAAAGAGATACCTACACACCAGTGTTGTTACAGCACTATTCACAATAGCTAAGATGTATAATCACCCTAATCGTCCATCAACAGATGAATGGATAAAGAAAATGTGGTAACTGCACTCAATGGAATACTATTCAGCCTTAAAAAAGAATAAAATCCTGTTATTCACAGCAACATGGATGAACCTGGAGGATGTTATGTTAAGCGAAAAAAGTCAGGTACAGAAAGACAAATGCCACATGTTTTCACTTGTGTGTGAGAGCTAAAAAAAAATGGAGGTCAGTGAAGTAGAGAGTAGAACTGTGGTTATTAGAGGCTGAGAAGGATAGGAGATAGGGGAGGATAGGGAGAAGTTGGTTAACAGGTACAAAATATCAGCTAGGTGGGTAGAAGAAGTCTAGTGTTCTAGAGCACTGTAGAGTGAATATGGTCACCAATCATTTAGTGCATATTTTTAAAAAGCTAGAGGAGAGGATTTTGAATGTTCTCAACACAAAGAAATGACAAAGGTCGGAGGTGACGAATGTTAGCCAGAATAGATCATTACACATTGTACACATGTATTAAAGTATCACTAATTAATCAAGTCTGTTTTGTACACTACCCTATACCAGTACAGTCCTAGGGTATGTAAAAGATAAAAAGTAAAATGAGGCCAGATTCCATGCTCATGGTGCTCAGCCACTTATTTGGTAATATCTCCCCATAAATACACATTAAATAAGTAACTTGAGAGGCCAAGACGTCAAGTATGTTTAGTCAATGTGCAAATATCAACATTGATTCTGTGTGAAGGTGCCCAGGAAATCTGAGACCATTATTGAAACACAATAAATCTCAAAACCTTGGCAGTCTTTGCATTATTTTGCCTCCATGGGCAAGTTCCAGTGATTCTGTGAGCTTTTGTTCTTTAATAAATTGAGCAAATATGAACTACAAATGCTGTCATCTTGTCTCTATTCGTTGTGCTATGTAACTGGAAGAAGAAATTTCTGTTTGTTTCTTCCCTGTGAAACAGACGGGCAAAAGACCAGTCTTCTGACATTTGTACCTGGGACAGTTGCAGAATCTCATGATTCAATGCTTTATAGACTCTTGCTTGCTTAATAGCACAGTGTCTCATTTCCTGGAGTCTATGGGCTGACATTAGAAGCTGTGAGAAGCAGGTGATCAGATAGCTGTTGGTTCCAGAATCATAAACTCCTGGACCCAAAAAGGACCTCAGAAATAAAAGCAGCAAGCGTAAATTACAAAATATATTTTGAGGGAGAAAAAAAAAAGCTAATTAATTATATAGCAGAACAAACAGCAGTATAAGTGCTCTCATGGGTCTGCTAAACTTTGGCCACTCACAGGGCCACCTTTAGGCCTCACAGATGGGGCAAGACCAGGTCAGAGAAGTGACTCCAGCAAATCATTAGATACAACTGCCTTGATTTGCAGCTGAAAAATATGAGGCCAGGAGGATTTTCCCCAAATTGCCCAGAAAACAGGACTGGGCATCATCTGGCCTCGATGAAATCAATCATGGAGGACATGCTTGATCTCCCACAACCCTGCTGCTGCTGGAGCCTCTTGTTTGACACACTTTTTCTTTCCCGTTAGCTCTTGCATCTTCCTTTCCTCTGCCTTCGTCCTTCTCCTCCCTCCCTGCCCATCTCTTTATGCCTCCATTTTGATCCCTCCACATTGATTTCTAGCTCCTTTCACTCTTCCTTCTTTGGTATATTATATACATTTTTAGTATTTCTATATTTATTAAATCAAGTACTCTGTTTTGAATTATTTTTATAAGTGGATTTGTTAAATATTTTATATTTCTCTCTCTAAACAAGAGAACACTAATAGTTGTGTCACCCAGCATTTACTCTGTGATCTGGATACCACCTCACTACCCCACCAAAATAAGAAATAACAAATACCAACATTTTTTTCCCCTCCCTGTTCCAGATTCTTCCTCTTGGATCTCAGCATTGGAAAAGTCCTCCTTCCCTCTCTCCCTCCCTCCCTCCCTTCCTTCCTTTCTGCCTGCCTTCCTGCCTGTCTTCCTGCCTGCCTTCCTGCCTGCCTTCCTGCCTTCCTCCCTCCCTCCCTCCCTCTCTCCCTTCCTCCCTCTCTTCCTTCCTTCCTCCTCTCCCTTCCTTCCTTTCTTTCTTTCTTTCTCTCCCTTCCTTCCTTCCTTCCTTCCTTCCTTCCTTCCTTCCTTCCTTCCTTCCTTCCTTTCTTTTTCTTTCCCTCCTTCCTTCCTTCCTTCCTTTCTTTTTCTTTCTTTCTCTCTCTCTTTCTCTTTCTTTCTTCCTTTCTTCTTTCCTTTCTTTTTTTCTCTTTCTCCCTTCCTTTCCTCCCTCTCTCCTTCTCTCCCTTCTTTTTCTCTCTTTCTTTTTCTTTCTTTTCCTTTTTCCTTCTCTTTCTGTCTTCCTTCCTTCTTTTCCTTCTTTCTTTCTTTCTTTTCCTTCCTTCCTTCCTTTCTTTCTTTTCCTTCTCTCTTTTTTCTTCTTTCTCTCTCTCTCTTTTCTTTTTCTCTCAATTACATTCTCCAGATAAGACTCTATTGTACACACAAACCTCAGATAATAGCAACATATCATGTTCACTATTTACTGTTCTCAGCATTATTCAGTATGCAGGTTGTAAAAACAACAAGGCAAATGGATAGGAACTCCCAACAGTTGATCTGTGTATTCTCTGAGTAAGCCTTTCTTTGAGAGGCTGAACCTTGCCTCTCCACCCCATTAACGCAAACACTGTGGAATGCAGTCTTTAAGGAGCATGGGAACACAGAGGGTGGTGCCAGGCTAGGGTGGAGGGGTGGTGATTTTTTGCAAGATTGAGAAACCCAAGAAGCTGATCAGCCTTGGTAAGTCAAACCAGCAAGACTGTTTTAAAACCCAGGATCTGTGGCCATTACAGGAGGAGTCTAATGGGGTTCCATTTATCAGAGATGCCTAATTTGGGCACATGGGCTTTCCATTTCATTACAGACTCAATCTCCTGCTGCTCTAGCCAATATATAGGCAAAAAGGCAGTGGAGTGAGAAACTGTTTCCCAGACAGAAGCTTCAGGGTCTGTAGATGACAAGAGAACGGTTTCCTAGGACAAAGGGTAACTAGCCGTAGAGACTGGACAGCTGTGGAAGACAGTTTAGGAAGACACTATATTAAAAATCTGAACTGCAGATGGAAACTCAGAATTTTCTATAATAAATGAGTAATACGGACTTCTCAATTTTAATTTTTATTATTTAGTTATTTTTATAACAGCAGCATTAGGATCCCTCTGAAACTGAGGCAAAAGAGGGTTTATAAAGCCTGCATGTCACAAAATCGATCTGATCCAGCCCAGCCCAGCCCAGCCCGCCACTTCCCACATGATCCGTGCAGGGAAGATCCCAATGGTGGGGACTTTGCTGTATTCCTTGCTGTATGCACCATGCTAGTGCAAAGCAGTCACTCACTGCTTGCAGAGTCCAGTGCACAAGAACAAGGTCTGGTATAAAGAACATTACTTTTTATTCCAAAGCTAGCTTAGGGGAAGAAGCATAGGCTTCCTGCCTTAAGGGTACTGCTTCACTTTTGGAGCAGAAAGCAGGGGCTTTTAAAAGGGAATGTGGCATGAATGGCATGCAGGGGAGGGAGTGAGCTGGTGGAGAGTCCATGTGACTTGCTTTGGTATTTGACCTACTGGGTGGTTGAACTGGCACCATCATGGTCAGAATTAGGTTGTAGAGTGGTCTTGTCTCCAGATTCTCTCCAGGTGGGAGAGAATTTTGTAGCAGGCATACTTTTGGTTATAAATTGACTGTTGTCTCTCAAGGCAATCTCCTGGTGGGAGAGATTTCTGCCCTGGAGCTTTTAAGTAAGCACACAGTTAGATAATTTTGCCTGTTGAAGGGAAGATAAGTGGTTTTAATTGCATTTCTAAAGAGCTAAGTAAGAAGTGCAGGAATCGGGGAAAGGGAGGAAAGAGAAAAGAAGAGAAAAAAAACCTCATTCTATATCTCTTAGAAAAATTGGGATACTCAGTTACACTAGAACAGTACCTTGCATGTTATAGATGATCAATTAATATTGGTTGGATACCCAACTAAGGCTTTTGATGAATTTATAGTGAGAAAGAATTAGGAGTGAAGGCTGGAAACCACTATGTATCATCCCTTGTTTGTTATGCACAGGTATGTTGTCAACTAAACATGCTCATTCCACAGAATGAGATCAGCTAATCCTGATTTCCCTCATAAAGTTCTGATGTAGGATTTTTCTTCTTGGTTGCTTTGCAAGCTGAAGATCTCTGGCTGGCAATGCTCCACATGGGCCCCACTCGGCCATGCTGGCATGTCCCAGCTTGCCTGTGTTATAGCTTGTACCCACATTCAGTGATCCCTGAGCTCTTGTACCATACTCAGGAAGAATGAGGATATGCAGGACATTGAAGAGTGAGAAGGATGGAAAAGAATTTTATTGAGCGATGAAACAGCTTTCAGTGGAGAGGGAACGTGGGGGTGGTCCCCCTACCTCAAGGTGTGAAAGTCCCTCTGTGACTGGGTCCGGGGCCTTTCATGGACTCAGAATGGGGAATGCATGCTGATTGGTTTGTGAGTATGCAAAAATGTTTAAAGTGAAGACACCACTCGAAGGTGGGCATGACAATGTAGAAAACCAATTAGGAAAGGGTAGGTATATGTAAAATAGGTTAAGGGTGGGGACCAATCAGAGGAAAGCATGCCAAATAGGAAGACAAGTTCTCAATCTGGTCTGAGGATTTAACTTGTAGCTTGGCTTTCAGGCTTTAAACCTTCTTTGGCTTGGAGGTGGGGTTTCACCGGGGCCCTGTCCCTATCTGCCTAGGCATTTGACTGCCTGCTGCCACCCTCTGTTCCATATTAAAAGATTTTATAAGAGTAGTTATCTCAACTAGGTACACCTTTCCTAATGACTTCAGTTAAAATTCTGGTAGAACGGACAGAACACAGAAGCACACTCCTTTTTTCCACTTGCATAGAGCCAAACATTATAGGGAAGAGAAACAAAAGGAAATATCAGCTTTTCTTGAACATTTTAAAAAATTTACTTGGTGTTTCACATACCTGCTGCTGCATAATAAACAACCTTAACACTAAGCGGCTTAAAATAACAACCATTTTACTTGCAATTCCGTGGGTCAGGGATTCGAATGGAACAGTGGAGATGGCTCGTTTCTGCTCTGTGTTGTGTCTGCTAGGGCTAGAAGGTCCAAGAAGGCTCCTTCACTCACTTACATGCCTGTTGCCTCTGCTAGAATGTCTGGAATAGTTTCGGGCTGGCTGCAATGACTCAACTGGGAAAATGAGCGGGCTCTGCTTCTCCCTATCGACTTGTTTCTTTGACTCTTCTCTGTTGTTTCAGGACCTCTTCCTTTCCACTTGCTCCCTCCTTGTGGTTTTTTCACATGCTTCCCCCAGCGAGACTCAAATGGTGACTATAGACTCCTAAGAGCCTGAGTTGAAATGATCAGATCTTCTTAAGACTTAGGCTTAGATGGTCAGGTGTGGTGGCTCACACCTGTAATCCCAGCACTTTGGGAGGCTGAGGCAGGCAGGTCACCTGACATCAGGAGTTCGAGACCAACCTAACCAACATGGTGAAACCCTGTCTCTACTGAAAATACAAAAATTAGCCAGGTGTGGTGGTGCATGCCTGTAGTCCTGGCTACTTGAGAGGCTGAGGCAGAAGAATCGCTTGAACCTGGGAGGTGGAAGCCGCAGTGAGCTGAGTTCCTGCCACTGCACTCCAGCCTGAGCGACGAAGAAAGACGCTGTTTCAAAAAAATAAAAAATATTAAAAAAAAAAAACTTAAACCCAGAAAAAAGCACAGCATTATTATTATTTTTAAACTAAGCTGTTTAAGTTTATAGAACAGTGGAATAGAAAGTACAGAGCATTCCTATACCGTACCTCCACACTGCCCAGCCACAGTTTTCTCTATTATTAACATCTTGCATTATAGTGGTACATTTGTTACATCCATATGATATCTGATTATTAACTAAAGTCCATAGTTTACATTAAATTCACTGTTTGTGTCATACAGTCCTATAGGCTTTGATACGTGCAAAATGACTTCTATCCACCATTAATTATAGTGTCACACAGAAAAGTTTCACTGCCCTAAATGTTCCCTGTGCTCCACCTGTTTATCCCTTCCCAATCCATTTCCATTCCTTTGTGAAAGTTGCAGATACCAGAAAGAAATCACTTTCGTCAGACTCGGACAAATCAGATCTGGGAAGACCCAAAAGAGAGGAGACTGATGCTGACACATCTGAGAGAAGAACTGTTTCCAAGGACTTTCTAAAAACTCTTTCTCATCCTTCATGCATCTCCTACTTTGATAAGATTTATCACAGAAATTCTTTATGATGCACTAATTCAGGCAAGATATTCCTAGAGGAACACTTTCCCAGCATCTCCAACAATGAACTGACAGCAACTCCAGCTTTGAACCTCTGGAACAAATGAACCCTATTTCTAAGTGGCTTATGTAAATCTCTTTTTGCTAAAAAGCTTCCTTTAACCTTCCCTCTTTGAAGGCACTGGTGGCTTGCCGTTCCATGCATTCCAGGCTATAATCTTTTTTTCTTTTCCCAAGTAAACCCAACATATTTAAAGAATAATTTCCTCTAGCGTGTGTGTGTTTCTTTTTTAGGCTGACACCTTAAACCCTTGGCAACTACTGATCTTTGTACTCTCTCTATAGTTTTGTTTTTTCCAAAATGTTATATAGTTTGAATCACACAGTACGTAGCCATAGGTTGGCTTCTTTCACTTAACAATATGCGTTTAAGGTTTCTCCATATCTTTTCATGCCTTGACGGATCATTTTTGTAGTGCCAAATAATACTCCATTGTGTGGATGTACCACAGTTTGTGTACCCGTTCAACTATTAAGGGACATTATTGTTAGTTCCAATTTTTGACAATAAATAAAGCTTCCATAAATACTTGTGTGCAGGTATTTGTGTGGCATAAATTTAAACTTATTTGGGTGGACATGAATTTCAGCCTACTCAGGTAAATACCTAGGAATGAAATTGCTGGATTGCATAGTAACACTATGGTTGGGTTCGTTAAAGAGATTGGCAAGCTGGGGCCAAGTTGGCTGAATAGAAACTGCTCTGGCCTTCAGCTCCCAGCGAGACCAGTGTAGAATGTGGGTGACTTCTGCATTTCCAACTGAGGTGCACAGTTCATCTCACTGGGACTAGCTAGGCGGTGGGTGCAACCCACTGAAAGCAAGCCCAAGCAGGGTGGAGCATTGCTTCACCTGGGAAGTGCACGAAGTTGGGGGCCTCGCTCCCCCAGCCAAGGGAAGTGGTGAGGGGCTGTGCTACCCACCAGGAGTATGAAGCTTTTCCCATGGATTTTTGCAATCTATGAATCAAGAGATTCCCTCGTGAACCTACACTACTAGGGCCCTGGGTTTCAAGCACAAAACAGGGTGACTGTTTGGGCAGGCACTGAGCTGCAGGAGTTTTTACATACTCTAGTGGTGCCTAGAACTCCAGTGAGACAGGAGAACTGTCCACTCCCATGGAAAGGGGGCTGAAGCCAGGGAGCCAAGCAGTCTTGCTCAGTGGATCCCACTCCCATGGAGCCCAGCAAGCTAAACACCCTGGCTTGAAATTCCCATGATCAGAACAGCAGTCTGGAATCTGCCTGGGATGATAGAGTTCCCAGGGGGTAGGGGAGGAGGAAGGGGCGACCACTATTACTGTGGCTTTAGTAAGTGGTTTTCCCCTGACATTGCTAAGGAGACTGGGAGGTTTGGACTTGGTGGACTTTCCCACAGTATAGCAAAGTGGCTGTGGACAGACTGCTTCTCTAGATCCCTCCTCACCAGGCAGGGCCTCCCTGCAGGAAGTCCACCAGCTCCAATAAGGAGCTTACAGACAGAACTCTCATCTCCCTGGGACAGAGCACCTGTGGGGAGGGGTGGCCATGGTCCCAGGTTCAGCAGACTTAATCTTTCCTGCCTGCTGACTCTGAAGAGATTGGCTGAATCTGACGAGGGACACTCCTCCAGCACAGAACACCAGCTCTGCTAAGGGATGGAATTCTTCCTCAAGAGGGTCCCTGACCCCATGCCTCCTGTCTGGGTGAGACCTCCCAACAGGGGTTGGCAGACACCTCATACAAGATAGCTCTGTCCGGCTTCAGGTCGGTGCCTCTCTGAGATGAAGCTTGCAGAGGAAGGAGCAGGCAGGAATCTTTGCCATTCTGAAAGCTCTGCTGGTGATACCCAGGCCAACAGGGTCTGGAGTGGACCCCCAGCAAACTGCAGCAGAGCTGCAGAAGAGGGGCCTGACTGTTAGAAGAAAAAACAAACAGAAAGCAACAACAACAATATCAACAAAAAAGATCCCACAAAAGCCCTGTCCAAAGGCCATCAGCCTCAAAGATCAAAGGTAGATAAATCCATGAAGATGAGGAAAAACCAACACAAAAACGATGAAAATCTCCAAAACCAGAATGCCTCTCCTCCTCCAAATGATTGCAACACATTTCCAGCAGGGATACAGAACAGGCCTGAAGCTGAGATGGAGGAACTGACAGAAGCAGGGTTTAGAAAGTGTGTAATAATGAATTTCACTGAGCTAAAAGATTATGTTCTAACCCAATGCCAAGAAGCTAAGAACCATAGTAAAAGATTACAGGAGCTGGTTAACCAGAATAACCAGTCTAGAGAGGAACATAAATGACCTCATGGAACTGAAAAACACAGCATGAGAGCTTCATGAGGCAAACATGAAGTATTAACAGCCAAATCAATCAAGTAGAAGAGAGAATATCAGTGCTTGAAGACTATCTTGCTGAAATAAGGCAGGCAGACAAGATTAGAGAAAAAAAGAATGAAAAAGAATGAACAAAATCTCCAAGAATTATGAGACTATGTAGAAAGACTGAACTGGTGACTGATTGGAGTACCTGAAAGATGGGGAGAATGGAACCAAATTGGAAAACACACTTCAGGATATCATCCAGGAGAATTTCCCCAACCTAGAAAGACAGGACAATATTCAAATTTAGAAAATCCAGAGAACCCCAATAAGATACTCCATGAAAAGATCTATCCCAAGACACAAAATCGTCAGATTCTCTGAGGTTGAAATAAGGAAAAAATATTAAGGGGAGCAAGAGAGAAAGGCCAGGTCACCCACGAAGGGAAGCCCATCAGACTAACAGTGGACCTCTCAGTAGAAACTCTGCAAGCCAGAAGAGATTGGGGACTAATGTTCAACATTCTTAAATAAAATAAATTCCAACCCAGAATTTCATATCTGGCCAAATTGAGCTTCATAAGTGAAGGAGAAATAAATTATTTTTCAGACAAGCAAATGCTGAGGGATTTTTGTCACCACCAGGCCTGCCTTGCAAGAGCGCCTGAAGGAAGCACTAAACTTGCTTCCTTGGATGCAAGGAAATGGATGGGAAAAACTGTTACCAGCCACTACAAAAACACACTGAAGTACACAGACCAATGACACTATGAAGCAACTACATTAACAAGTCTGTAAAATTAACTGGCCAGCATCATGATGACAGGATCAAATTGAAGCATAACAATATGAACTTTAAATGTAGATGGGCTAAATGCCCCAATTAAAAGACACAGAATGGCAAGCTGGATACAAAGACAACATTCATTGGTGTGCTGTATTCAAGAGACACATCTCATGTGCAAAGATGCACATAGACTCAAATAAAGGGTTGGAGGCAAATTTACTAAGCAAATGGGAAGCAGGAAAAAGCAGGGGTTGCAATCCTAGTTTCTGACAAAATAGACTCTAAACCAACAAAGGTCAAAAAAGACAAAGAAGGGCCTTACATAATGTTAAAGGGTTCAATTCAACAAGAAAAGCTAACTAACCTTAATATAAATGCACCTAATACAGGAACACCCAGATTCATAAAACAAGTTCTTAGAGACCTACAGAGAGACTTATACTCCCACACAATAATAGTTGAAGACTTAAAACCCCATTGCCAGTATTAGACAAACCATTGAGAGAGAAAGTTAGCAAATATATTCAGGACTTGAACTTAGTTCTAGACCAAGTGGACCTGATAGATACCTACTTCTGTAGGTATCTATAGAATACAATAGAATATACACTGTTTTGGTGCCCCATGACATTTACTCTAAAATTGATCACATAATTGGAAGTAAAACACTCCTCAGCAAATGCAAAAGAACTGAAATCTTAACAGTCTCTCAGACCACAGTACAATCAAATTAGATCTCAAGATTTAAAAGTCCACTCAAAACCACACAACTACATGGAAATTGAGCAAGCTGCTCCTGAATGACTCCGGGGTAAATAGTGGTAAATAGTGAAATTAATGCAGAAATCAGTAAGTTATTTGAAACCAATGAAAACAAAGGGACAATGTGTCAGAATCTCTGGGATGCAGCTAACACAGTGCTAAGAGGGAAATTTATAGC
This sequence comes from Papio anubis, assembly GCF_008728515.1. Classification (NCBI taxonomy): domain Eukaryota; kingdom Metazoa; phylum Chordata; class Mammalia; order Primates; family Cercopithecidae; genus Papio; species Papio anubis. Next base: position 56,421,720 of record NC_044994.1, read on the forward strand.
ACTAAATGCCCATATCAAAAAGCTAGAAAGATCTCAAATCGACACCTTAACATCTCAAGTAAAAGAACTAGAGAACCAAGAGCAAATAAACCCCGGAGCTAGCAGAAGACAGGAAATAACCAAGGTCAGAATGGAACTGAAGGAGGTAGAGACATGAGTAACCCTTCAAAAAATCAATGAATCTGGGAGCTGGTTTTTTGAAAAAATCAATAAAATAGACAGACCATTAGCAAGACTAATAAAGAAGAAGAGGGAGAAGACTCAAATAAACACAGTCAGAAACCATAAGGGGGATAGCACCACTAACCCCACAGAAATACAAACCATCAGAGAATACTATAAACACATCTATGCAAATAAACTGAAAAATCTAGAAGAAATGGAAAAATTCCTGGACAAATACACTCTCCCAAGACTGAACCAGGAAGAGGTTGAATCCCTGAATAGACTAGTAACAAGTTCTGAAATTGAGGCAGAAATCAAGAAGCCTATCAACCAAAAAAAGCTCAGGTCCAGATGGATTTATCACTGCATTCTACCAGAGGTACAAAGAGGAGCTGGTACCATTTCTTCTGAAACTATATCAGACAATTGAAAAGGAGGGACTCCTCTCTACCTTATTTTATAAGGCCAGCATAATCCTGATACTAAAACCTGGCAGCGATACAACAACAAAAAAGAAAACTTCAGGCCAATATCCCTGATGAACATCAATGCAAAAATCCTCAATAAAATACTGGCAAACCAAATCCAGCAGCACATCAAAAAGCTTATCCACCATGATCAAGTTTGCTTCATCCCCAGGATGCAAGGCTGGTTCAACATATGCAAATGTAATTCATCACATAAGCAGACCTAAAGACAAAAATCACATGACTATCAATAGATGCAGAAAAGGCCTTTGATAAAATTCAACATTCCTTCATGTTAAAAACTCTCAATAAACTAGCTATTGAAGGAACATACCTCAAAATAATAAGAGCTTTTTATGACAAACCCACAGCCAATATCATGGCTAATGAATGGGCAAAAGCTGGAGGCATGCTCCTTGAAAACTGGCACAAGACAAGGATGCCCTCTCACCACTTTTATTCAACCTATTGTCAGAAGTTCTGGCCAAGGCAATCAGGAAAGAGAAAGAAATAAAGGTTATTCAAATAGGAAGAGAGGAAGACAAATTGTCTTTGTTTGCAGATGACATGATCCTATATCTAGAACACCCCATCATCTTAGCCCAAAAGCTTCTTAAGCTGGATAAGCAACTTCAGCAAAGTCTCAGGATTCAAAATCACTGTGCGTAAATCACAAGCATTCCAATACACCAACAACAGACAAGCAGAAACCGAAATCATGAATGAACTCCCATTCACAATTGCTACAAAGAGAATAAAATACCTAGGAATACAGATAACAAGGGAAGTGAAGGACCTCTTTAATAAGAAATATAAACCATTGCTCTAGGAAATCAGCAAGGGACACAAGCAGATTAAAAACATTCCATACTCATGGATAGGAAGAATCAATATTGTGAAAATTGTCATACTGCCCAAAGCAATTTATAGATTCAATGCTATTCCCATCAGACTACCATTGACATTCTTCACAGTACTAGAAAAAACTATTTTAAAGTTTATATGAAACCAAAGAAGAGCTTGCATAGCCAAGACAATCCTAAGCAAAATCAACAAAGCTGGAGCTCATGGTACCTGACTTCAAAGTGCACTACAAGGCCACAGTAACCAAACAGCATAGTACTGGTACAAAAACAGACACATAGACCAATGGAACAAAATAGAGAACTCAGAAATAAAACTGCACATCTGCAAGCATCTGATCTTCAATAAACCCAACAAAAACAAGCAATGTAGAAAAGATTCCCTGTTTAATAAATGGTACTGGGAGAATTGGTTAGCTATATGCAGAAAATTGAAACTGGATCCCTTTCTTACACCTTATACAAAAATTAACTCAAGATAGATTAAAGACTTAAATGTAAAACCCAAAACTATAAAACCCTGGAAGAAAATCTAGGCAATGCTATTCAGGTCATAGGCATGGGTGAAGACTTTATGATGAAATCACCAAAAGCAATAGCAACAAAAGGAAAACGTGACAAATGGGATCTAATCAAATGAAAGAGCTTCTGCACAGCAAACAAAACTATCAGCAGAGTGAAGAGACAACCTACGAGTGGGGAGAAGATTTTTGCAACCTGTCCATCTGACAAAGGTCTGATATCCAGAATCTATGAGGAACTTAAGCAAATTTACAAGAAATAAACAAACAACCCCATTAAAAAGTGAGCAAAACATATGAACAGACACTTCTCAAAAAAAAAAAAAAAAAAAAAAAAGACATACATGTGGTCAACAAACACAAAAATAGCTCTACATCAGTGATCATTAGAGAAATGCAAATAAAAATCACAATTAGAAACCATCTCACATCAATCAGAATGGCAATTATTAAAAAGTCAGAAAACAACAGATGCTGGCAAGGTTGTGGAGAAATAGGAACGCTTTTACACTGTTGGTGGTAATGTAAATTAGTTCAACCATTGTGGAAGACAGGGTGGTGATTCCTCAAAGATTTAGAATGATAAATACCATTTGACCCAGAAATCCCATTACTGGGTATATATCCAAAGGAATATAAATCATTCTATTATGAAGATACATGCACACATATGTTCACTGCAGCACTATTCACAATAGCAAAGACTTGGAATCAACCCCAATGCCCATCAATGATAGACTGGATAAAGAAAATGTGGTGCATATACACCATGGGATACTATGCAACCATAAAAAGGAATAAGATCATTTCCTTTTCAGGGACGTGGTTGAAGCTGGAAGCCATTATCCTCAGCAAATTAATGCAGGAACAGAAAACCAAAAACCTCATGTTTTCACTTATAAGTGGGAGCTGAACAATGAGATCAAAGAAATGTAAGCAAATGTAAGTATTTACCACAATCTGTCAAGAAAATGCCAAAGAGGTAAGGTTGTCAGATAAAATACAGAACACCTAGTTAAATTTGAATTTCAGATAAACAATGAATACTTTCTTCATATAAATATGCCCCTTATACAGTATAAATCTGTCTCATACAATATTTGGGATATATTTATAAAAATATCCATCATTTGTCTGAAATTCAAATTTAACTGGTCATCCTGTATTTTTATTTGCTAAATTTTGCAATCCTAAAAAGAAGGATGACATCCATAATGCGAGTAAAAACTCCTGAAAGTCATCATTCTCTACCCTTTTCAATCCCCCACTCATAGGGCAGAGGCTCCCAGAGTCGTCTTTATCCCCACTCCCACCCCAAGCTCCCAAAAACAGCTAATGCTGTCTAAACAGATTTCTCTTTGTCCAATTCTATTCTTAAAAAATCTGCTAGAATATCTTGATTCTACAGTAAATTTTTTTCTTTTCCCTTTTGTACGCACACCTTCCCTTTACCCATCACCCCTGATTGTATTAGTTCATTTTCACACTGCCATAAAGAATACTACCTGAGACTTGGTAATTTATAAAGGAAAGAAGTTTAATTGACTCACATTTCCACATGGCTGGGGAGACCTCAGGAAACACAATCATGGCAGAAAGGGAAGCAGGAACATCTTACATGGAGGCAGATTAGAAAGAGAGAGAGAGTGAAGCGAGAAGAGCCCCTTATAAAACCATGAGATCTCATGAGAACTCACTCACTATCGCGATAACAGCACGGGAGAAACCATCCCCATGATCCAATCACCTCCCACCTGGTCCCTTCCTCAACATATGGGGATTATGGGGATTACAATTCGAGAGGAGATTTGGGTGGGGAAACAGCACCAAACAATATCACTAATGAAACCACAGAGGTGGTCTTGGATCTTCAGCTCTTGTGATCTCCTTCCTCTGAGAGGGCAGGGGAAGTGGTCACATTGTGAATACACATTGTCCATTGCTTTTCCCTGTAAGAGTAAAGTCATGCTTAACAGGATTCTTCAACTTGGCTTCCTCTAACATCATCTATGTCACGACTTTACCGGCAAACTCTGGGAAAGGGTGTATTCTTCTGTAGTGTGTTCTATGATGCACTGCAGCCTAGATTTTTCCCTCAGTACCCCACTAAAGCAACTTCTGCTAAGATTACTTATTCCCCCAGATTGCCTCCAGGTTCTTCCTTGAAATCCTCCTCCTCCTCTAACTTGTACCAAGGGCCATCAGTTACAGGTGATGTAAGTGTCCTACCCAAGACAAGGTGGGTGGCTGGGGGCAGTAATTAGTCCATCCTCTGCTCTCCAGCCCATGATCACTGTCCTAGGTTATGAAGTCCCTAATAAATAACTCCCCTCACCTCACCTGAGTCCTGAAAAAATGAAGATAAAGTCAAATAAGTCAGGCAGATAGAGAATAAAAATATATATTACGTAATGATAGATTGGAGTCTGGGGATTAGGCATGAGCCAATAATAGGTTTTCTAATTCTTTGATGTACAACCTAGTCATAGGGATTACTGAAGTTTCAAAATCAGGCTTGGCCCTGGGAAAACTTAGGGCAGAAGGAATAGATGAGAATCCATACTTCCTTTGGATGCTTGGCTGCCTATAAAAACAAAACAAGACAAGACAAGACAAAACAAGATAAAACAAAACAAAACTTGAGGGCATTTCTTCTCCAAACCCACCAACACAGGTTAGATGTGTTAGATGCCTTTTGTTAGTCACTTCATGTTCTGCCACCCTACCTCTTAATCCAGCTGCTGCTGAGGCCAGCACCAGTTCTGCATAGGCTTTAAATAACTTGGTGCATTGCAATCTGGCAGCACTTCCTCTCACACCTTGCTTCCAGCTCCAGGGCTTTGCGATGATGCTTTGGTGTGAATGTGCATACTTGACACTCAAGTGCGATCCAAGTTAACACCCATGGGACCTTCCTTGACCAATGGGGATACAAGACTGTAGATATACGCTTCCCCTCTTCTTCCTCTGGGTGGACAGCTCTGAGGCACATTTGGTAAGATTCCTCCAAAAGTCCATGGATTCAGGTACCAGTGGCCAATTTTGTAAGAATCGTGTTAGCTTTCTTTCCATCTCTGTTCCACCCCTCTGTCTCTTCTGTTTTTTTTCCCTGATACCACTTCCTGAATAAACTACATGCATGTGAACCTTTATCCAGGGCTCTGCTTTCAGGGAATCCAGGCTAAGACATTGGGGAGCAGGAGTAAATTCGAGGGTAAAGAGAGGCAAAGAGTGTTATGCTAACGGATGTCCTTCCAGCTGGAAGGAAAAATCAGAAATAAGTACTTCCTCTCCGACAGGGAAAATAGCAGGAATACAGTCTAGATCAAAGGCATAAAAATACCTTCTTTGATTACCCCAATGCTTAGACAGAAAAAAAAAAAAAAAAAAAAAAGCTAAGAAATTCAACTCCCTTTTTACGGAATCTAAAGAGAGATGAAAACAAAGTTGAAAGGTAGAAGATCAGCCCTAATGGTAGATATGAGGTTTTTAAGCCCTGAAAGCCCCCAGCTGGAATTGATTCATGTCAGAAAACATGTGCTCTGAGCAGAAAAAGACTGGACAGATTTGGGATCCCTTTTAGTTCTGTGTGACTGGTTGTGTACAGTTATTTTTATGAGAACCTTGTGGGCAAAATGGGTATTAGGACTATAATTTTAGAACCATGTTTTCTGGTTCTCTTGTCTTGTAGAATGGTTTAGTCTGAAATAAGAGAAGAAATATTCTGCGCTGAAAATGAAGAGAAAATCACTGGCCATAAAGGAATTTCTTCTATCATAAGTGCGGTGCAGTCTGTCATCATTGATTGGCAGGGGTATCAACCTGGGGAGGCTGGGCTGTGGATTGCATGGTCAAGACTGGTCTTTGGGAAGCTGGGCTTTTCTCAGAATACTGATTCTGCCTACTACACACCCCAAACATGATCTGTCTCTAACTCTCATTCCTACCGCTAATCTGTAATTTTTCTTCCCCACTCCTGAATCATAACTCGGCCTCTGAATTCACTTTGGGTAGGGCTGGCTTGTTGCTCCCACCAAGCTTCTAAACTGAAACCACAGAATAACTCTTGCTTGAGTTATTACTAACAAAATAACTCTTGTGTTTTTTTATGGGACAGGATTTACCTGTCCCTTCAGTAGATTGCTGAAGCTCCACATAAAAACATATGCTCCATGCAAGAGAGCCCAGAAGATCTTGGGATGAGTCTTCCTCAGGCCAGGAAGCATCTGCCACAGCTGGGATCTTTCCTATAGAGTAGCTTTGCACTATGTGCACGGACACTGGAGATCCCTGGAATTTTGCATATGGCACTGCCAACTTGTTGGATTGATGGCAATCTCTTTGACAGACAGCTTGTTCTTCTTGAATAGAGGCCAGGCTTGTCAATGTTTTCCCTTAGTAAAACAGAAGGAGGTTAAGAATTGGGTGCAGGGTCAGGCATGGTGGTTCACGCCTGTAATCCCAGCACTTTAGGAGGTTGAGGCAGGCAGATCACAAGGGCAGGAGTTCGAGACCAGCCTGACCAACATGGTGAAACCCTGTCTCCACTATAAAAAATTGCCTGGGTGTGGTGGTGCTCGCCTATAATCCCAGCTACTCAGGAGGTGGAGGTTGCAGTGAGCCGAGATGGTGCCACTGCACTCCAGCCTGTGAGACTCCATCTCAAAATAAATAAATAAATAAATAAATAAATAAATAAATAAATAGAAAAAGAACTGGGCGCTCCTCTAAAAAGCACTGGCCATCTTGGGAGTCTCTGGGGGATCTCATTAAAAATTTTATTTTTATTTTTTAATTTTTAAAATAGAGATCAGGGTCTCTCTATGTTGCCCAGGCTGGCCTCAAACTCCTAGCCTCAAGAAACCCTCCCACCTCAGCCTTCCAAAGTGCTGGGATTACAGGAATGAGCCACCATGCTGGGCTCTGGGGATTTAAAGAAGCTCTTGATGGACTTCCTTTTCAGGGCTGTACTTTCCAACCAGCAGGTGAAGAGCTGAATCACTAAGGACACAAATGAAAAGGGAGGGGCAAAATATGAAGGCTTTATATTTCCTTTTGAGGGACGCAGCTCCAGTCTAACTTGCTACACTGTGAACTTCACCACTGGAAAGTAACAAAGGTAAGAGAAATGTTTCTGTACTTTATTATCTCAACTGTGCTTGTTGTCAAAGGGGACAATAAATAAGAGTAAACCATAGCATTTGGACAGGTTGCATAATGAACCAAGTGAAGGGGCAACTAACTTATTATTTAATTGAGTATGACTTTTGCTGATCCCTTGATAAATACATTAGCATATTTTGATGTCATTGATAGTATGCATTTAAAAATCTTGAGGCAGGCTGACTTGATTTCAGATCTTCGTTTAGTAAAATGGAACTCTGTTGATATTTTCTACTTACTAATCTTCATTCAAAACACAAGCTAGTCATGCATGCTGTGGCCTTTGTGTATTGAAACACTTCTTAGCTCCTTAGAAGATCTTTTTTTTTTTTGGAGACGGAGTCTCGCTCTGTTGTCCAGGCTGAGTGCAGTGGCGCCATCTCGGCTCACTGCAATCTCCGCCTCCCGGGTTCACGCCATTCTCCAGCCTCAGCCTCCCGAGTAGCTGGGACTACAGGCGCCGCCACCTCGCCCGGCTAGTTTTTTGTATTTTTCAGTAGAGATGGGGTTTCACCGTGTTAGCCAGGATGGTCTCGATCACCTGACCTCTTGATCCGCCCGCCTCGGCCTCCTAAAGTGCTGGGATTACAAGCGTGAGCCACCGCGCCCGGCCAGAAGATCTTAACTTACTATGCTAGCTTTATTAATCACTATGTGTTGGAGACAATTCCTTTCTTTTCCTGCCTCTCAGTTTCCTCTTATAGCTTTAAAATTAGTCTCCTAAGTAATATGTGTATTCTGTACATGCAGGTAAAATATCATGGTTTATGTTTATGTGAACATTCTGAAATTTCTACTATTTTTAGGAATGAGCATATGTGAAATTCACAAAGTTGTAGGGCAGAGAGTGAGACTAAAAGAATAGCTCTGATTTAGGGAAGGAGGGGTAGGTGCTAGATAAGTGGTCATGAGAGAAGAGTCTTGTGAGAGGGGAAGAACGTACCTAGGGTATGGTACAGATTGTAAGATGCTGATGCCTTAGCCACACTTGGAGATTATTTCCCCTAAGAGGACAGAACCAGACCCTCTGTCTGTTGCAGTCCTTTAGTGTTAGTATCCCTTCAGATAAGATAAGATGTGTTCCCTTCCACACATATTCCAAATAGAGTTCTCTTCTGGAAATCCCTCTTCTCAACCTTGAAGGGCTACAGCGACAGATATTCTTCTTTTCTTCATTTCTGTCATAACAACTTTCAGATGGCACACCTCATTTGCTTGAAGAAGATTTTTTTCTTCCCAAGACACAGCCAACTTTCCCTTATCACGTGAGTGGGCTGTTTTGGGGGTCCATATAGATCTTTGATAAAATTATGGGAGACTTGGGACTTCTGCTTCCCTGAAATGGACTAGGCAACATTAATTAGACTTGAAGTTGTAAAATACCCAGAATATTGGTTTCCCTAGCAAGTATTGATTCCTGGGTGAATGTGGAAGACACTGACAGTTTCACAGATGAATTTTCTCTGCCCTTAAAGAATATTCAACGTAGTGAGGAAGACCAACATATTACATGAACCAAAATCTGTCAATCCATCCATATACACCTCTGCATGTGCAAAGACAATCACCCAGATGTATAGGGAATTGTCAATAAAACTAGTTAAATATATGATTAACATAGAAATTCCATTGTGAAAGATCTCTGCAAACAGCTAGAAAGGTAGAATTTTGGAAAATGAATGAGGAAAGCCCATTCACTTTGGCACTACATTAATAATATAGTTAAAACTCTGTCTTGCCAATAAACAAAGTTCATTTGATATTTAGCATGTCTGTTGGCAAGACAGAGTTTTAATATTATTGATTAGAATTTGAATTATTCTAATTCAAACTATAATTAATACAAAGTTCATTTGAATTAATTATAATTATGTATTGCTAATGATTTTTGAGTAAAACCTGAACCTGAAGTATTCCTTCTTGGTACTATGAGCTCAATACTTGAAGAGCTGTAAGATCTAACTGTGAAGTGAGGCGAACATCATCACTCACCCTGAAAAACTCAAGATTGTGAGTAATACATACGTAGTACCTGGCACATACGTGAACCCTGTAAGTTAGCCATTTCCTTTACAAAGAAATTCTCACACAGCTGTGTGAGGGAGTAGGTGTGCTGATGTTCATCATGGCACTGCTAGTGGTGGCACGAAGAAGGAAACCATTTGGGCATCTGTCATTGGCAAATGAATGGGCAAATGAATATGGTGGAAGCAAAAGAATGGAGCAGTTAGAAGGTACGGACTATATTCCCAGAATAACATGGAAGAATCTTAAAAATATAGTACTAAGTGAAAAGCATGTGAAAACTTGTATTTTTTTGTTTTGCTTTGTTTTGGTTTGAGACAGGGTCTTACTCTGTCTCCCAGGCTGGAGTACAGTGGTGCAATCACTGCTCATAGCAGCCTTGACCTCCTGGGCTGAAGCAATCCTCACACCTTAGCCTCCTGAGTAGCTGGGACTGCAGGCATGTGCCACCGTGACTGGCTATTTTTTAAATTTTTTGTAGAGACGGAGTTTTCGCCACATTGCCCGGGCTGGCTTCAGACTCCTGGGCTCAAGGGATCCAGCTGCCTCAGCCTCCTGAAGCTTATATTAAGTATTATCTAACATAACTTCATTTATGAAAATTTTAAAATGCATAAGATGAGGAAATCAATGTTTTACCGAAGCACGTATAAATAAAAGAATATGCTTTAAACAAATTATAAGTGGTGTCTGTGGTGGTGGAGAAGAAAGGAAATGAACTGGGTCAAAGGCCATAAGTAAAGAAGAGAATGGCCTTGTAATCCAGTGATGGCTTTTGCCAAGAACCAGAGTATGTGATGACCTCAACCTTGTGTACTTGTGGTTATAAAAGAAGAAACAAACAAATAAACAGACAAATAAAAGTGTCTGCCACACAGTAAGTGGCCTATCAGCGTATTCCAAACTCTTTTCTTAGGTGCTCTAGTAACTGCAGGGCTACAATAGCTATGATATGTGAATAGGCGATTTTATAACAACATGATATAAATTTAAGATAAATACATTTACATTACTTTCCAGAATACAACTCCACTAGCTTACTTAATTCACTAAAATGCAGAACATAGTGTGAAGAGCAATTGACTTGGATATACTTCACGATTGGAAGTGCTTTCATTATTAAAGTAACTAAACGAAGGGCTGTCAAAGACACTGTCATGACCACATGTAATCCAGAGAGCTGTATTAAAATCACCTTGAAGGAAAACATTCTGCCAGAGGTACATAGTTGTATTTTAGCAAAATGATATTAGTAAAACCTTTCTGTCATATTTTTAAAAAACTGTCAAGAGCAAAGAAAAGTGTGGTCCAGGCTTGGTGTAGTATCATTAGCAACTGGGATAAATACGTATTGGCCGGGAAATGTATTGGCCTTTGTCATAGTGTCCTATAGCATATATGCTTAGACTTGGATTCTAAAAGAGGGCAAAGCTGTAGTCTAGAAGATGGAAGGTAAAAGAACCAAATATTTCTGTATCCCAGGTGGACTAAACAAGGGAATAATGTAAGTATGCTACAGAACGGTGAATGTGGAGTAAGTAGGCTAATTGGCCCTAGTGAACTAGGGTGTATAGAACAACCCTTGAAGTGAGTTAGAATTCGTTTAGCTGCAAGTAACAGAAGATTCAACTAAAATGGCTTAAACAATAAGAAAAAATTATTGTTTCACATGAAGAGAAATCTCAAGCTAGGGCAGATCCAGGATTGGGTAATCCATTCACTCAATGGTGTGTCATTGAGAATGCAAGTTCTGTCCATCCTTCCTCTCTGAAATCCTGGCTTATCCTCTTAAACTACCTTCGTTGTGGTCACAAAATAGCAGCTGCAGTAGTAGACACATGCAGATAACCCAACTGTGAGAGGAAGAAGAGGGATGGTTTCCTCTTGTGGATCTCTTCTTATCGGAAGCCTTTTCCAGAAGCCCTCCAGCAACCTCTCCTGTCTTTCTTGTACGAATTATGGCACCTTCTGACTCCTACACTAGAAACTTGGGACATAGAATTCCCTCAATTGGCTTAGACTAATCCAGGCTTGCTCTTGGGGCCTGAGGAAGGGTGAAGCCTCCTCTGAAGCACATGGCTGCATGAAATCTGCATCAAAGGAAGCTCTCTTAGCACAAAACAAGGGAGTGAAAGGGAAGGGCTGAATGGTGGGCAGCCAACCTGTTTTTTTTTAATATGCTGTCCAGGGAGAGAGAAGAAGAGAAGGAGAGAGATTTATAAATTGATGATCAGAAAGATGATATGAACTTCTGACTAAGTGACATAAAGAACCAACTCCATCATGAGCTATGTGGGGTGTGATCTCTGATTTCTCATCAAGGGGCATGCCAGGCTTCTAAGGCCATAGTCCTGCCTATATTTGGCCCTTCTGCCCACCACTTTGGGACTCTTATTTCATGCACTTATAATATAAAATTTATCTTTCAGGTGTTTGAGTCTCTGCTTATGCTATTCCTTCTGACAGGAGTGCTCTTCTTATATGTATATACATGGGTGATGCTTATTTCATTCTTCTAAAAGCAGCAGGGATATTATCTCCTCCAGGAAGGCTAACTATAACTCTCAGTTTGGTTCTGTCTCTCTCCTCTCTACTTGATTATGTGCATACCAGCATATCACATAGTACTTACTGGATTGAAATTCTCTTCTTCATTTCTTCCTTCTGCAAACATGTACTGGGTCACTATTCTATGGATAGGACTTGTCTGGATGCTGGAATAAAATGTAACACCAAAATGAAGTCCTTGCTCTAATGTACTATAGAGGGAAGGGAATCAGATAATAAATACATATGTAGTAAGCCAGGTGGTGGTATGTGCTACGGTAATGGAATGGTGGGCTGAGGGCTGAGATTTCAAACAGAATGAATGGTCAGGGACAGCCTTAGTAATGAGATGCTATCTGAACAGATATGATTAAACTGCTGGAAGGAACCATTCAAATATCTTCTGGAAGAACATCATCGAAGAGGAATAGAAAGTGCAAATGCCCTGAGGTTGAATGTGCTTGTTATGTTGAAGGTATGCAAGGAGGTGATATGGCTAAATTAGAGTGAGCTGGTGGAAGAGTGGTAGGAGATGAGGTCTGACAGGTGGCCAGGGCCAGATCACAGAGGGCCTTGTTGGTCACAGTAAGGACTTTGGCTTCCTCCCTGAGTAAAAGGGAAGACAGTGGAGTTTTTGAACAGAGGAGTACCTAACTAACTGATACTTAAAAAATACTAGTCTATCAAAGATATCATGGAGGAGGATAAAGACTGGAGTAGAAAGAAGATAGGAGATTATTTAAGTAATTCAGGAGCACCTTTATGCTGTTAAAACTGGGGAGCATGAGAAATGTGCAGATGAGGAATATTTCCAAAGATGGGGAAAACAGGATTTTTTTCACTGATTGAATAAGAATGAGAAAGTACTTAAGGATGATCCCAAGGTTTTTAGCTTGAGAAACTGGAAGAATAGAATTGTCATTTACAGAGGTAAAGAAGGCTGTGAGGGACGCAGGCTGGAGAGAGGAATTAGAAAACCAAGGATTCGCTTTTGGACATGTTCAGTTTGAGATATATATTAGACATCCAAGTGGGGATGTTGAGTAGGCAGTTGGATATATGGGTTTGGAATTCAAGGCAAGCATAAATGCAGGAGCTAATAGCATATTAGTGACATTAGGACATTCCTCCTAATTAGATATTAGGAGGAATGAGGTTGGATGAGATCACCTGTAATATGAGTGTTCATAGAGAAGAGGTTCAAGATCTGAATTCTGCTTTATTGTGATGTCTAGAGGTTCAAAATTGAGAACAATTCTGCAAAAGAGACTGAGAAGGAGCAGTCAAGGAGGCAGGCTGTGGACCAAGAGAGAATGATGACTCCGAAGTTAAAAGAAGGAAGTGTCTGATGGCAATGAAGTTCCTGAAGAATGAAGTCTCCCTGAGAGCAGAAACTATTCTTGATCATTCTTATATCCATAGCCCTCTACAGTGAGCGATGCTCAATTAATGTTTGTGGAACTGAATAGAATGAACTCTTCTTTCCTGACATATTCTTGTCCTGAGATAACACATATTCCAGCATCATCTTTTCTTCTCTTGGATTTTCCTTTTCCATTTCTATTTTCGTAAACATGACAGCTGTGGCCTCCAGGCTGAGAGCTCTGACCACTTTCTTATGGCAGGACCTACTTGTTAGTATTGTCTTACATTCATGGAGGGATACCGGGAATGAGGTCCCACTGAGGAGATAAAAACATGCTGGAAATTCTGTAAGTGCTGTCAACTTGTTTGTACAAAAACGACTGAGATGGAGATGTTCTCCTCCTGTGACACTGCAAAAGTGGGTAGTCTAGTGGGAAAATGTCTTGATTGGCTGATCTTGTGTAGCTCAAGATTTTTTACTGCACAAATTCCAGGGTGAGGAATGTCTTAAAGTATGGAAATTCAAAATGCAAAAATCCAATTCCTTTTAATCTTTCACTCCAGAACAATTCTAGATTATTTAAAAATGTACACAAATGATAGTAAGATAGATTTTAACCATTGGCTGAAGGAATAGTGACTCTTCTGTTCATTGCAGTGTAAAACTAACGTGAATTCCCCTCTCTAGCATTTATTAATTTCTCAGAATTGTGATAAAGGTATGTAATTTTTCATGAAGCAGTATGCCCTGATACTTAAACTCATGAAGTGCAATAACTGAAATCCAGATACTATCTGTAACTTCAAGTGATGTTCTGAGAATTTTTTTCCTTCTGTTCTCAGGCAGTCATTGGCATAAAAATGGGTTCTCTCAGCACAGCTAACGTTGAATTTTGCCTTGATGTGTTCAAAGAGCTGAACAGTAACAACATAGGAGATAACATCTTCTTTTCTCCGCTAAGTCTACTTTATGCTCTAAGCATGGTCCTCCTTGGTGCCAGGGGAGAGAGTGCAGAGCAACTAGAGAAGGTATGGAATTCCACAGAGATTTGCCCAGGGCCCAGAAGTCTTTCATGCACCCGCTCTGGGTCAGCCAAATTAATTCTATCTTTATACCAATAAAATTGCCATCTTGAGAGAGAAAAAAAACCACATTGAGTAAATCATATTTCTTAAAAATTGATAATGGTTTGATTAACGGAGTATGCTGTAGTGCAAGCAATGTAATACAAGCAACACGTGGTCTCTTTTTTACTATCAGTGGTATCACAAATAAATCTCTGCAGTTTACTTTTAGGGTCTCTTCATTCAGTGATTTAAATGTGACAGAGTTACTATGATTGTCCTGTAGAAGGTTAAATTTACAATAAACGTAATGCTATTTTAGACATTACCAAGTTAAAAAAATTTTCATGATTATGTTTCAAATTCATAACAGTTAGGAATTATTATCCACACTTTACAGATTGAAAACTGAGACTCAGAAAGGAAAGGTGACTTTTCAGGTTATATAGGCTAACATTAGAGATTTTCCCATTACATATATTTTTATTGCAGTGGAAAGTCTAGAAGAATATCACTTAACAACTCTTAGGATACTTGCAAATCTTATTATTGTTTGTGCTGGGTACTGTCTTAGTTATCAGCCTAAGAGCAGTAGGGACAGAAGGGTCTAGCGGATAAGAGATTAGTCCCTGGAGCCTGACAGTGGTCTGACGCAAGCTGCTCGATCTCTCTTAAACTTATAGTTTCCCTAACATAGAATGAGGGTAATAGTATCTACTTATACAGTTTTTGGGAAGGTTAAATAAGATATGTAAAGACTTAGTTCAGGATTTGGAAAGCAACATTATTAAATTTAGCTATCACTATTGGTCTTGATCTAAAATAGAAAAATAGATCCTTACAACTGTCAACCTTGATAGACTGTACATTGCTTCTGATGCCAATGGATCCTTTTTTTAATTTTCTAGGTGCTTCATTTTCATCATACTGTAGACTCATTAAAACCAGGGTTCAAGGACTCATCTAAGGTATGATAATATTGCCGAGTTGTCAAATGTTCTTTAACCTAAGAGGAGGATGAAATAATTGTCTGAGCATTGAGTAGAAGAGCTCCTTCTTTTGTCCATGAGGGAAACAGCTCTGTGTCCCCCTTTAACCTTCCTGATGATAACTACAGCCTGTAGAGTTTAGTATAATAATGATAATGATAATAACAATAGTAAAGTTTCTTAGATTTTATTACCTGATTTATTGCCATCCTTACTCAAGCTTTTTTGTTCCTTTATGGAGGGTGCCCTACGTTGAGTCTGCCAGTCTTGTCTATGTGGTGTTAGATTTTTCTGTCTAGAGTGGGGACTGAGAAAGGACCCTGATGCTTGGCCATATAATTCATGTGCTGGGAAAACATGGCCTGATGCTTCTCAATCCACACGCTGTGGGACTATGGTCTCTAGTTTTTTCCAGTAGAAGGATTCATTTTGACATCAAAATTATATAGAACTCCTACAAAAAAATAGTTCTGTTTGATTGTGATTGGTTGAGAAAATACACAAATGCATACAGACTCACAGAACACCAACTTCACGGAACCTAGCTGACTATTAAAAGTTCTAAGTCCATAGTTTATGAACATTTGCTTTAGGGAATGCTTTAGGGAATATAGGCATATTCCCTATAATGTCCATAAATTCTTAGCCATCTTTAAAATGCAACAAAGCTGCAGCTTAACAGAATTGCTACCACTGAGAAGCAAATTAGTGTGTGAACTAAGTTCAGTGAAGGGCTGAGGTATTTGATCAAATGACCACATGAAAAATGGAGACGTAGAAAAAAGTGTGAAAGAGAAAAGAAACGATTCTATAAGTACAAGGGCAGCAATAACACTGGAATTATTGCCCTGAATACCCCACTAGGATCTGTTTATTTATGAAAACTGCCTTTGAATTAAATCGTTAGGACCACAAGTACACATGTATTATACAGTAACTTACAATTCTGCACACAGACTGCAACTAAAGTTACAGAGTGGTGAAATTAATGTGCTAGCGAAAATCCAAAGAAGAAAATGCTTTAAACTAATTTCCTTGTATTCACAGCCCTTTTATTCAGTGGCAAACACCTTGCTCTCTAGATAGTTATCATTCTCCAATGGCAAAAATCAAGCAATTTAATACACCATTCTTTGTTTACTAATGCTTCAGTGCAGCCAAGCCGGAAGAATTCATTCCGAGTTTGGTGTCTTATTCTCTCAAATCAACCAGCCAGACTCTAACTATACCCTCAGCATTGCCAACAGGCTCTACGGGACAAAGACAATGGCATTCCATCAGGTAAGTCCATTTGGAAGAATGGCCAACAACTTTCTTGGCATCCTCTGAATTTCATACCACAAAATTGATGAAGAGTGAGAACGTTTATCATTAAGAGGCTGAATCTGAGCTGACTTACAGTTTCAGTGAAATGGATTTATTGAAACTCTCATGTAAAGTTATAAAATATTACATAAAAATGACTTTTTCAAGATCCCTAATGCTGTCCAAGAACCAAGGTCAGGGATGAAGCACAAAACAAAGTAGGTAAGAATCATCCCTGTGGACCAGAAGAAAAACAAAACCAATGTTTCATATCATTTTCATAGGTTCTTAATAGTGGAGTATAAAGAAGTAGTTGAAATTACATTGGACTGTGAGCCAAGAGACAGGAGTTCTGTTTCCATTTAGAATACATAACTTTGGGCAAGTCACTTCTATCTTTAAAATGAGAGGATTAGGCTTAGTTCTTTGTAGCTCCAATATTCTAACACCATTTATGCCCTTTCCCAACACCGTGGCCCTATGTAGTTTTATTGAGTATTTACTCTGTGCCAGTCATTCTGCTTAGCTCATTACAGGCATTATCTCCTATAATCCTCACATTGTGCTAAGATATGGGTGTAAAATATCCATTAATTCTGCAGACTGTGAAGCAGATTCTGAAAAGTCAGGCTGACAAGAATCACAGAGATATTTGAATGGCAAAACCTGGATTTGACCCCTATCCAAATCCATCTTCCTGTTTTTAATTGCTACATGATCTTGCTATGATTGAGGTGAAATGCAAGCTTTTGTTTGACTAGGGTTATTTAAATGCCATCTGCGTGAAGCTGGATGAAACCATGAGTTTCTAATGTTCTTCCCTGGCCTGGTAGATCAGGTTATGTCTTGGATGTGATAAGCTTCTGATAGTCAGAATATTTGCAACTTGGGGTAGGTATTATAGACATTTAGAGGGTATTTTATTTTACCGCCCTGGAAGCATATAGGGAATGATTTATTTTACTGCCCTGGAAGCATATAGGGAATGATGTATGGAGAGTGTCTAGAGTGGCAGGGATTAACAATCATGGTCCTTCGAGTTGGGATGCCTGCTCTCGTGACTTTGCCTTCTCAAAACAGTGACCCAGACATAACAGTAGATAAATGTGGATTTGGGATGATCATTATGGCATCTGTTCCTGAAGTGAGAAGGTCCTCATTAGCATCATGAAAATTGTCTTGAACTATGTCATGAGAGGGACCTTGTTATTTCAGGATTCTGGCTGGAAAAACATCCATCTCCTGGGCTATGGAGAGTTACTTAAGGTTATTTCAACCACAGTTGGATCCAGCTCAGGACAAGATTCATTCTGAGGCCCAGATTTTGCTTGTAATTTATCAGAGGAACCCACCCCCGATAATTCAACATAGGTTCTTTTCTGTTTTCCCTAAGTGTTGGGTGGTCTGAGAAATAAAGGGAAAGAGGACAAAAGAGAGAAATTTGAAAGCTGGGTGTCCGGAGGAGACATCACATGTTGGCAGGTCTGTGATGCCCCCAAAGCTGCAAAACCAGCAATTTTTTATTAGTGATTTTCAAAGGGGAGGGAGTGTACGAATAGGGTGTGGGTCACAGAGATCACCTGTTTCACAAGGCAATAAAATATCACAAAGTAAATGAGGGCAGAGCACCGGGGTGAAATTAAAATTGCTAATGAAGTTTCAGGCACACATTGCCATTGATAGCATCTTATCAGGAGACAGAGTTTGAGAGCAGACAACCGGTCTGACTAAAATTTACTAGGCGGGAATTTCCTCATCCTAACA